>NW_005841875.1:1381536-1438190 GCF_000455745.1 Alligator sinensis
ATCCTTGCCAGAGCATCTGTGTTGGCAGCTACTGTTTCTCCCCAACATGCAGCTGCTGGACCTGCAGAGCAAGAACAGGGATGCTCTTTGTGAGAGTTTGCAACATTTCAGAGATGATGTCAGTCTGGGGGTTGAACATGCATGGTTGCACAAGGTAAGTAGGCTGGGTGGGCCCTGCCATGGGCAGATGCTGGCTGAGCCCTCTGTCCCTGCTCCCTTCCCTGTCCCCTCTCCAGGCCGGGCCAGGGCTGGCAGCTGCTCTGGCAGCTCGACCTCATCCCTTCTCTATAGGTCAGGCTAGGGTTACCATACACGTGGGATTTTACGGGCATGTCCTCTTTTTGGGTCCTTCCATCTCCATCCAGGCAGTTTTTTAAAATATCAGCAAATGTCTGGGATTTTGCTCTGCCTCTGCTTTCCCAGCAGCTGCAGGCAGGTAAATGTGTGTTTGTGTGCAAGTGTGTGTCCCAGCTGGGACACAAAGCTGGTGACACCTCCACCCTCCCCCAGCAGTCCTCTTCAGAGAGGCAGCCCAGGGCCAGGGCCCCCACCACACAAGGCCTGTGGCCCAAATGTGCCCCTGCTGAGAGTCCCATGATCATGCAGTGACAAGCTGTTTAAGTGCATTGAGGGGGCCCCGACTCACAACGCCCTGCTGTTGCTGATCACCAGGATGCCCCAGGCACAGCTAAGCACCTGGTGCAAGGTCCTGAGCTTTGATGGCGCCCCAGGTAGCCCTGCACTTCCTTGCAATGTATGCTGCTGCATGGAGAGGTACCTCTGCCTATGCTACAAGTCCCTGACCCCCGCAGCATGTGACGGGCCCCTGGCTGCCTGGCTAGAAGGACACGGCTGCTCAAATTCCTGCACTGCCTTCCAACTGCCTGCATGCCAGGGGCAGGGGATGATGATCGTGGGCAGGAGGGGAGTTTCACATGTAAGGCAGGGGGAAGGGGAGAGGGCGCCCCCGACTGGCCAACATGTCAGGGAGCCCCTGACATACAGCCTGGGGGCAGAGGTGGCTGCGGTGCCCCCTTCCTCCCCCCTGCTCAGGGCTTACCAGAGGGGTGCAGGAGGCAGTCCCAGCTGCTGGGCTCTGAGCCTGGCAGCAGTGATGTGGTTCAGCTGCCTGCAGGGTCCTGGGGTGTGGAGGCCTGACAACTGATCACACAGGCAGTGGCCCCCTCCAGGGAGCAGCTAGCCCTGGGTGGACAGGAGGCCAGCTGAAGAGCCATCTCTGTCCTGCAGCTGGAGGGACTTTTAGCCATGTTGCTCTGCCCCAGGCATGAGACTGGGCCCCTGCTGCTCTGGCTGACTGGGAACAAATTTACTTCCTGTCAGCATCTACGTATGTGCTACTGCACGCTACATCTATTCCCTGTATTTACAGGTAGTAGGAAACTGCTCATTAGCTTATTTTACAGCTGCTGCGCACAGTTAGATAGTGACACCTTACTGAGCAGTACACATTGGTGTACTGCATAGTAAAGCATCACGTTTGCAGTAGAGAAGGTGCATCTACATGGACTCAGGAAAAATCTGAAATATGAAAAATATTACCTCCCCACCATTGTTCTGGCAGCATGTTCTGATTTTCTGTCTGCCCTGAGGGTCCAGTCATTTCAAATGAACTAAAAGGTCTTGCTGTACGAGGGATAAAAAGAAAAGTGGAGGGTAGCTAATTTTGCTAAAACATCCCTGTAGCAAAACTCTCTAGAGACCCTGACATAAAAGTGAGCATTTTTACCTAAACAGAGGTAAAAAGTTAAGGAAATGGCAACTAAGAGGGAAACATTTTCTGTGGCGCTGGGTGAGACATCAATTGAGCTACCAAACTCGTTGAGCTGATTGGAATAACTCGTCCCTTATCAGAACCGTAAGGTAACTTTGCTTTATGTTCTTATTTTAAGTGAAGTTCCTAAAAAATCCTGTAACATTAGTGGACTTCTGGGACCATTCTCTCAGAAGTATAAATCCAGTACTACAACAAGGTGTAGCACTAGCTGTAAATAGAAAGCTCCAATGAAGACATTACCGAAAAAAATCAAAGAAAATTAGTATTGGAAGGGACCTCAGAAGATCACATCTAGTCCAACTCTCTGCTCAAAGCATGACCAGACCCAATTATATCACCCCAGCTAAGGCTTTGTCTAGCCAAGTCTTAAGAACCTCCAAGGATGGAGACTCCACAACCTGTCCAAGTTAACCTGTGCTTTACTACTCTCCTAGTGTGGAATTTTACTTAGTATTTAACCTAAACTTGCCTTGCTGTAACTTGAGATCACCGCTCCTTGTTCTGTTATCTGCCACCACTGAGAACCAACTTTATCTTCCCACTACTAAAAAGGACCTGCAAGAATGCAAGTGTAGCACATAACTATGGAGGGGTTTCCCAGTCAAAACATCATACTTCAATAATAATCAAATTCTACTCCTTAAAACAGAAAAAGCAGATGATTGATGATGCCAGATAGGCACAAGCCTGCCTTTCAACCTTTACTTCTCAAACTACATTCCTAAACCTACGACTACTAGGAGGTGCGATGAGAAAGCAGTGCGTGAAAAAATCTGGACGCGCCACGTTCAGACTCCTTCTCAGCATCTGCACCTTACTACTATGTGATAGGATACTGGGCTATATGGACCTATGGCCTAACTGAACAAATGGAGTTTATGATCCAGTTTGTAAAGCTGTACTTTAAAAAGTTTGTTCATTCTTTGCTAATCCCAGTTTTATTATTAATAAAACCATACAAAGTTCAATATTTATACTTTAACAAGTTATACGCAGAGAAAACCAAGTTGAATGTGTCAACCAAGTTGAATGTGTCATGCCCTAAAAGAAGATGGCCTGATTATATTATAATCGAGCATTGTTCAAGGTGTTATCTTAAAAGAAGTCTTTAAAATGCAGAAACTCCCAAATTTAAAGTCTTATATGACAATACTTTAGAGCTCTCAAAATAGCTTCACTAGAGTAAGACTCCAGGAAAGCAGTTCAGAGGCATCCAACACCTCTCACTCAGATCTACTCTCTCTGAACCTGGATCCATACACTGCACCTCTTAGCATCCTTTAGAGAGCTATAGGGGGATCTCAGACATGCAGTCCTCAACAGCTTACGCAGTACACCCTGCAGTGGGCCATCACCATCCGTTACATCCAGGAAGAATGTGTTTCAGAGAAAAAGATGCCATATGGAACTTCTCGGGAAAATAGGATTATTTATACATAAACCTAAAATAAAGCATGGCGGTTAAGTTACTTATCTTTAGTGTTCAAAGCAACTGGAAAAATCAATCCTGGCCAAAAATAGATTCTTATGCTAGAATCAGCCTATTTTTAATTTTAAAAATACGTAGTCATTACAAACCACGTGTTTTTGCCCAAGCTATTCAAGCAGTCAGAAAAAAAAATTAGATATAAATCTTGATCATAACGGATCTAGTCCGTATGGCCTAAGATAACATGATTCTTGAGAGATTCTAGTCACTTTTGTTTGAACATACTAAAAAGATATAGGAAAAAGTGGAACTCAGCTGCTAGCCACCCCACCCCCCTCAAAAAAAACAACAAAGAAGTGTCCTTTGCTATCACAAGTCACTATACACTAAATAAATTAACAAGAGAGTGAGGCGATAAGGTGCAAGTTGGGCAAGTTTCACTTTAAGGCTTGGGGGGATGGGGGACTAGCACTTTTTTGGTTCATTTCTTTTTTGAGAGACGGCACTATGACTAAGTTTGAGAGGAAGCAGAGATCAACTAAAATCCTACAATTTGAAAGTCTGCTCATCCCATTCTCATCTCATCCTTTAAAAAAAAAGAAAAACCTAAACAAAACTTAGTTTTCATTTTAAGAATAATCACTGGGAATTATACACCCCATTCTCACCAGATACTGTTAACTCACAAGTCACACAAGTGAAGTTTCCTTCTACACACCATTGCACACATGCATGTGCACACCCCCCTGCCATCCCAACATTAAAAACAACTTGTAAAAATATCAAAACTTGTTTGATTGATTTATTAAATTTACAGTTTAAACACACACATCCTTAAAAAAAAAAAAAAAAGCAAATATTGTAACCTAGTTTTTTTGTTCAAAAGTAGATGGTAAGCATCTGACTAACAAGCAGAGCCTTTTACAGTATTTTTCTCGTGCAATAGGTAAAGACATTATTCATCAATTCAAAACAAATATACTAGGTGTTGTCTTAATTATCTCCTTTACTTTAACATTGTGTACAGATCCTAAAACTATTGCATCCTAGAGAACAAAGGATTTAGCTGATACCTAAACTAAGGTTAGTTTTGCAATAGAGAATTTAGCTTAACTGGGGAAGTGGCTCTACTTAGATTCTGGTTTGATGTAACAAACATAATACTGATAAACACACTATACAAATCTCCCTGTTGTTACAAACCGGAAGGAGGAACAACTGGTAAGAATTGTAGGTGCATATCATACAATGCACTACGATTCACATTCAAACAACCAGGGTAAAACAATGATCACAAAAATACATGATCTATTTTGTACTAACCCCCTCACCCTTTCCCAAATGAAGGGTACAATCTCCTTTTCCCTTAGAAACCATTTAGTGCCGACATGTAACAAAAAGTTACACATATTAAACCTAGGAGGCCAGATATACTCCAAATACATCCTTCCCTCCTCACCAGCATGCTTCCACACCAGTGGCAGGGATGGTATAACCATCTCTATGCCAGGCAGGGAAAGTCCCCAGGCAGCATGAATGGGGGCCAAACTCCAGTGAGTTTAGTCTGTAAGTTAGAAAACTTGTCTTTCACAACAAGTTTAAGGCACTAACTGTGCTCTCGTTACTATTCTTTAGGTTCTGGGAGTTTCCAAAGTGCTTCTCTGCCAGTCTAAGAATTAAACTATTATGAACGCTTAGGTACACCAATTTTAACAAAAAGTATATACACACACATTACCAAAAAAAGGTTAATAAATACGTAAGAAAAAAAGAAATGAAATATACAGCATGGCATTTATAGAATAACTTACTGTTATAAATAAAAAAGTGGAACAGTGCAATTTAAAATCTAACTTTTCTGTAGTATTAACCCAGAGTTTACGACAATAAACACATATATGCAAGATGTTAAAATAGGCTGAAATAGGTATGCTCTTCTAGGATGCTGTTATGACAAGCATTTGTTGCTACATGCTTCAGAAGAAATAATGAACAAGTGTGGAAAGTACGGGGATAACCACTGCCCCTTTCTGGAGTATTCAGGAATTTGTTTAACATCCCAGCCTGCAGTATTTGCTCACATACTCAAGTTCTGAACAGTCTGATTAATCACCCCAGAAAGACTAACAGTAAACACATGCAAAAGGCTTCTACATAAATTTGGTCATTCTGTTCCTGTGTCACAGAAATTAGAGCTTAGTCCACCAGGTAGATGAAGCACTCGTAACCCAGAAATACTTTCAGGGTGCTTGCTGTTATTCTAGTTAGAAAACAGAAGTGTCATTTTCCATCATTGCTCTTTTGTGCTTTATTTTTCTCCCCACGTAGTTCCTCATTTCAACTGAAATGGAATATTTGATGTTCCATTTTTAGAGTTCCTTATTTGTATCCTGATCCAATCCGTTCTGTCTGCTTCTATAATTTACCATGTGGGCATCATATCTGGGAACCACATTCTTCCCAGGTGTTTGGAGACTTCAGAATGAATTTGGTCCAGGTTGTAATCATTGTCTGGAATTAGTACTTCTTCCATGATAGAAAGTTGGGTAAGCCTGCCTCCACACATCTTTACAAACTCAATAAAGCCTCTGCAGGTTACCTCACATTCCCCAAGCCCCATGGCTGTTAGGTTTTTACAGCGTTCGGCAATACAAATGAGTTCATCATCTAAAGGTTGAAGTCCATTAGCGCATACCACTAATTCAATTAATCTTGGACAGTTCATGCCAATACGACCTAGCATGGCTTTGCTTACTGCGCGACCAAAATAAAGGTGTGTAACAGGGGTTTCCTCTCTGAAAAACGCATCAAATTCTTCCTCATACAGGAAAAAATACATCACAATATTGACTTTGGGAGAATGCTTTACAAGTGCATCCCAGCTTTGTTTTTTAATGGTATGAAATTCAACCTGTCCAGGATTTTCGCTCACGACGTCTATGCGCAGATGCTCAAGGTTAACATGTTTCTCACTTGAAAGAGCGAGCAGCAGTTCATCACTTAATATGTAATAGTTCAAAGCCAGCTCCCTAAGGCCGTGGCACTGGTCTGCAACACACAGAATTCCTAAGACAAAAAGGGAAAATTGAAATAGGCATGTTTATATTCCTTGGGGGAAAAAAATAAATACATAAATAATTATAAAAATAAAAATAAATAAATACACACACACACACACACACACACACACACACACCAGTCCCAAAACATTTAAATATCAATTCTTCATATTATTCTTCTATATTCGTTTATTGTAAAATGTACTACCCAAATACTAAACCGGTACATTGTGGTATTTATTATTCAATTTAGCAAACCCACATCTCATAATAGAACCCTAATGCCTGTGCAAGTTATTTTTTTTTGGATTTGGCTCAGATTCCACATCACCAAGAGCCACATGCTTCTGGAATCCATGTCATCTCTGCATCTATGGCTTTGTCTGCTGCTTCTGCCAGGCTTAAACTTTTTAGAAATGATTTTGATGGCCTGTTAGTGGATTCCCCCTCCCACCCCGACTTACTGACCAGTGATTAGGACACATTGCCTTCAGCGAGCTGTTCTTGCTTTAGGCAAATAATCAGTCCCAAAACATTCTCAATATTCTATTCCAGTGGCTCCCAACCTCAGGTTGCAACCCAAATCAGAGTCATGGGGCGTCTGCCCCTCACTCTGCCCTTCCTCCATGCAGGGCTCTCACCAGTGCTGTGCCCCGTGATTTCGGCCTGGCTCGGGCTCTGTTTGCACCACTGGGCATGAGGAGTGAGTTGGTGGCAGGGGTGGCTGTAACAACCAAGATTTACGGTCACAGCAAAAAAAGGTTGGAAGCCACTGTTCTTTTCCATAACAAGCCCAACAGTTGCAAACATTTACCAACATCTTACTCTACTAATTCAGAATGGAAGTTAGCCTACCCCATCCAAGGGTGTCATTACATGAGAAGGTAGAAACCCCAAGGCATGAACCATGATCACAGAAATATTAAACTATTCACAAAGAGTAGAGAAAGTGTTCTTGGGGCACATCATAATGTGGAAAGCTCTCAAATTCACACCTAAACAGCCTCTAAATTTAGTGCAAAACCAGACTTCTACTTTGAAAATTTCCTAAGGAAATACAGAAGCTTCTTATTTTAGATTTCATTTCCCTTGCTTGCTTTTTACTTTTGTTAACCCAAAGTGCCAGGCACCTCAAACAACAAACTGAACTCAAATTTAGAGAGAACTGTAAAAGAACCATTTACTAACTTTCATTCAATCAAATCTGTAGTGACTGAAGGCAAGGACAATGAACAAGTGCTAATAAGGCATATCTCGAGATAATGAGCTGCATGTAACTGGGAGAAGACCTTGGACTGCAGAAGCTGCAGCATCCTATGTTTAATAATGGTGTTTGCACATCTGAAAAAGTTAAACTGCACCCGTGACCTACAAAACCTGATGTTTACTATTAAATGTTTACTGTTAAAATTCACAATAAGAATCCTATAATTTAAGGATACAGTGGGCCTATCTACATGAGACGTTTAATGCAGAGCTGCCTAATTAACTGTGCAGTAAATGTCTCAGCATCTGTGTGTCCCCATATTAGGCCACAGCAAACTAATAAACTGCAGTAGGTTGTACTTGTAAATACATGTACTATCTTGTAAATACATGTACTATCCTGCTGCAGAGTTGTTTTTTTGTAAGCAGGAACACGTGTGTAAATGTAAGCAGCAACACATGTGTAAATGCTGACCCAGCCACTGGCTGCACTGGAATTAATCCAAAGTGAGAGAGAGAGAGAGAGACAGACAGACAGTCTCAGAGAGACAGAGAATAAGGAGTTTCCAGAGGCAGACATGCAGAATTTGCCACTGTTATTATTAGGCATTTATACAAGATCAATAGCACAATGGCATTTCTTGCTGCTTTCTGAACTAGAGGGTAGGTATGGGAGTGTGTGTAGCTCTCTATCTATATCACTATATATCAATATATCTATATTCAAATACATGCACACAAAGACACAACAGCTCTTACTCCCTCCACCAAAAAAAAAAAAATTATGAAGGTCCTAACTAACTTCCCCAGCTGCGATCAAGCAACCCACTGGACAGGGTGGATAAAAATCAAGGATTTTTTTTTTAAATAATAATGGATTTCTTTATTTAATTGTATTTTAAATTTTTTTAAGATGCTTTAAAAAAAAACAAACAAACAAATTAAAAACTATCTTTATATAAAGATACGTTAAAGCTCAAAAGATATTATCATAGACTAGGGATTATAACATCTAATTATATACTATTTGAGACAATATATTTATGTAACCTTTTTAGAAGTTTTATAAATGGGTCACAACAGGCCACGGACTAGATTAAGAGCCCAATCATATGGGGTTCCCACAGGCTCCTCTACAGATTAGTAAAGACTAAAGAAAACCACCCTAGCCCAATGGGACTCAGTGCTCAGTCTAGAAGATCCCATTAAGCATCTCTGTGATGCTTAGTTTCAGTTCTCAAACTGTGGATGTGTGTCTCTACAGCTCATAGGCAGTCATGATTTTTTCAATACATGTGATATTTTTTATTAGACCAACTAAATGGTTGGAAAAATTGTTCTTTGCAAGCTTTCGGGCACAAACACCCTTCTTTAGGCATAGAGAGTTTGTCTCCAGATATAACATCCTTAACAGCAGTATATGGAAATGAGAGATAACAGACCTGATTACCCACCCATCAGCCCCATTGTCTCTCTGCAAGTTTGGGTACACACAGTCAAGCCCTTTCCTTTCTCTAAAAGTGCAAAGTTTCAAGAAGTTAAATGAATAAAGAATATCAAACAAGAATGCACTTTTTGTAGAAAACAATGATTAAATCGAGGCTTCCTGGCCAGTGATTTAAATACATTTGATTTAAACCTAATCCACTCTGCCACTGGCAACAGCTGCTTTAAAAATTTGCTGCACAAGTACGAAGGAGCAATCAGGTAAAGAGGCTTCAGTGAAACAGGAAGCAGCAAGATGGGAAGGCAGACTGCCAAACATTGAAGGCAGGAACCGTTCTCAATTGCTTACGAAAAGGTCTGTACTCTGAAACCCCAGGAGGCAGTAGGCCTGGATCCTCCTCCCACCCTTTCTATGGAAAGGGAAGTGACAGTTCTGAAAAAAATGGGGCAAGACCCCAGACAAGGGAGAGGCTGTAGAATGAGCAGCGGGTCTCCTGAATAATGTAGATTTAAAGTACCTGCTACTGTGGGGGAAGGGGAGATTTGATATATTTTCAAAATTAGACTTAAAACTTAACTTAAAATAAAAGGCTCCTAAAGGGCTCATTAAAGCTAAATAAAGTGTCAGTCACAGGCAATAAAGAGACTTCTGTGCAAGACCTATCCACAATGGGGTGCCAGGGACGTTGGAGTCCTTTGCAATGACCTATTTATTTATTATCATCTGTTAATTCCTATCATGGCTTTATACTTAATCTCGTATGGTACTGGTGGTTTTTAAGTTAACCGATCCACAAAATGACAACTGCATACGCAGAGTAAAGAGACACAAGTAGTGCATATCCATATATTAACTGACAGTATTGAAAAAGTATTCTCAAAACAGAGATGCTGCATGAGAAATTTAAAGGAGGAAGATAATCTATCAGTGTCTGAAAACAGGTTTCAGAAATTGAAGTGTTACTAGTTTACCACTTTATTTTTTAAATAAACTTACTACTCACCAGCGGGTGACACATGAGGACAGCTGCTCATTTTCAGTAGTTTTAGAGTATCACTGTTGTTAGCAACAAGAACCTTCAAGGAAGGATCATCAACTGGGGTGTCATCAATCTTGATGGATGATAACGACTTCGAGTTAATAAAAACTACTGTCAGCGCTGATGCAAAGTGAGTCTGTTAAGAGAAAATGGATGGAGAAAGTTATCCTTCCTTAGGTATATTAGTAAGCTCACAGTATAACAGGAAGGACTTCCATATGAAAACAAGAAACAAGCCCTGCACTACGTGTGCAGGATTATCTTAATCAAAGCCTTATATTGTGTGTTGAAGTAGTACTTGGCTCTCAAACAAGGAGTTATTTTAATGTTCATATTACCACAGTTCTTCCCCCTTTTAAGATGCTATATAAACAGCAGAGTTATGTTAACTGCTCAGTAAATCAACTCCTGCACTATTATAGATGTGTTTTGAGGTTCTGCATTTGTCAGTTTAATTACCGTAATAAAATTTTAAGTACATCCACTAAAGAACCTGCAGTGACTAGAGTATAACAACAGAAGAGTGCGTATGAAGTTAAGGGTTTTTCATCATTACCCAGCAAGAACTGAACTATGATGAGTCAAGGATTAACATGCAATGAAGTGGAAAAAACCATCATAGGTTGCTGATGAGATACAAAACCAAAACGATGTTTACCTTCCGTGAAATTAAGAACTCCAGCACATTATCTCTACAGTATTTGTTTCCAGCACACACTCTTTTTAATAAGCCTTTTTTTCAAAAGAAAACCCACAAATCCGCTCAAAGTGCCACGTGCATCACAGATTTGCAGAAGTTTAGGGCTGAAAGGGCCCTCGTGAGATCGTTGGGTCCAGCTCCCTGCTCTGAGCAGGAAAGACTGCTGGCATCAAATATCCCCAGCAAGGTGTGCGCCCATCCTGAAGAGTGATGTTTGGTAGGACAAAAGAAAGTTTCCAAGTTTGAGGAGAGATCTACTACTGCAGTATTTCAGAGGTCCAAAAGCAGCACTCTAAGCACTTTAAGGACTATCATCTGTCTACCTGTCAAAAATGTGCATTCATCATAACCAAAATTCTGTTGTCAAGAACTAGCAGAGCTCTCTCCCTTTGAGGTCCTGTCTTAGCATCCATTGAGCTGGCTCAGATCTGATTATATACACATATGAATATTTTAGTTGGTATCAGTCAAATATAGCATATACTGTATAAGTGCATGTGAAACTTAATTTTAGAAAAAGACACCGGATTGATAAAAATTTGTATTGTGTGTAATTTAGGTGAGTCAATGAGAGCTTTTCAATGTAATAATACCCAAATAGCTTATTAATAGTTTATATACAGTATAAACATTCAAAAGCGCATAAAATATTACCTTGCAGACATTCATGAAGCTTGGCTTGGCAGTTGAAATCAAACCTAATGTCTTGATAGAACAATTCACCAACTGTGAAAGGATGTCACAGGCTGCTTCTGCTGACTCAGTGCTACTATCAACCTAAACGACATTTTAAAACCCAAGTAAATGTTATTGTTTTTTCCTGGGGTGGGAGGAAGGGGAAATTACAAACATACGTGCACAACACTTATGACACTGAAGAGTGTGTATGAAGTTGCTCTGTATCCCCTTAAATTTTATGCATCTTGTAACAAACAAAGTGGTAATTCTGAAGGGAGGAAAAGGTCATGAGAAATTTTTGCCTGCAGGGGGTACTACAATGTGTGATTATCCAAAACTGTTCTGACAGTCCTGTTATGATGCTTAAGCTTAACACCCCATCTATCTTTGCCTTGCCTTATCTATCCGTTTCCTCTTGCTTAATGTCTCTATTTGCACACACACAAAATGATGAGTTTGTCTGAAATTAAGAACTGATTTTTCTTCCTTGTACCTACCAACTTTGACTTAGATTTAAGTGGATTATTCTTTAAAAATAACAAAGATAAGCAGAATTTAACCACTTGTGAGCCACCTGTTGGCTAGCCCTGGGCTGGAGCAGCGAATAGGTTATTCCAGAGACCTGGACTCTATTGTCAGTTCCAATGTGAGCCTGCTAAGTGACCCTGAGTAGATCACTTCACCTATCTCATTTTCTCCAAAAAGTAAGAGTGTGAAGTCCTCCTGCTGGGTAGGCCCAAGATATCCAGTGTGTTTTACACCATAACTGGATGCAATGAATGATTATATATTAAGGGCAGTACTCAGTGATGAATTAAAGTGTTAACTACGGGTCAGCTACAGAACTGGATCATAAAATCTAAGAATGCAATTACGGAAGAAGATTAGCAAGAGTACTGGGGGCAGGAACTTCCAGATTTAATCCTGGCATTGACAGTAATCCCTTCCACAGAGAGGATCATTCTGCACAAACTCATCCTTGTAAGAAAGCCCACTTACAAACCTGAGTTCCCCTAGAAATATTCCAACGCAGACTCCACTATTTATGAAATGTCTCAAAAGCTATTTAGAGTTAACAATTAAGTGGTTCAGTAAAGGTAAATCCAAGCTAGGGGAGTACTCTGAAAACATGAAAATCACCTTTCATAAATAAAAATGACCGTACTGTTTCTTAGTTGTCACTATTTCTTTCACCTTGACATACAAGTATTGCATCTTATACTCACTTTTGTCCTTTTCATGACGAACTTCAAAGCAGTAGGACTCTTTGATATAATTGGAATGCACTTGGCAATTGGATAACTAGAGTAGAGGGAATCCTAGTATCTTTGTTTCCATTTTTCTACACGTAAGAGTTATAAAATATGACCTCCTCCTTGTCAGCAATGGAGGATGTGTCTGTGCATGTCTTAGTGTCCCTAATATCAGATTACGTACCAGGGACAAAATATGTAATATTAATCTTATAGGGAATTTCAAATGACATATCTGTGCTGTAATCTTCTCACAGAGTGAGAGGATAGCTATTTCTTATAGCAATATAATAGCAATACTATTGCTTTAGAGCTCTCATCTAACAGTCAGAGAACAAAATGCAAATGAAAAATAGGAAAGTTATATGAAGCTAATATTGTTCATACCCACGAAATAGTGACCACCATTTAAAAAAAAAAACAACAAAAAAAACATTCCAAGCAGTCATTTTTGGAAGATATCTGAGCAAGTAACTCGGAAGATTCATACTATTTTCTTTTTAAAAAGATACATCCAACACATCTGTTTAGGATGCTATTCTGCAGCCAAACAACTTACAGAATGCCAAACACAGCTCTCCTATAAAACGAGAGAATGGATCCGCATTACCTTGAAGCTGACATACTGCAGATGATTAGCATGTCTCTTGATGATTTGCTGAATGAGATCAGGGTGAGTAGACTTTAAGTAAGAAGTAGCAGACTGGGTAAGCTCAAATTCAAACTTTCTCCAGAGGTCAGGAATGTGAAAAACTTCATTCCACCTTCGACAAACAGAAGATGCCCATGCACGATCTACTAAAGGCAGAAACTGAAAAATGCATAAAAGAATGTGATGTGGGAGGCTTCCCCAGTCCAAAGTTTGCATGTGTGACTTGCTAAATACTGGTCCATAAAAACAGGTCCTTTGTTTTTTTGTTTTTTCTTCTGTTTGAAGAACTGGGTACTCAGCTTTAACTGCCTGCCTGGTTCTCTTCATTTTGAAAGCAAACAATCTCAGGTACTGCAACGGTTTGACGTACTCAAATTACAAAGCTTTCGGAAAGTTTTCAAGTACTGCAGGTCTCTAGAAAGTACAGAAGATCAAAAAAAGATGCCATGTTAACAAAGTCAAGTACAGTCAATTACCATAAAATAAGTCTGTGCTGTGACACAACCAAACTACAGTAAGGATTTTATTTATTTTACATAAGACTGCACTCAACAAGAACAAGTTCCCCAGATCCAATAGCTATTTAAGGGTAGTTTCTTCCCATAATATTTTAAGTATTCCATGTGTGTAAATTTATACTTCAAATAAACTTAGAGTGTCTAACTATTGCAATTAAGCAGGCCCAAACCAATACCCCAAATCAATTTATTAAACCAGATTTCTTTTCATCATCATTTGAGGCATACCACCTATTCATACTTTCTCTTTCTTTTCAAACGCAATGATGAACCTGCTAAATGCTATGCCAAGTTTGTCCCATAGGCTTGGTCAGTACAGAAGGCTGCAAGATCTTGCATTTGTCCCATGAGAAAGCTCCTCGTCCTGGGATCTTACAGATGTATAAGCCCATTGTCCTGCTTCAAGTCCCTCTGAAGAATAAGGGATAAAATGTGCTAATGCTTTTTCTGGGAACAAGGCTGTGTCCCCAAGGCTACGGCAGGTCACCGCCAGGCTCTGACGCACCACGCGCTGGCACAGAAGCAGTAATGCACATTGAAAGGGTGATGTGTATAAACGATTAGCTTGAGTCATGCCTGTTTTGATCCAGGTCAATCCCCGGAACAAATCAGGCCAACCTCAAGTAAGAGGTCTATTTACATCCTACGTGTCACAGGATTTTGCAGCATGGAAAAGTATCGCTCCTGCGCTGCATAACAGCTTGTGAAAAGAAGTCCAATTCAAGGGACAGCCGTTACCTGCTTTCCTTAAAAAAGGCACACAGCACATGGTATTACCACACTAGGGAGCAAGGCAACACACCCCTGATGCCCACTAACAATATTAGGCAAAGAGAAGAGCTTTTGATTTCAGGATATGGTTTTTGAATCATGGATGACCCAAAACTTCAACGCTTCTGAAATACCGTTTTAAGGTTATTAAAGACTCTTCAGTTAGCATAGTGGTACCAGACAAGCAATTACCAACATTTTACATTTCTGGTTTACTACCAGCAGAGTTTGTAAGGCTCCTACATGATATTAGACATTACAGATACAGGCTGCTTTTGAGCACTAACCAGTCAATTCCAAACTTTCAGGAAATATTTTAGATGTCTTTCAGAAGAACTATCGGTTCTGGGGAAATACAAAGAACCTCAGCCATCTGCTTACAAGAGCTACAGCTTTAAACACTTCTGCAGGTGTCCACAGCTCAGAAGACCGGCTGATACAAGCACAGACCAACATTAACAGTAAGAAACCCGCTCATCTCTGCACCTTCTCTCAGGAAAGTTAAGCCATTTTAGAGTCAAAGCATTACCTTCCAGAAAGGAAGATACATAACAGTGGAGGGAAAATGGTCTAAACAAAGCCCCTGGCATGCAAAGAAAAAAAAAAGGGGGGGGTGGAGGATGATGGTATGGTTGAGTATCTGGCATGGGGACAGTAAGGGCATTGTAGTGCACCCATGAAAGAGAAGGAAAGAGGAATGGAGCACGCAGTAAGCTTCTGAGGGGGAAATGGAGGGAAGCAATGAGCTCGCCCTCAAAAAGCTACATAGGCAGCGATCCCATATCTTTACAAAACACAGGTGTGGCATACGCTTCATAGAAGTGACAAGCCTTGCAACAAGCTTACAAACATCAGTTTAGTTGAGAAGTAAGGATTAAAGGTAACTGCCTGAGCTAGAGAAATGCAATCTGTTTGTAAACTAGAGGTGCAAAGGTCTAAAAGAAAAAAAACTGATTCACTTGTTATAGTACTCCTGCTCTCTGCAAATATATTCCTAGCATCTGACAAAGTAGGCTGTTGCCTATGAAAGCTTATACATTTCTGAACAAGTTGGTCTGTAATGTGCCACCCTGCTCTCCTTTCATTTGCTGTAGACAGTGAAACTTCAGGAAGAATTTAGGTTATACAAGTAGGATTCTGCAAGCAGAGGTCTGAATATGGCATGTGGCTTTCAGGCTTCCAACAGAAAAAGTATAAATAAAATGTTGAAGTGTCATGTAGGGCCAAAAATACATCATGAAGAACACAAAACTCCTTACAGCTTCCCTTAACAGGAAAACCATGAAAAATTATGGCATTGCATCCGGCTCCCAAAATTGCATTGCCTATTTCTAAATATTTAACACATAACACACTGAAAAACGAGATTACGGAAATCAGATAATTAATCCAACTACACAGAGGTCAGTCCTGGCATCTCTTTTGGAAGGGAACAAATATGACTCCAAGATTCGTGTGAAAAATGGTGCAATTCAAAAATATATTGAGCTGTATGGATCAGTCCCCATTATATACTGATTGTTTGTGTGTGTACTAAACAGGAAAGAAACCACAAACCACATAAAATTCACGAAGTCGCTGCTATCTTCTACAGAAGTGAGCCATAGATCACGTATTCAAACTATGAATGGCAAAAACTTTTCCAACAAAGTCAAGTATAAAAAGAGCCATTTTTTAATGAAAGATTTAAATGTCAGTTTTGCAGGATACTATAAGAAGTTATTGATAGCCAACCTCAACAAGAGAAAGAATGTGGTTTTGCTTATCAACAAAACTACATCTGGAAAACACATGAACTCCCCCATGTAAGATAGGACTGTCTTTGTCCTTGAAGTTCAAGAGTTTTATAGTTTCTTTTAGCCAGTGAATACATATATGGTAGCACTTAAGCCAGCAAACGCTTTTTATATATACCATGTACAGAAGGAGACTCAAGTCTCAAATCTGTAAAAAAAAAAAAATTCTGCAAAAAAAGAGAGAGGCCATAAACTGCTTCCTGGATTCACTGGAACAGAACACATGGAAACAGGATTAAATTACAACTAAAGATACAGGCTGGATATTAGAAAACTTCCCAAGAAGGCAGTTCAGTTGTGGAATAGATTATGCAGAGAAATCACGCAATTTACAACACTAGAGTATGTTAGAAGTAGGCTAGAAAAATGTGTCAGAAATAGTTTAGGTATAGTTGATCCTGTCTTGGGGCAGATCAATGGAATAGGTGACCTCTACAGATCCCTTTTAGCCTTGAAGCTGCTTTAAATCCTTTCATCTTACTTTACTTTACAAGGGATGAGGATCTGGTCACCGTCCAATTAGCCAGAATCTTTTTAAGAAAGTCAACCCCATACAATTTATTCCTGAAAACCTTTTCCAGAGTAAGTGGAAGAACTGAAAACAAGGTTAAGATTAAAATGCTTATAGAGGAGGGTAAACATGCATCCTACCCTAACTGCTTAAACATCTCCGCCATTTCTAGTCCCAAGTAAATGTAAATAAGTGCATGCAAGATTTAGAAACTAGACTTGTAGAAACCACTGATGGAAACTAGTTTCAATGAGCAGCAACAAGGCTGTCATGTGGTGGTAGCTCTTGTGTCTATAGCAATGCTATTCAGGGGGCTCCCATATTTGTTACACTGGAAAGACTGCACCTTCTGACACAATCTCTTCCATGCATGCAGCAAGCATACACTTTGCACCATCTACTAGGTTAGACCAACAAGGGACTAATCCTGCAGGCACAGAAAAGGACCATCCCAGTACACATAAAAAGGGGCAAAAGAAAAGAAACCCTCTTGGTGGAGCAGGGAAATCCAGGAGAGCCTGGAGGGAAAAAAAAGAGGCCTACAGGCTGTGGAAGCAGGGGGCTGCCACCACAGAGTATACCTGCTTGGCTCGAGTTTGCAGGTAAACAGCGAGGAGAGCCAAAGCAGAAATGGAGCTTAGGCTGGCAGCAAAAGTTAAGGATAACAAAAAGTCATTCTTTAAGTATATAAGAAGCAAAAAGAAGGTGCAGGGTAACTTAGGGTCTCTTTAGGATGAACTTGGGCAACTGGTAACAGATAGGATGGCCAGATTTCTCTGCATCCGCGTTTCTGGACACAAATACAAATACGCATCCCATTGGGACCTTAGGTAAGCCCAGTATAGATACCAACCCAGCAACTGTTTGAGCTACCTAGTAAAGGGGCACCTGGAGGGGCTGAATGTATTTCAGTCAACAGGTCCTGATGATCTTCATCCTAGGGTACTTAGGAAATTAGCTGGAGTCATAGCAGAGCCGCTGGCACAACTGTTTGACCACTTGTGGTGCTCAGGACAGGTCCCGGAGGATTGGAAAAGGGCCAATGTGGTCCCTATTTTCAATAAGGGGAGGAAGCAGGAACCGGGTAACTATAGGCCAGTTAGTCTTACCTCTATCCTTGGCAAGACCTTTGAGAAAATCGTTAAGGACTACATTTGTGGGGGACCAGCGGGTAAAATGATGCTAAGGGGCAATCAGCATGGGGTCATAGCAGGCAGATCCTGCCCGACTAACCTGGTTTCATTTTACGACCAGGTCACAAAATGCTTGGATGAAGGAATAGAGGTAGATGTTATTTACTTAGATTTTAAAAAGGCTTTTGACACAGTGTCACTCCCAATTCTTATAAATCAACTAAACAGTAGTGGTGCAGATTATTACACAGTCCAGTGGGTAGAAAATTGGCTTATGGGACGCACCCAGAGAATGGTTGTGGACGGGTCGGTTTCTACCTGGAGAAATGTGGGCAGCGGAGTCCCCCAAGGCTCTGTCCTGGGACCGGTACTATTCAATATCTTCATTAGTGACTTGGACGAGGGAGTAGAAAGCACCCTATCCAAGTTTGCTGATGACACCAAACTATGGGGGGAGGTACACAAACTAGACGGCAGGGAGCGAATCCAGACACATTTGGCCTGGATGGGGAAGTGGGCGGAACAGAATAGGATGCAGTTCAACAAGCATGAGTGTCATGTATTGGACCTGGGGAAGAAGAATCATCAACACTCCTACAGCCTGGGAGGTACCACTCTAAGCATCACAACTGCAGAATGGGATCTCAGAGTCATAGTCGACTCCAAAATGAACATGAGTCACCAATGTGATGAGGTAATAAGTAAAGCTAACCGCACCCTTTCTTGCATAAGTAGGTGCATCACAAACAGGTCCAGGGAGGTGATGCTCCCCCTCTATGCGACACTGGTCAGGCTGCAGCTGGAGTACTGCATCCAGTTTTGGGCGCTGCACTTCAGGAGGGATGTGGATGGCCTGGAGACGGTTCAGAGGAGGGCCACTTGTCTGGTTAAAGGCCTACAGAAAAAACCCTATGTGGACAGATTGGGAGACCTGAACCTCTTCAGACTCCACCTCTGTCTCCTGTTGCGATCTCATGGCTGCCTATACAAACTCTTTTTTTTTTTTTTTTTTTTTTTTTGGGGGGGGGGGGGGGGGGCGGGGGGGGGGGAGGGAGTAGGGGATACAATGTTTACCAGGGCGCCTGTCGGGGTAACTAGAAATAATGGCCACAAACTGGAAGAGAGCAAATTCAGACTGGACATCAGGAAAAAATTCTTTACAGTGAGGGTTGCCAAAATCTGGACTACGCTTCCAAGGGAGGTGGTGCTGTCCCCTTCCTTGGAGGTGTTTAAAAGGAGATTGGACAGACACCTGGTTGGAGTCATCTGAGCCCAGCACTCATTCCTGCCCGGGGCAGGGGGTTGGACTCAATGATCTAATAGGTCCCTTCCAACCCTAACATCTACGAAACATACAGCATGCTCCTTAGCACAAGTCTTCTCTGCTCTCTTTCAGACAAGCTATTCCGAATTTGCAGTCAGAGCAGGAAGTTTTTCCTTCTGGATGTCACACGGTTACTGGCTACACAGAAGTGGTAAGGGGAGTGGAGGGGTTTGAGCCCCCTGTATCCCTATCCCTGCCTGAGGAGATGTAAGTGTTTGAGCACCATGTATCCCTATCCCTGCCTGAGGAGATGTAAATCAGTCTGGCCCTAAACAAGTCAAAGGCCTAATTACTAAAGATTAAGTGACCAGATCATGATTGACATTTTGCTGGCTATTTCAGCAGAAGCCAGTCTATATGCTCATTCTATCTTTGAATTATTCCATCTACTTTGGGCTACTATAAGGTCAATAATGCATGTATGAAAGGCAGCTTACACAGATAATTGTCCATCTTACCTCTTGAGCCTAGGTAGGGAGTTTGACAATGCCCTATGTTAAAAACAGAAACCTTTATTTTGGATCCCTGCAAGGTTCACAGCATATATAATTTTGATTATGTACACAACCACTTCTTACATAGCTTAAAATATAATACATTTCTGCAACTGAAGCAAGTTATGGTCTACTTTCCAGGTGATACAAAGGTAGCCTTGAGTCAGAGGTGCACATGCACACATACCTCCAAAGAATGTGGAAGTTCCTGTCTAACACCAGCACTTTTCTGGTGTCTGGACATCCATCCCATTTCTGATTCATCCTGTACACGTGAAAGGATTCCTTAACCAGAAGGCAGGGAGGGGTCCCAGAAGATGAACTGACCTGTGAAATCATTGACCAAAGAAAAGCTGATCTGCAAAATCTGGGAAACTCATATGAAGAATTGAGCTGAATTTCCAAACTAAGGCTGTTATGAATAGAGCACTCAGCACTTAAAGGTTCCAGGTTAACCAGAATGACAATCAAGTTAGCTTTATGAAACACTATCATTTGAAATCTACAACTTGACTACTGGAAAGGTCCCAAGGTATTACCATTTTGGAACCAATATCCTCCATTTTGGAACTATTCAGAACTTCAGTTACAACAGTGACCTTGTTCATTTATGATTTAGAGCTAGATCCTTGGATAATAAATCATCTATATCAGGGGTGGGCAAAATGGCTGATCTGGCCAATAGCCGGACTCCATTTCCCAGCAGCTTCAGCCTGCATGGCTGGGGCCGGTCTCCATGGAGACCCCAGCAGTAGGGGGGGGAAGCTCAAGGCTGGGAATGCCATGGAGACCAGTGGCAGCCCTCAGGGTAGGGGCCTGCTCCGGAGCTGCTGGGATCTTGCGATGGGGACACTTTGCTCTGGAGCCAGGAAAGAGCCATGATCTGTAGCCTACATGCTCTGGGCAGGGATGTGCAAGCAGGGGATCGCGGCTATGCCTCGGCTTCTTGAAGCAGCGACAACCCTGCCCTGCTGCAGGCTCTGCCAGCGTGGCTGGTTTCTATGGCAACCCCAGCCTTGAACTGTCCCAATAGCTGCCGCTGGAGTCTCCAGGGAGACCGCCCCAGCCATGTGCAGGGGCAGCTGGGAAACGGAGTTCACTGCCAACTGGATCTGGCCTGCAGGCTGGACTTTGCCCATCCCTGATCTATATGATGAACAGTACCTACACTTTTTAGTATGTATCAAGCCATTCAGTATTGGTGCATGTCAATTACTGGCACAGCTTTATGTACAGAAAGAGACTGGTTTCATGTCTCAGATCTGCTGCTGCTGCTTCAGATCAGTGGTTCCTAACCTGTAGTTTTCAGGCTACGTTGCCCATGAGACCTACTAACCTTGCTTGCAGCTGAAGAAAATTTTGCTTTCTTCAGGTGACAGGAGGAGCAAAGTATATTGCACATAACATACTTGCTCAATACTGAAGCGGCAATAAGCTGGGGATGACCACTTTGGATATCAGTTTGGTCATTTAATAATTTTATTTTACAGAAATCTGTAATTTGTTTCAAACAAGATTCATTCATGCAACTTGAAATCACTTCAATCTAAGAAAAAAAAAAAGTTGATAATTTAGTTCCAATGTCATAATCTATGCTTTATGCTCAATTATAAGGCCTCCTCTGGGATCAAAGCGGATGTTCTGCAATACACCAGGGTCACAAGGTAGGATTTTCTCCCATGTCCATGTGACAAATGAAGTTCCAATAATGAAACTAAGCCTCCAGATTCAGTTACAAAGGTCTGAGATATCACTTGAGGAAATCTGAATAAAAAGCTGTAGCAAAATGACAAGGTACAACTGGCTCTTCTGGAATAAAGTGTAATGACTATTTGCCTGTTTTGCTCCATTTAAAATCAAACCCAGTTCAGTAGGTACTTTACAATGCAATATTTGAATTAAACCAAGAGCAACATTGAAAAACTATTAGTCCCAACCCATGGGGCTAGGAAATATTTTTGTGAGCAGAGATCTTTGAGTTCTATGGCCCTTGTCCTAATTTCTGCTTCCAGTTAACACCAAGTACATAATCAAAGATTAAACGGATACATTAAATGCCAAAATCATCAAAACACCACAAGCTGTAAAGCATGGTGGAAATGGGAGACAGAAGCCTTTCATGTCCAGGCAGGTAACAGTACTGCTCTGCTCACACTGATAAGAGTCGAAGAGTGGGGAGCTATGCTTGTCGCATGCTAAGAAACCAAAAATATAGGATTTATAGACCGCATCCAGCAAATTAGCTTTTAAAATATCAGTGTCTTTCAGTTACAGTAACCTTGTGTTACTTGTGCACACCCAGTCTTGCAAACAGTCATCTTCCAAAATGTTATCAATTGCAGTACAGTACAGTAATCTTTGTACAAGATAACTGACAGAAAAAAGAACCCCGAACGGACAATGTGCAGGCAATTCAAACCAACTTAGATATAATAAGTCTTTTTTAAGCAGCTTTCTTACCCAAAGAACAGTTCCACGTTATAGTGGGTAGAAGATGAGCAAATCGAGGGAGATGCAGCCATGGAGCACTCACAAGCATCCGTCCGCTTTCACTTCCTTCTAGATAAAATGCCACAAAAACCTGAGTTTAAAAATGAATGCCAAGATTCCAGTGCAACAGTGAAGAGGTAGAGTAAGAAACTGACAATACTGTCAAACTTGGCCTTCCTTGAGGCTTCTTCTATAACATCCTACACTATGGTGGAAGTAAGGTTGAGTGTGTCATCATATTATCATAAAAGTGCTCATTCATACTGCAAATTTCACATAAGAAGGGAACTAGGAAGGCTAACCATAAAAGTAAGGAACAAATGTTGCAAGTAAGAGTAGAGGCAAAACTGCATAAAGGAGAGAAAACAACTCCTTAGCACTTGTTAGTGCTCTTATTTATTTAGCATAGGTACAGAAAAAAAAAATGCCATTTGAACTATGTAAATGAAAGTCACATGAAGTACTGAAGTCACTAGGTACATGGGAAGGAGAGCAACCACACAATTCCCCATCCCTTTTCCTCTTTACTCATCTAATTAGACCCCTCCATTGTAAGATTTTGGTGGTTCAATATCCTCCATTTTTAAACAGCATTAAGAAATCCTATAATCAGATCAATAAAACAGTTGTATGCTATCACAAAAGTACCCTCTCATGATGCATTATGTTTCTGGAAAACATTAAACCCTGACTCATCCCTTCTGTCCTATTTTCAGTACTTTATTATTTGTCCCATCATTGCTAGGTTTGAAAAAAAAAAAACAAACCTCCAAAAAAATAAAAAAAACACCACTAGTTCCTTAAGTCAATTATTAGATTTGTAGTCAACTTTCCCTAAAAATACTCATGTAATTTAAGGCTGTGTTAAAAAAGTCCTACAATTTCATCTTTGGTGGTTTGCTTAGTAAAATTTTAATTGAATGTGGGCTCCTGAGTTTCACAAAGATTTCAGTTGAGTAACTATAACAACCAGATACTTAAGATAACCACAAACTGTAAGTCATGATAAAATAAATTCCTCTTATTGAATACGCTGAGAACCTTACAGTAAAGATTTATCTAAAAAATTTTTCAGTTAATAATGGTTTGTGTTTGTATGTCACAGGCATAATTACGGGAAAATACACAGAAAGTGCCTGAAGCTTTCAGTAAAAGAACCCCTGTTGTCCCAGTGGCTTCACATCAGGTAACTAAGGTCACAATAAATAAATCAGATAATGCCATCTAAACAGAAATGTGACCAATTAAGGGGGAAAAAAGCATTCTTAAATATAAATTAAAACATACGTAATTATTGTGTTAAATGCAGCAAATCCACTATTATGCTGAGAAAACAAAACAAAGTAAGAGGCTAAGGTAAACCCAACCGAACTTACAAAATGTAAGATCCAACTGCCAATGACTGATAATTGCATAAAGTTTAGATCACTTCACAGACTAAATTGTCATTTAAGTGCAAATACTATTATGTTGAACTGTTTTGATTTTACATTTAACAGTTACTTCTTACTCTAATCAGACTAAATATTTGACTTATATTGCTGCATGGTAAAATATTGAGCAAGTACAGAATCAAAGGAATGCAAACGTAAAGCCATTTTAATTTCAAATGGGAGATTTCTTCAAAGCTCCTGGTAGTGACACAAGCACCAACCCGGGAAAGAATGCAGAGCTGGGCAAGCTCAGCCTATTGTACACCACAAGAAGGACTTATGGGAAGCCGTCTGTGGAAGCAAATTGCTAACCGTACTACATGAACAGGTGTTTAATAATTGCCATGTTAAAACAGCTTTTGGAAACAGGCATGCCCAAAGAGATATTGCACAAACTGTTACAGCCCAATGGCTTACAAAAGTTTGAAAAACATAAGATCATTACACCTGAAGATTCATGGACTTAATAAAACTTGATTCGGAGATTCAATGGCAAACAATGGTGGAAATAATGAAAGAGATGTCTACTTTCTCTTTAGTTAATAAGAAATCTCCAGATCCAACTCACTCTAGCTGGATATTTCAAGTCTACCAAGTATTCGATCACCTAACAACTTGCCATGCATCTTCACCAAAAGCTATGCTATGCCATTTATCAGAAGCGGTATGTGGCACGGACTGTTTTATTCAGAAATTCATCTCCCCAAGGCAAAACATCAGGGGTGTTTTCTTCATCTAAAATGACTGCAAGTTTCTTAAAAGTTATGCACGCAAATTAAAACTCTGTTACTAGCTAAACCAGGACTGGGCAATTATTTGGGCTGGAGAGCCACTTAAGGAGTCCTGTGTGGCCCCAGGCCTATCCACTCCTCATTTACCATTGGGGGCACCAGACAGTGGGCACAGTCTCCATGGAGACCAGCCAGGAACCCCCCCAGGCAGGGCATGCTCAGCTGGTGGATGGAATGGGGCCCCAGGCAGACAGGGAGCAGCGTTCACGGTGGGTAGGGACCAGGACCTGGGGCAGAGCTGTGATCCGCTCCCTGCATGTCCCTGCCTGTGCAACTGACACCCATCACAGGGACATGCAGGAAGCAAACTGCAGCTCGGCCCCAGCCCCATGCTGTCACTACCCTGTGATCCCGACCCCAGGACCCAACTCCACGCCAGCATGAGGCCCCAACCCATCCACCCAGCCAAGTGCACTCTGCACACAGGGGTCCTGGGCCAGTGTCCATGGAGACCCTGCCTGCCCACCCGCCCATCTGGTGCCCCTGCAGTGGGTGCAGGGTAGATGGACTGGGGTGCCCAAACAACAGGGCCAGGGCCGGCAGCAGCAATGACGCTGGCAGTGGCAGCCAAAAGGAGCCACTTTCACAGGGGCTGCCAGGAAGCTGAGTCTAGCCACTGCACTGCCCCTGCCCTGCCATGCACCCGGGAGCAGCAGGACCAGCTGGACCCAGGCTGCCCCCAAACCTCGGCCAGGCAGGGTGTGGGTCAGACAGGATCCCTTGGTGGAACAGATCCCACCTGCAGCCTGTATTTTGCCCACTGCTGACCTAAACCCTACCATAACAACATGTCTTCCAGCAGCCTGTTTAATCCTGGGTGTGTAGAAATTAAGCACAATCAATAAATACATTTTTACAGGATTACAAAGGCTAAACGTAGCATAACAAAAACCTCCTCGCCCGTACTCAAGAGCGTCCCAAAAGAAATCCTGAACACTCCCTAAATCGCTCTGGCTTTGTACCTGGCGTAAAAACTGACGGTGTCAGACTGGATGGCAAAGCAAACAAACAGCCAAAAAAACCCCAACCCTGTGGTTTCTTTTCCTATTTAAATATTTGAAGTGACATAAGGAGCTACAACAGCAGTGAGGTTTTGAGAGAAGCAGGGACAGTTTTAAAACGGCATGTGAGAGGCGGGCCTCGCTGCAATACCTGTGCTAGAAGAAAACATCCCGACGTAGCGAGTTCGTGATAAACCTTGACCGAGTAGATGCGCACACTGAGATGCACGCTGACACGCACACACAGAGATGCACGCTGACACGCACACACAGAGATGCACGCTGACACGCACACACAGAGATGCACGCTGACCGTGCAGGGGCACGGGAGGGGGGTGTTAATCACAGGACAAGCCGTGGGCGCCCCTGGGAACACCCTTTCCCCAAAGGGGTCTCTGAGGAGATGCGTGCAAGGCCACTGCACGTGTCACAGACCAACCAAAAACGCACGCTGCTCAACGTGGCTGCACCTACTCCGGCGTCTCGGTCTCCACAAGGCCGACAGCTTGAGCCAGGGGCTTCCCAGCCCCGCGTGCAGGCCGAGGCCCCCTGGGCCGTTTGCATTCAAGCAACTGCAAGTCAGGGCTGCTGTTTCTTCATCAGATTTTCGTTTCAATCTTTTAAGATTCAGGTGGGGGAGCCCCCCCACCGCAGCCCAACCACCCCCCCGCGGCTCACGGGCCCGCCTCGCCCCCCTCCCGCAGCCCCGCACTCACCGCGCCGGCCCCGCAGGACGCTGCTGCCCGCGCGCCGCTCGGCACTAACGGGAGCACACTGCGCAGGCGCGGCCCGACACGTCCCAAAGCGCATGAGCTTGTTGTGACGCAACAAACCTCGCCCGCCCAATCAGCAGTAGGAGAGTGCGGGGCGGAGCCATGCACGTGCGGACGGCCGCCATTTTGTGCCGTGAGGGGAGCGAGGTGGTGTGAAGGCGTCTCCTCAGTGTGGAGCACGCCAGGCCCGTGGCTCTCCACCATCACGGTCAGTGCTGGTCCCAGGCTTCACCAGCGGTCTCCAGCATGTAGACGTGGCCCAGCAGGTCGGGCCGGGCTCAGCCAAATAACAGCCGCCGGGCATGCTCCAACTGCTGCCTTGAGCGCGGTGCTAGCGGGAACGCCACATTCCCCGGTGGCCTCGATTTTGAAACCGAGGATTTCTATAAACGGTGCTGGAATGAGGCGTAAGCGACATGGTAGGGCCTCGCAAGATGAGGGGCCTCTAAATAAGTCCAAAAAACTGGATGTTTTTATTCTAATATGACAAGAACATGCATATCTAGGGCTCCACAGTTAAATTTGCACCAAAATAACCACCGTTCATCTTTCAGGGGCGTGTGTGGTAGCCATGTTGGTCCGAGATGAAAAGAAACATGAAAAGTTGCGGTTCCAAAATGCAACCTTTTATTAGACCGATGGAGATGTTGCAGAAAAAAAAAATCAAAAATATTTTTTTTCCTGCAATGTCTCCGTCAGTCTAATAAAAGGTTGCATTTCGGAACCAAGAGTTTTTGCATTTGGAGACATTGCAAAAAAATAAATAAATAAATAAATTTTAAATTTAATGATTTTTTTTGCAACGTCTTCGTTGGTGTAATAAGTGCAGAAATTCTTAGTTCCAAAACATGGCTTTTTATTAGACTGATGGAGACATTGCAGAAAAAAAGGCTTATTAAAAGGTCACATTTTGGAACCAAGAAGTTTTGCATTTATTAGACCAACAGAGACATTGCAGAAAAAAAGATTTATTTTTTATTTTAATTTTTATTTTCTTGCAATGTCTCCGTCGGTCTAATAAAAGGTCGCGTTTCTGAACCGAGAATTCTAGGTTTTTGCAATGATTCATTTTCACGTTTCATGAAAATCTGTTTCTGTGAATTATTTTTCGTAGATTTCCTAGATTTCTAGAGTCAGAAGGGACCTGTTAGGTCATCGAGTCTGAGCCCCTGCTCCGGGCAGGCAAGAGCGCTGGGGTTAAGCAACCCCAGCCAGGTTCTTGTCTAATCTCCTTTAAACGCTTCCAAGTTTGGGGAAAGCACTGCCTCTCTTGGAAGCCCGTTCCAGATTTTGGCAACTTTCACCGTAAAGAATTTGTTCCTGTTTTTATCATATGGGGCCTCTTCAAGTGGACATAGTTTAAGGCCTCAGCATGTCATAATCTGGCACAGCCTATAAATCAGGGGTGTCGAGCGTATGCAGCCCCCAGGGGTGCCCGTAGGTCTCAGTTGACCTGGATCAATCCCACAGGCAGGGCCCAGGGTACGTGCCATGTATGTCTGCTCCGGTCAACCGGGGACCAGTGCTGCATGCGGTGCCCGCGGGTGTCGCACACAACGTGGCTCCGGGACTGGCTGCAGCAGGCCCTGGAATAGCACAGATCCTGGATGTGTGGCCCAGTTTGCAGCAGGCACCGCATGTAGCACAGCACCCGCTCCAGCCGTTCATCCTGGGTGGCTCCACGGGCAATTAATCCAGCATGGGGGCAGTGTCTTTGGGCCTATTGGCCCAATCCAGCCCCATGTCACTCATCCAAATAAATTTGACACCCCTGCTGCAGAGTGAGATGGTTAAGTAGGTTAGTCTGAAGTTAAGCAGAAGGCAGGGTCACACTAAATTAGAGAGACATGAGCTTTTGTACAATGCAGTTCACTTTGTTAGATAATTCATCAGCTCCTGTACACGTGGGATCTCTTGAGAGCCAGACCTGCTGCAGTGTCTTTTACATGCAACTCTAGGGCATTCAAGAGAAAAAAGAACAAGCAGTAAGGAAAAGTATGTTTACAGTCCCAAGTGAAAGGACCTCCTCCTCTGAACATCTCCGCTAGGCAATGCGTAGCACGTGTGTTCTACTGGAGAAAGCACGTTCTGTGCCTGCTTTTATGGCTAGTTTCACTTCAGAATAGCCTCTTGCTCAATATAAACCAGGTCACACCCCACAAGTGCTATACTTAATCGTTTAATAACAAGGTCTGTGCTCCTTTTCTGGTTAGAGTGATGGTATGGCTCTTCATATTTTCCATTGTCCTCCATAATTATATTATGTAAATGTATTACTTTTCCTATGGAGTCCAAAGCTGCCAGATGTTCTCCACCCAGATTTACAGGAATCATTCTGAGAGACAGGTGTTTAGGCAATACATCTTCTGGAACAAAGATTTAATTGTCCACAACCTATGCATTAATTGGCATTGGCTACTTAAAAAAAAGGTTTTCAAGGGCTTAAAAAAACCCTGGAGTGTTGCATCATTATATTTGTTAGTGTAAGAGTGATGTTGTAGCCATGGTAGTCCAAAAATTATGCAAGAGGCAAGGATTTCTTAGGGTGATGTCTTTTTTTGAACCAACTATGTAGTAGGGATAAAGTTAGACAAGCTTTTGAATGCAAGGCATTCTTTGCTCCAGGATCCTTGCTATACAGAGAGACCTGATGAATGCCTTGCCTTTGAAAGCTTGTCTAACTTTATCCCAACTACACAGTTGGTCCAATAAAAGAAATCCTTATCTCCATCATGATATTCAACATTAATATATATACAAAATGAAAAATTCAGTAAGTGCAGATGATTATCTTTCTCAACAAAGCTCTTTTGCTGATATCTGCAGTAAGAACAAAGATAGCTTTGATACCAGGTTCTTGGCTCCTAAGGGCAACATGACATCTTGGCATGTAATATGTAGCCCTGAAACGATAAGGTTTGGGGTTTTTTTGAAGGCCCTGGCATCCTACCAGGGTATATGCTGATAATCTAATCTTGCTTTTCTTGCATATTTCTGTGGTGTTCTTTAGGGTGTTTTTTTTTCAAAATATTTGGAATTCAGGGTAAGGTTATCTGGAGAGGCAACCCTCTATTTGCCTGCTAGGAGGTTTGCAACCACACTCATTTGCAAAAACTAGCTACTGTTTATCACAATTTATTGCAAAACTTTACTGCTTTCCTTGTGACAATGCCTTATCTCAAAATGTTTCTTTTAAATAGTGGGATAGTAAGTAATACAAGAATCTAGTAGTTCATCCTTTTTTTCCTCAGATTACCCACATCATACTCTCTCGTGTTTTTCTTTCCTCTGTATTTTGATTCTTGTTTATTTTATCAGAATATTGACGTGGTTTAGAATGGAGATTAGAGATACAATTGCAACCGATGCTTTTCTAAAGGTCTTGGACCTAAGTACACTGTAAGATATCCACTAAGCCATTCCATTATATAGCCTCAACCTTTTTAATTCAAGAGTGACTGGCAAAATCATGGCCAAGAATATTCAGATATCTGTTCATGACTACAGGCTTTTCAGTCATTTTACTACTACTTAAAGCATTCAACTAACTGAACATTTGCAATTTGCTTTTTGTAAATCTCTATAATCTAATGTGTACAGATAAGCTCCCAAGGCTTGTATGACAGCGTGGCCAGCACACGCACTGCATACCTTTTCTTATTAGCCTTCTACATCAGTGGGGGCCAGCCTTTTTGGCAAGTGTGCCACAAATTAGGCCCAGTGCCTTCCCCAAGTGCCACTCCAGTCCCCTTTTGCTGTCTGATCTACTGCTTGGCTTTCTGCTCCCTGCCTCATGCTTGTTGTATGATCTGCTGCTCCCTGCTCAATCTCATGTTCTTTTTTTCTGCTCTCTGCCACTGTGTTCCGTACTCGTTTCCTGATCTGCTGCGTGCCACTGACAGATGTTGCCAGTGCCACTCATCCACTCCTGTTCTGCCATGTACCTCAGGCTATAAACCTGAGGGAGGCATCTTGCGGAACCACTGCCACACATTCTTTGGGATATTATTCACAGCCAAAAGATATTAAGATGCAATTTTCAAAGCTATGTAGCAAATTTATGCACAAGTTTCATTAAAGTCTGCATCTAAATAAGCTTCCAAAAATTTCAGCCTCATTGGGCTCATCTACATGTCACCATATGACAATGTTGCTACAGCATTGTGCTTTAGTACTTCCTTTCAAAAGTACTAAAGCACGGCGCAGTATGGGCAGGTACTGTGCCATATAGGGGTGGCACATGCTTATCCTGTTACATCGTCGTAGTGGCGCACTATAAGCAGGGAGCGCGCCACTATTGTGAAGTAGCAGGTGATCACATGTAGACTTGCATGATCACTACATTGCCATAGCATACTATACAGTGACATAGTCTTCACAACAGCCCTGCTGCCAGGGGTTGCAAGAAAAAACTACTGAATGACTCTATCCCTACTGCTTGGTGATCTTTAGCAGAAGGTTTCTTCTAGCATGGTGAATTACTTTCTATTACTCTCTCCAATGATGTCTGTAGCAGCAACAGTCAGTCCAGATCCCGAGTGAATCCTGAGTGACTTTTAATAAAAAGTCTAGATCTGAAGTAAACCAAACATTCATATTTCAGTTCCCTGCAAAATATTAGCATTCACCAGCTTTTGAGTCTTTGGTTCACCAACAATTATTATAATTAACATTTAATAAATATTGGGTTAGTTACCAGACTCTTGTGGTGGGAGAAACCTCCCTAAGGTTCGATGTCTAGCTGTAATTTGATAGACAGACAACGCGGGTAAAGACAGACAGCTGTTTATTTGCTCGAACAAAGACCATAATGCAAGCAAACGGCAAAATGGCCCCCCCTAAAGGGTGAGGCAATCTTTTATACTTATTACAATAAGGCAAGACTTACAGGGTTAACAAAAAAGCAATATTTGGGCAGTGCTTTATAAATCTTTGTAACAGCATATTTCTATTAAGCTGAACTAGCACTTTTTTAAAAGCTAAAAGTTAAGTAACAGTAACATTATAATATGTTAGCAAAACCTTACACAGTAGTAGATACTTCTCAAGGACACAACCACTGCACCCAGAACAATGGCTTCCTTGTCTTATCTTACTTCTTGCTGTAGCTGATTTTTCAGCACACAGACACAGATCCACTTTTTAACTCAGAAAATGCTTAATACAGTTCAAATGATTACTTGACACAAGCAAAGGCTTAGCTATCATTCTGCCTTGTGGTCAGCTGCATTGCTAGGCCACAGGTCATGCCTTGTATTCAGCTGTAAAGCTAATACTTCTTAATAATCCAAATTATTGTTAACCTAACAGTATGCTATCAGAAAACTATTCTATTTCAGGGTAATAACAAACATGCTCACCACACTCTCCAATCAGGATTAGACCCTCAGTGTTCTGGACCAAATATTCTTATCTTTAAAATTGACACTGTGGAAGATGGAATTAGTGTGGAGACAGCTTGGAATTAGTAAGAAGAGCAAAGTAGCAAATGACTAATACCCTGAAAGTAGGTTAGTATGTCATGTTTGTTAGGACTCACTAGCAACTCTGCCAGGCACTAGCTGCTCACAAAAGCATGTAAGACTGTGCCTTAGTATGAAGGCAGATCTCTTTAGTTCTTTTATGAAAAAAATGTAATCAATAAAATCTTTACTAAATTTTCTAATGCATTTTAAACAATACCAATTAAAATAATAGCTCATTTGTGTGCATTTAAAAACACTTTCCATCATAATAAAGTGAAACAGTGACTATCTTTGTTTAGCTGTTTTTAAATATTGTAGTCAAGCTTGCAAAAATGTATTAGTAGTCTAGAATTAACTACTCCATAAATAGAGAATAAGGGTGATTTACTAAAGCAAGTAATCCTGACTGTGATGCAGCTACACTAAATGTTCTCTCTCTCCTTTTTCAGTATTTGGGCTAATTTATTGAGTGGTAGATTTCAGGATCATATATTTCTGTGTTATAGGAATACATGACTTCCAGATAAAAATGATATTATATGCAGCCCACAAAAACACGTCCAGGGAATTTAAAAACAAGACCATTAGTATCATTCAGTGAAATAATATTAACACTTTCTACTGTTTTCTGCATACCTGAGAAGGTAGATTAAAACACTTTTGCATGTTTTAATCTGTCTGAAAAAAACACAGAAGTCTGATTTTTTTTGCAAAGAAATCCCTTTGTTTCTTGCCCTGCTAAATCCAAAATAGTCTTCCAGCAACTCATTTGATTATAAAGTCTATGACGTTTTCTAGACAAAGCAGGATGGTATATGATTGTCATTGGACTTCCTTTCATGTTTCAGGACTTTCTACTGAAAGATGCAGTAGAAAGTACCAGCCACAAAGTAGCAGCTACAACACCAACCAGCTAAAGAAATGAAACTATAATAAGTAATTCTATTCCAAGAAATTAAAGATGAAATGAGATGATTAGAGGATCTGTTTTATAGAGTTCCGCTCCAGTTGCTTTCCAGTTAGTAACAGCCTAAGACTACTGATACTTCTGTCTGCACTTAGAGATTTCTCCAACACATTAACTCCTTTTTTTTTTTGGATATCTATATAGTCAGCATTTTGAGGAATAATAGTGACATGAGAAATGTGAGGTATTAAAATCTTGTCTCACTTAAGCTACAGTTGAGCCAGCATTCACAGTTTTCAACAAATCACCATGCTGTTATGGCACTGGTTTATTATGTTGAGTTCTCTTTTGTACTCAGGCTTCTGAAGTTGTCTACTGGCATTATTTTGAAGGAGCCATATTCTAGGTATAATAAGCCTCTAGCATCAGACAATGTACATTGATGTGCTTGCAGCCCCGACTTTATCTTGTAATACTGCAAAGGAAAGAGCCAGCCTTAGGAAAAATGGCACCCTGGGTAAACTTGAATTCTGAACCATCTCATCTTGTTTTTTTAAATATTTCTCCCTGGTTTCATATACAAAGCCTTCCCCTTTCTTTTCTTCTGGTCTGAGGACCCCCTTGCTGTTGCTCAGATAACTCTAACTGCAGTGGCCTTGATTTAGTAAGAGATAAATGATCCAAACAGCCTTTTAGAAAAGATGGTCCTGCTGGATATTTTTAATGAAACAAATGAGTTGGTCTGAACTTCTGACAATAATTTCTCCTATTTCTGCTTTTTCAATAAACAAGGAAAATGGGAAGGAAAAGGAAGGTAAATTGTTCTCTTCCTCAGGCATTTTTATGAGTCTCTGCAAAACCAGAATCAGATTTACTGTGTCAGAACCATTGTCAGCGTAGAAGGAAACTCTCGATCACTGCTTTTAAAATATAAAATTTGCCTCTTCCTGATTTTGCATGCTCACACACTCAAAAATCAGATTCAGAAGGCAAACCTATAAATAAAGTACAAGAAAATTCATTCTCACCACCAAGCCTTTCTCACTGAACAAGCAAAACACAGTGGAGAAAGCTATCAAATGACCTTAGAGTTCTCTGTTTCTATGGTTTATCCTTGTATGCTTGAGACAGTCAAGAAGAGTTTTACCTTGCTATTTATAACTCCTGCATGCAGCTTAACTGTCTGAAGGAGCTGCCTGCTGGCTGAGTCAATGAAATGAACCAAAAGTAAGACAAGCATTTAATGATCTTAAGGACTTGTTAAAGAGTGATATATCAATATGCAAAGTGCGAAGGAACAAGGGAGGTTTTCTGGTCGTAAAAAACGAGAAGTTCTCTCAGTCACCAAAAGTGTACCCCACTGATGTCTACCTTTGACAGATTATATCAATCCAATCCAGTTTCTTGTAACTGCCTAGTGGATAAGGAGGAAGAGGTCGATATGAGTTATCTTGACTTTAGCAAAGCTTTAGACACCATCACAACACATTCTCATAACCAAATTAGGAACATAAGATCAAGATAAAACTCACTAGTAGTTGGGTGCACAAACAGTTGAAAAATTGTAGGAAGAGTCTAATCAATGGTTTGCTGTTAAACTGTGAGAAAAAATTGTTTGTCTTGGGTTCAGTTCAATTTCGTATCTTCATTAACAGGTTGGATGATGGAATACAGAGTGCATTTACAGAATGTGCAGGTGATGCCTAGCCACAAGGGGCTAGGAGCACTTTGGAGGAAAACATTAGAATTCAAAACAATCTTGATATACTAGAGAAATAGTCCAAAATCAATTGGATGAAATGCAATAAGCACAAATGAAACATACTACAGTTAGGGAAGAGAAGCTAAATGCACAAATTCAAAAGGAGGACTAATTGGCTGCTATATAAGAGTACTGCAGGAAAAAAAGTATAGGGTTTCTAGAGGACCACAAATGGAATACAAGTCAACAATGTCATTCTGTTCATACATACTCAACAGCAACAACAACAATCCAAAAAAGACAAACCTTACTCTGACATCAGTTAACAAGAATTTTCTGTGTAAGACCAAGAGGTGATACCGCTGTCTTTAGTATTGGTGAAGCTTCAGCTGAAGCACTATGTCCAGTTTTGGGGCATCTTCAAGAAAGATGTAAAACTAGAGAAGAGAATTCAGAGGAAAGCAACAAGAAATAAAAGAAATAGTAGTAAACAAGAAGTAGAAAATATGATCCATAGGCAAAGACTGAAATAAATGCTTTTGCTTAGTTTTTAAAAAAAGAGAAGACTGAGGGGGACAATATCTCAGTGGAGGGTGACTAGGGACAGACATTCAAAAAACCTGAGCCTGAATTGATTCAGTCTTTGCAGGTTAGTCTAACCTGGCCAGACTGAACTGGTTTGAAACTGGACAGACATGCTCTCTGGACTGAGGAAATTCAGGCACATGCCTGCAGTGGCTCAGGCTAGAAGCCGGAGGGTGCTAGAGCAGCCCTCCCTTCCCTTCTTCAGGGAGCTGAGCTGAGGGGGCATGGCCAGGCCCTGCAGGACTCTCTCATTAGGGAGGTCTGCTTGCACGGTCCCAGGCTTTTCCCCACTAGCTATTCAAGGGGCGTGACTATTGCCAGTCCCCAGCCCTGGGCTAGCACTCTGAGGCAAACAGGGTGTACAGTGCATGCATCTGTTGATGATATGGAGCTTTTCAATCTCTCTCCCTGCTTTGTCATACTGTCTGCAGCAAACTGACAGACGAGCAAGCCAGCCGGGGAGGGGGGGGTGTTGATAACAGTCTTTATCATCTGATTAGCAAAACAATAGCCTCTCTCCACATTACTTCAAACTTCTTAAACAGTGTAGTGGCTGACCTGTTGATTAGCTCCAAAAGCCTTAAGCAGTCACTGTTCTGTTTGCCTGTCCCAGTGAAATTGGAGAGAGAGGCGCATACAGACACCTCTCAGCATTAGGTAGCATACCATGTGCTGGCTATGGTCTGTGCTGTGGCAGAGAGGAGAAAGGGATCTCTGCTTAAGCAGCAAGTGGTGACAGGGGGCAGAGGGGGGCATGGGGAAGCCAGCAGACCCTGCTGTGCCTTCAAGTCTGTGCTGAGCTCCAGCCAGGGAGCAAAGGGGAGGGGCCAGCCCAGCTCTTGGAAACAAGGAGCCCCACCCAGCCCAGAGACATGCCGGGATGCTGGGGGACTCCAATTTAACTTAAACCAGCAAGGGGTCTGGGACACACATTGCATAAACCGGTTTTTGCCAAATCGGTTAAGTCTGAGGCTACATTCAACCAGATTTATCTCAAACCGGTAAAACTGGTTTATGTGCACTGAACATCTGTTCTGTTAGAGGTTTAAATAAGTTTCTGATCACTTAAACCGGTGTATGTGTAATGTCTGTCCCTAGCCCATGAGGGGAAGATAATGCTTGTGGACGTATTTTTTAACAGTTATTCTTCAAGGAATTTAGACACAAATAAAAGAATTGTTTAGCTTCAGCCATCCTGAATTCTCTAGGAAATTTCATAATACATTAGTTTCTTCCCTGATTCAGATTTGCAATAGACAGAACTTACCCTGTCTTCTCATCTTCTACAGACAGGACTTATCTCTCTCACTCCTCAGTTCCGTTCCCTTCGTTCCTTTCCTTTGTGCTATGTCCAAATGCCCTGAAAAATCTCTAAAATGTGATCATTACTTCTCATTTCTACCCAGAACTTAATGACCAGTCATAAACAATTCCCAACTATCCAACTATCTTCTATTTGGAATGTAATCTTGTTACGCTTTGAAGATATGATTATTGCAACATCTCTTACTAGTGTTACTTCATAGTTCTGGCCTTGTAGTAGCATTGCTTAGTCACAAGAGGGAACTCACATATTGCTAAATATGTGACAAAGTGATTAGAAAGCAGGAGACCAAATTGTGACACAATGAGAATACCAGAACTTGCATATATGTAAATATATGTTGTATAAAATGGGATCAGTGAAACCAAGCATAAAGAAGACTATTTGAAAACTTGAATTTTTACCATATTTGTTTCGGATGCGGTAGACAACCTGTTGAATAAATATTATTTATAATAAAAATAGCAATTGCAGATTCCACATCTAGTGCCTCAAGTGGTACATTGCCAATAGTTAATGCTTGTATCAGGTAATAACTATTGCCTCTTCCAATAGTTAATACCTGATACTTTCCTGTGGAAGAAGTATCAATCCAATTGTGCAATATTGCTAGAATGGCTAGAAGAGTACTCACTCCTTTCCATGCCTTCCCTATGAGTAAGGAAGGAAGGTCATTCAGAACTAAAAGGGACAGTAAACCCAGCAGAGCCAAGGGGGGTACAAGAGTCAAAATAGCATCTCTCTTTTCCCAATAGATCTGCAGATTTGCACACTGTCCCTTTTCCCATTCTAAAAGACTTTAAACCTTTGAAAAAGAAAAATGAATGATGGGATGGACTCAGAGCACACTGCAATCCAACAGTCTTTGGCAAACACAGCTTAACCTGGAGGACCACTCTAAAACAGCAGTGGGTTTATCATAGTATCACAGTAGCTAGGATCGAAAGGGACCTAAACAGATCATATCCAGACCGACCCCCTGCCTTGGGCAGGAACGGATGCTTGGGTCATATGACCCCAGTCAGGTGTCTATCCAGCCTCCTCTTAAAGACCCCCAAGGTAGCAGCGAGCACCACTTCCCTTGGAAGTTGGTTCCAGGTCCTAGGCGCCCTAACCGTAAAGTAATGCCTTTAGGCTTTTAGGTTTGATTCCTAGGCGTGTGAAGTCTCACTTCCCATCCACACCCCCCGATCCTCTGCTAGGTATTGCTTGCCTGTACTTGAGATTTGACCCAGAATCCCTAATATGCTATATGTATTCATTTTCATTTAATCCTTTGATTGATATTCATTGCATATATTAAAGAGGATTATCACACATATGTGCCATCCTTTTGCCAGATACTAATGATAGCAATATGGACCACCTTCAGGCCCGACTGTGGAGCCTTTTCTAAAATAATCATATGCATTGAATCCCCATCCAGAACCTCACTGGCTTTTGGCACCCCAAAAATTAAAAAAACTAGTTACCCTTGCCAGTGATTTTTCCCCGCTTGTGAGCACTCTGAGTTGTTCAAAACATGGAGTCACAAGTATCATTTTTATTCAGAGGAATGGGAAAAAGTGAAACCTGTAGGTGTAGACTCAAAAATGTACACCACCAAACAGTGATTTAAGATTTAGACCAACTCCATAGCCCCCCAGAAATAACTGCCTGATTTATGAAGGCCCAGAACTTGGTCCCACTACTAATCCACAAATCCAGTTAGACTCATTAGTAGTCCAAGTGGTGGCCCTCCTAGTCTAGAAGGGGCTGTTCTGTCAGGTCCCACTCTACTGTGAAGTCTATTACATGGAAAAATAGGCTAACACATTATTTCCAAGGCACATCCTGCATAATTTCTGTACCCTTTCTTGAGTTCAGCAGAAAGACAAATAATCATTAACCAGAGCTGGTTTTAGGTGAACAGTCAAGGAAATTGTCATTCAATGTGTGGATTGAAAGAGGAAGGAGTGAACACATTAGCTTCTGTCCAGAGCTGTCATGAGCTTAGCACCACACATGCTCTTTCAGTGGTCCATGGATGCATCAAGTTTCTACAAACACACATAACTGATTAGTATGCTGGGCTGACGGAGCTTCCTACAATGGTGGGCTGTGATAACTTTGGCCTTTATGGCTATTGAAGAATATCAGATAGCCCCACAATGCATCAGAGACTAATTCCTAGCTCTGTATTGTGCTAGAGAACCTGAGCTATGTCCCCACATACCTTAGCACCACACACAAATCCCAACACTTAAGCAGGACATGGCACGTGTTGCTGAAAACATTGTGGACAGGAGAAGAGTCACTCGCCTCCCTTGAGTTTTTAGGCTGAGCCACAGGACATGTTGATACTCATCAAAGTAGATTTCTGGCCTTGAGGCTGGGAAAAGAAAATGAAGTGAAACAAACCACTATATGCAATATGTACACATCTGTCTTATTAAAAGCTCATCACTGAGCATTCTTGCACCACACCTATGTGCCATTCTTTTTCTTCCCCCCCCCCCCCCTTTTTTCCCTGGATCCTCCTTCTTACCCTTTCTTAAAGACAGGCATTATATTTGCCCTTTTGCAATCACCCATGGCTTCACTCAACCTCCACCAGTTTAACGTCATATTATAAGATTCACATGCGTTTATATAATCTACCTTAAATCATCTTTAATTTGCAAGGCTGTAAGTGTCTGGTCTACTTCCAAGAACACTAAACATAATGAAGTTGAACCCAAACCCAGGTGTTCAGTCTTAAACATGTCTCACACTGTTATGACTTATCAGCATTGTACAGCAATCTGTTTATCAGAGCAAATTCACACTCAGAACAGGCCTGCCTGGAGATTAAGACTCTGTTGACCCTATCATTTTTTAATTATTTTATAGGTGCCTTGAAATGTAGTCAACTCTGAACTTGGTATGCATCTTCAAACAATATTCCTAATATTTGTTTTGCTTTTGCAGGTGGCAATCACAATTTTCTATCAAAAGTTTTCATGGGGGGGCACTGAAAACCGAGATTTTTCAAGTTTTCCTGGGCCAGAACCCGCCCCCACCCCCGCTTGAGATTTTTTTATTTTTTATTTTAGTTAGTAGACTTTCCTCCCTCCCTATCTCACCAAAAATGTGTGTTCTAGTTTTTCGGTTTCTAATTGTCCATTTTGATGAGAAGGCCATAGGTATTAGGTTGGGCCTCAAACAAGGGACTTCCAGGGTATCTTGCTCAATGTTGTTGATAAACTTTAACAGAATACAGAATAAAGCATGTGACTAAAACTGCTTACTTACCTAGGTAAACCTAGGCAAGTAAGTATAGGTTACTTAGCATAGTAAGCAAGTAGAGCAAAGCATAGCGTAAGTATAACAGGACACCCTTGCCCTGGTAGTGGAAAATGGCATGGCATTTTTAAGGGCAGGGTCTTTGTGACTCCCCTGTGGTCAAGGCAGCTGACAGAGGAATCACATGACCAGAAGGGTGCAGGGCTTTTGTATTATATAAGCCAAGCAGAGGAGGGGGGTGAGACCTGGGAAGCAGAAAGGGGAGGAAGGCTTGCTGTGAGTTGGCTGCTACAGATGACTGGCTGGCAGGGAGCTCTGGGAAAGCAACCTGAGGGCCCAAATTCAGGACCTGGAAGAAGGGTGGTAGGCAGCTGGTGGGTGGGCCAGGTGTTTGTGTTGCTGTCAGGGGTTGTAAATTTTGTATTTGGGTGTTAGCTAGTGATTTGTAGAGGTGATAGAGGGGAGGTAAGGAGGTCCCCAGTTGGCCCCAAAGGGACAGAGGGGCCAGAAGGCTGGAGAGCCCCAGTGCTCTATACCCCAGAAAGGGTGCATTGCAGTTAACCACAGTGGGGTACCTAGGGGTTCCTGAGTGGTAAATTGCAGTTAAACTCAGCAGGGGCATACCAGTATTTTGGGGCCCTGCCAGGGACAGGGACTCTGGATGTAGACTGGGCTTAAGGCAAAGGGGAGTGTAAGCTTTGAAGCCTGGCCTGAGTGGAAGGCAGACAGGGGCCAGGGTCCCAGTGCCTGAGAGCGGCAGAGACAGGGGTGCAACAGAGTCAAACTAGGGCTGGAGCTCAGAAGCTAGATTCAACACAGTGGATTTGAGCTAAGGGACCCAGCAAGAGGAAAGTGGTGGAGGCTAAGTGGGCCGTGGTCCCAGCAAGGGAGACTGATTGGAAAGGCATCATCTGCAAAGCATGGGCATGGTGTAAGGGAAGGTTGGAGCCATGTCATAAGCCTGAGGATAGCGTCCCTTTTATGAAGTTTCCATCAGGAAATCGCAGGTGAGAAAGCAAAGTGAGACCTTGAGACAGGACAGAGAGAGAGCCTAGCAGGGAGGAGGGGGCCTGTAGGGGTCATCACAACAGCCCTCAGGGACCTAACTTGTTACTGTAAGCAAGTGACCAGTAAAGCATTGGTTATAGGGAACTATGAGCAGAAAGCTTGACGTGTTACTCGCATGCCAATGCTCAGTATCCGTTCTTAGCTATAGCATGAGACTACTCTCACATGTAATGCTGGTTATCTTTAAGTACTGCAGCATATAATGCAGGGGCGGGCAATTTTGGTTGGAGGTCCGCTAAGCAAGTTTTGCCAAGCTGTTGAGGGCCGCATAGGTAACCCTGCCCCTTGACAGGTGCCTGCCCCGGTTGCCATCTTGGGACTGAAAGTCCAGCCTCTTACCCTTGCCACCGGAAGTCCCTCCCCTTGCCCCTGGAAGTATTCCTTCAGAGAAGAGGGGTTTTGCTATCTTAGAACTGGGGGAAAAAAACAAATTATGTACTAAAAATCAAATACCCATAATATTATATTTTAATTTAATTAAAAAAATATTTCTGTCCTGATACTTGTGTGTTTGTGCTTTATATGGAGAAGTGATTACATAATAGTTCAAAATTTAGTCATACTCTTGTAGTGTGTGGGGTGTGTAGCGGTGTTGAGGGGGGGTATGGGTGTGGTATTTGTGGGATGTATGATTGTGTCTGGATGAGGGTGTGGCTGTGGGTTTGGCAGGGAGGATGGCCAGGGGGGAGCCAGCCAGGCACTTGCTGCCCCAAGCCTCATGGCCATGTCTGCACTCCAGCAGCTCCTGCTGCCTCCAGGAGGCCAGGGGCTGCCAGGGTAGGGCCTGTCAGGCTTGGAGGGCAGTGTGGGGGGCTCCTGGAGCCACTGGAGTCAGCACGAGTCAGTGAGGACATGGCCCGGGACATGGGAAGCCCAAGGAGGTGGTGCAGAACTTGCATCGCACGCCTGAGGCTTGGGGTAGCAAAGGCTTGGCTGCCCCTCACCCCACAGGCAGCCTGGGGGTTGCCACCACCCCAGGGGAGATGGCCCATCCCCCCCACACCCTGCAGTGGCCTGGTGGCTTGACAGCAGCTTGTCCCCCGGCCCTTGGACAGATAGGGAGGCTGCGCCAGGAGCCAGAGCAGAGCAGTGGCTGTTTTTCTGTTTTAGAAGCTCCTGCAGCTTCCAGGAGGCCAGGGGCCCTGGGGAAGCTCCTGGCTGGCCCTAGGGTCAGTGCGGGGGGCCACCTGAGACCGCTGGTGGCGGCACGTGGCCCAGGACACAGGAAGTCCAGGGATGCGGTGTGTAAGTTGTATCCTGTGCCTGAAGCTTGGGATGGCAACAGCCTGGTTGCCCCCACCCACAGGCATGCCCAGCAGGTGCCGCCAACCTGGGGGGGAAGGCCTGGTCCCCCCTACCCCGCAGGGGCCCAGTGGCCTGGCAGCAGCTAGCACACCCCCCAGCCCCAGGATGGGCGGGAAGCTGCACCAGGAGCCAGAGTGGAGCTGTGGCTGCTTTTTTTCTCTGAAAGCTCCTGCAGTCTCCCCAAGCTTCCCACACCCTGGGCCGGGACCTTGCCAGGTCGTGCCATCCCCAGCAGCCTCAGGAGGTGACCCCCGTGCTGCCCCCAGGGGTGGCCAGGAGCTTCCCCAGGGCCCCCAGGCTCCTTGCGGCCGCAGGAACTTCTGGAGAAGAAAAACAGCCACGGACCCGCTCCTGGTCCTATCGCAGCCTCCCCGCCCATCCTGGGGCCAGGCAGCGAGCTGCCACTGGGCCCCTGCAGGACGGGGGGGCATGGGCCTTCCCCCTAGGGTGGCAGCACCCACTGGAGCCTCCCGTGGGGGGGGCAGCCAGGCCATTGCTGCCCCAAGCCTCAGGCGCAGGATGGAAGTTTCGCGCCATCTCCATGCGCCCCGGGCCATATCCCCGCTGAGTCATGCCACCCCCAGCAGCCCTAGGCGCCCCCCCGTGCTGCCCTCAGGGCCAGACAGGGAGTGCCCCGGGGCCAGTGCCAGTGGGGCCCAGAGCAGGCTGCCCGGAGCCCAGCCAGGCTGCCCCAGCATGGAGAGGGGAGAGCCCCCCCTCTCTGGGCCCCACCAGCACTGGCTCCTGTGCGCCCCCTCACTCCCAGCCCCCTGCCCTAACCCTGTGGCCAGACGGAGACCAGCGTGCACCCCACCCCCCTCTTTCCTGAGCTTCCCGCTCTGGCACCAGCGGAAAGGGCCTCATGGTCCCTCCAGCTGGGAGGGTCGGGCAGGGTGAGCCCTGCTCTTCCAGGGGCCTGCTGTGGCTTCCGCTGGGTCCTAATGCCCCTAGCTCCAATCATTTTTGACTGGAGCCAGAAGCAAATCGATATTCATTTTTAAAAAAATTTCTCGGGGCCCTACGTGCCAGACAGAATGGCCTCGTGGGCTGGATTCGGCCTGTGGGCTGTATCTTGCCCACCCCTGATATAGCAGCTACATTTTTCATTTGAAAAGGAAACTCCTAAATCTCTCTGCGGTTCTTTCTTGAGTGAACCCACTAATTCATAGATTGTTAGGGCCTGGAAGGGATCTTGCAGATCATTGGGTCCAGCCCCCCCACTCTAGGCAGGAAGACAACTGGGGTTAGGTGATCCCAGCGAGGTGACTGTCCAGTCTTCTCTTGAAAACCTCCAGGGTAGGTGACTGCGCCACCTCTGGAGGGAGGTTGCAGTCAGGGTGTCCAGACTGGAACAAAGGAGTTTTTCCTGGTATTAAGCCTGAAGTGGCCTTCCAGGAGTTTGTATGCATTGGTCCTGGTTTTCCATGGGGGTGCCCTAGTGAACGGTTGTTCACCAAGCTCCTGCTGCACTCCTCTGATATAGCAGTAAGCTGCTATCGAGTCACTAATTAACACCCTGTTAAGTTGCACACCTGCATTGGCTTTATTCTCTTGCCCCTCTGCCGTCTCTTTTAACACCTACATTCACAGTATAGCCAAAACCTGTGTTAAAAGAGCATTAATTAAGGTATTTTCTTATTACCAGAATGCTCCTCTGCTTTTAACTCCTTTTTGCTATGTATATTTTTGGTAGAGCTCTCACATACACACTTAAATAGAGCTTTACATCATTTTCTGATGGCTTTCCACTTTCTTGATCCAATACTATTCCTTCCTCTTCCTCAGAATCAATGTGTGTGTGAAGTGAGTGTCAGATAAACCACACAGGATGTAATGTTTTACTTGTTGCTGTTCAGGTGGCTGGTCTTCTTGTGCATGCCCCTTAGCCTGACCCCAGCTTGGCAGACACCTCCCACTGCTGGAAGTTTTCTCTGAGAGGGGGGAGTTTTCATTTCACTTTTCTGGGATTGGAGAAAGCTACAGAAAGTTACTGCTCTTTGTCTGCCTCCCAGCCATTTAGCCAATTGAACAGGAATATTACATCCCACAAGATCCATGAGGAGCAGGGAGACTGTCCTAAACCCCTTGTATTTTCTGTTCCTCAGCCATTTCCACCAGCTTCTGCTGACTCTATTTTCCTTGGTAGAGAGGAACATTGATCCCTATATTCTTACTTCCTTTAGGTCTATCTGAGTTGCATCAGAGTATTTGGTTCTCACAGTGATGTAACTAGGGTGGTTAAGCTTGCTTAAAAGTTGTTTTCCAACTATTTAAGGTGGTCTAATAAAAGATATCAGATTCACCCAAAGAACCTTGTGTAACTAGGGTGGGGCATCCTGTGTGATACCTTGGGGAAAAGAGGCTGTTGCTGCAGTCACATGATCACACCAGCTGTGTGGCAGTAAACATAAGTTCCCTCTGCTGCTGTGTGTAGCAATTGCTCTGAGTGCCCGGTCTTATCATCATGCCTCTGGATTTTTAAGGCATCTGTTGGCTGTAAATATCTATGTTTACTAAAAGTAAGCGTCTACACTTTTCCTTCCTTCGCTTGCTGATATCACGTCTAATTGTATTGTCATTCTGGCAGATGTCCTAAGGTTTTTAGGAATATTGCAACTTCATTTTTTTTCATGTGAGTTGCGTTCTCCTCCCATATTAATATGATATCAAATATTAGGGACCTTGACAAAACAGCTTGGTGGGAAATAATGTTTCTGACATACCGGAACATCTTAATGAGATGACTAGTGTATATCCTGCTTGAAGTCAAAGTTAGACAATATCTATCCTCTCCCACAAGGTTCTTTTAAATTCAGAAGTAGACTGATCCTTATCTGCATGACTTCAAAAGTCATGATTTCGCTCAGTACTTCACTCTATTCTAATTCCATTGTATTGAAGAGTCAAGGGAAAATCCCTTCTCTCCTGGGCTTTTTGTAAACTTATAATAGCTAGAAAAGAAAGATAAATGAAAAAAAACCACTTGTTGACTCAAACAAATTTACTACAGCTGTTTTCCTGTGGAACCTGTTGCTGCTATTATTCCATTACTTTCTAGCTATCAGTCTAAATACAAAATTAGTATTATTTTGCTTCTTGCTAGCCTACCATATTTAAGATACCAGAAACACACCTGATACAATTGATTTTTAATTCTGTACATGTTTCATAACAAATTAAGCTCATGGTGACAGCAGTAGAGTATTACTCCTTGATCAAAGAAAGATATCCAGAGTTACAAGTCCTGGCTTCAGTGTCCACGTCTCAGCTGGCTTGGGATATGAACTTGGATGAGGTAATTTTGTGTTGTAAGCTACCTAACCAATAAAATGGAAGTATGTGCTTAATGTCCCATATAAGTGTTGTGAGAATTTAGGAATACTTGTTTTTTGAAATCACTGGATATAAAGTCCTATGTGAATACAAAATACAATATCCCAATATAAATTGCTGCTTGGTCTTGTAGATTATTGAACAGCATCTGCTTAATGCAGGGTGCTGCACCTTGGGAGAAGGAATCCATAGCATACATACAGGCTGGGGAGTTCCCTTCTTGAAAGCACAGAGGCAGAAAGGGATCTTGGAGTCATTATTGATTCCAAGATGAACATGAGCTGCCAATGCCAGACTGCAGCTAGCAAGGCCAGCCATACCTTGTCATGCATCCAAAGGTGCATCTCAAGCTGGTCCAGAGAGGTGATACTCCCCCTCTGTGCAACATTGGTCAGGCTGCAGTTGAAGTACTGCATCCAGTACTGGGCGCCGCACTTCAAAAGGGATGTGGCCAGCCTGGAGAGGGTTCAGAGGAGGGCCACCCGCTTGGCGAGAGGGCAGCAGGACAGGCCCTACGAGGAGAGACTGAGGGACCTGAACCTGTTCAGCCTCAGCAAAAGGAGGCTGAGGGGGGACCTGGTGGCTGCCTACAAACTCATCAGGGGGGATCAACAGCATTTAGGTAGAGCCCTTTTCTCCCCAGCACCACCTGGGGTGATGAGGAACAATGGTCATAAGCTGATGGAGAATAGGTTTAGGTTAGAGATCAGAAAGCAATATTTGACAGTTAGGGTGGCCAAAATCTGGAACCAACTTCCCAAGGAAGTGGTCCTTTCCCCTACCTTGGGCAAATTCAAGAGGAGGTTGGACAGTCACCTGTCTGGGGTCTTGTGAACCCAGCATTCATTCGTGCCTGTGGCAGGGGGTCAGGCTAGATGATCTGTTCAGGTCCCTCCTGACCCTAGCTACTATGAAACTATAAATTAATACTTTTTCTCAGTTTTAACCCATAAAACACTTCCTTAGGCTACAAAGGTATTTGGAAAATCTGAGTTTGAGATTCTTTCGTTTTATGCTATTTGGGAGTGTGAATTTTGTTTGGTGGGTGGGAAATACCTATCAAGATCTTCAGATAAAACTTGTGACTCTTCAGAAAATTTCAGAACAGCTATTTTAGAGAAAAGGGTGAAGGTTTTGTATCAGGTTGTCCTGAGCTCTAATCCCAGCTGCGTGATGTTGCTAACTTACTTTACATCTCTGCCTTGGTTCTTTCATCTGTAAAACTGTGATAATTAATTGTGTACCTACATACCATGCTGAGGTATTGTGAGAATTAGTCAGATATCTTTTTGGTGCTATGAATAAATACATAAAGTGTTATTTAAATGTAAAATATGACATGTAACAAAATGCAGGTTCATTTGCATGGGGACTCAGCATTTCTTCTTCCTCCTGTAGCATACATCATTCAGTGAGCTTCCCACTGGCTGCCGCCCCCAGTGTACTCCTTCAAAGAGGCCTAAAGATCTGGTGGAACAGAGCATTTGCAGAAGTTAGTGCACACAGAATTACATTCTGCAGGTAAAGTCTGAAGGATTATTTTGTCAGAAATACCCATTGCACCCAGCATCCCCAGAGTTTCCGCCAAGCTGACGCCTTGAAGGAAGCACCAGAAAAAAAAAAAATGGTTCTTAATATTCAGAATTCCCTTTTCCTGATTTGGAATCTAGAGCCCAGGCCAAGCAGTGAGCTGTGCCAAAAGGAAACTTTCAGTGACTGTAACAGGGTATGCACAGGTCTAGTGTTAGATCTTGCCTATGTATCACTTCCTGGCTGGGGGGCTTCTGCTTAGACAAAACCAGGAGCTAATCAAAACTCCCCTGAAGGCCCATTCCACATTGGAGCAATGATTCAAAATACTGGAAGGGTTGCAGTGCATCCACTTTAGATGCATATGGCCTTTCTGGACCAGACATGGTTTCTAAGAGGCTCAACTAGTGAGGGAAAGCCATGGAGACGAATTAATTCCAACACATTTGCAGAAAGAAAGAAGATGAATCAGGACGAATGCTCCATCTGGAACTGAAATTCTGTTCGTGCAGGTGCCTTCTTCCCTTGTCCACAGATGCGGTTTATTCCTTCTGTGCACAGAGTTGCACATGGTTGCCTACAGAGGTTTGAATGGGCCAAAGGGTGGTCACTGGTTAGCAATGCTGTAAACTGTGTCTTAGAATATAAGAACTGCCATTTCCTGCATCAGACGGTAGGTCCGGCTAGTTTAGTAGCCTGTCACAGTGACAGAGTGGTTGCTGTGGAAAAGCATGAAGAGGGCCTGTCCAGAATTTTCTACCCCCTGCTCCTCTTTCACCGCAGCTACCAGCATTCAGAGGGTTAGTACCTACTGATGGACCTTTCCTGCATGAATTTGTCAATGCCCTTTTCAACTGGATTAAGCTATCAGCATCTGCAACATCAGCTTCCTGTTGAGAGATCAGGACAAAACTGTCTTTTCTGACAAATGTTTTACTCTCCACTGTTTTGCACTCTGTTCATGCAACTTCCCCTTAAGCAGGAACAATCAAACGGCATGTGGAATTAGTGAGATTCCTAGATGAAGATGCTTGTGATTACTGAAAATATAGCTATTTATTCTCTTTTGATGGCTCCAAAGTGATGGCATGCAAATTCAATAGAAAAAGAAAGATGTTAGAGGGCTGGAAAATGTCCCAGGTATGTGCAAGGAAAGGCCATTGGGAAAAAGCATAACCAATAGGGGAGGGAGCATAATCCTCAGGGCTGAAGGGCTCATCTATGCTACAAAGCCTCTGCCACTGGAGCTATGTTGGCAGTGAAGATGAAGCGTGTGCCATCAGAAGGGATGTTTCTGCTGCCATAGCTGTACTACCTCCCTAAATAATATAAAGCTGTGCTGACAAGAGTATTCTGCCTGTTAGCATAGCTGTATTCATGCCAGGAGTTTTTCCGGCACAGGTGTGTTGACTAAGGGACAGTGAGCCAACATAGCTAGGCCAGCAAAACATGACATAGACCAGATATATAAGAAAAGCTAGATTTTCTGGCAGGGTTGCGTTTGGCTTTTAGAGTGTTCTAAATCTTTTGTGGGGGGTATGAAGCTATCTCTGGGAAAGGCAGGGGAAGAAGCAATGTAAAGGTGCACAATCTGATTTGGAACAGGATCTATTAAGAGATGAAGCACAGCAATCTACCCAATACTTTGTAGCTTGGAAGCACTACATTTGAAGAAGTTGGCATTGAAGTTTCCCTGTTTGTACACAGAAGAATTTCTATGATTTTTCAGCTGATGGGGAGCTCCAGGGTTAACTTATTGAAAATGTCAATGGTGACAGTAAATGGAGTAAAAATGCTCTGAGAGTTCAGAGTAGCTCCCAGACTGGGATTTTAACCATTTTCAGGTGGCTGGAATCCCCCCTATCCTCAACCACAGACATAGATAATGGGGTGTGCAATCATAGAGGACAGTGGAGAAAACCTGTCTTCCAAAGACAGGCAGAGAAGGCAAGGCAAACAGTTGACTATACTCATCTCCTGTGGCCCTGATCATTTATCATGGACCTGTAAGTAGCTAGAGAGGAACCCTGGCCAGATCCATGGTCCCTTTTAAGTCAGAAGTGCAAATGGGGGATATAACAGTGACTTGAAAAATCAATTGAAGATTCTTATAGTGGACCTTCTAGCTGATATAGATTTGTATTAACTGATATAGGAGGCAGTCTGTGGTGGGGTGAAGCCAGAGGAAGTATATTCTCTCTATGTGGATAGAAAGGTAGAAAGAAAGCTGGCTGGATCATTGGGCCCAATGGGTAGCAATCAATGGCTTGACATCTGGTTGGCAGTCGGTATCAAGTGGAATGTCCCAGGATTCCTGGGGCTGGTTTTGTTCAATATCTTCATGAACGACCTGGAAGATGGGATGGAGTGCACCCTCAGGAAGTTTGTGGATGACACCAAGCTGGGAGGAGTAGTAGATAGGCTGGAGGGTAGGGCAAGGAATCGGAGTGACTTAAGCAAATTGGAGGATTGGGCCAAGAGGAATCTCAGGAGGTTCAACAAGGACAAGTACAAAGTCCTACACTAAGACGGAAGAATCCCATACACCACTACAGGCTTGGGACCAACTGGTTAAGCAACAGCTCTGCAGAAAAGGACCTGGGGGTTTTGGTGGACAAGAAGCTGAATATGAGTCAACAGTGTGTCCTTGTTGCCAAGAAGGCTAATGGCATACTGGGCTGTTTTAGTAGAAGTGTTGCCAGCAGATCGAGGGAAGTAATTCTCCTCTCCTGCACCAGTGAAGCCACATTTGGAGTACTGTGTCCAGTTTGGGGCTCTCCACTACAGAAAGTATGTGAACAAACTGGAGAGAGTCCAGTGGAGGACAATGAAAGTGGTTAGGGGACTGGGACACATGACTTCTGAAGAGAGGCCAAGGAAACTGGGCTTACTTAGTCTGCAGAAGAGAAGACTGAGGAGGGATTTGATTGAAACCACCCTTCAAGTAGTTAAAGGCTGCTAAGTGAATGGAGCTAGACTGTCAGTGGTGGCAGATGACAGAACAAGCAGCAGTGGTTTCAAGTTGCAGCAAGGGAAGTTTAGGTTGGATATTAGGAAAAAAATCTCTCACTAGGAGGGTGGCGAAGCACTGGAATGGGTTACCTAGGGAGGTGGCGGAATCTCCGTTCTTGAAGGTTTTTAAGGCCTGGCAGGACAAAGCCCTGGCTGGAATGATCTAGTTGAGGATGGTCCTGCTTTGAGCAGGGGATTGGACTAGATGACCTCCTGAGGTCCCTTCCAACCCTCATTTTCTATTATTGTGCCAAATCTGGCCAGTAGAGCAGTTCTTGCTATCTACTGCTGGAGGTCAGAGCAACCCTGAGGCCATCCATTGTCTGAGGACAGCTCAAGGGGCCAGAAACGTGGCTGTCTATCTGCAGTCTTCTAATTCCCCTCAAATTGTTTTGAGTGGATCTTGGATGCAGCAAAATCTTTCAGCTTTATTCCCATAAGAGTTTGTCCAAATGTAGAAGGTGTTATAGTCCAAAGAATCTAGCCAGAAAACTAATGCCAGTCTTTCACGGACTGCCTAAAACTTAATTCCTGTTGACAGTTACGAAGACACCAAAACCTGAAAACTGTCAGGGCTGGTTTACCAGCTGTGTGGTGATAGTTGTTTTGTTTTGTTTTTTCTGCAGTTTAACTTTATGTACTTTATCTTTGTGATTGAAGAAGGACAAAAGGAGACGAAACCCAGAAGGCCTGATAGATCTGCGTGCATGGGGAACCTATTCTGCTGGAAACTGGAGAAATACCTTTGAGGTTACTGGATCCTGCAAGTGTAAGCTGGCACGGGTTTTCTCAGTGGCTGACTCTGTCTTTCCAGGATGTCTGAATGTCTGAAACAAAGCGGGGGGCGGAGGGGGGGAAGGTCCATAGGCTTCTGGGGATTAGCCACAGATGTCATCACTGGTAGTGGTATTGTCTAGAAAATACCTACGTACTCTGGAATTGAATAGTTGTAAGTGGAAGGAGGGGGGACTTTGTGAAGCTTCCCTTGCTGAACTTTGCTCTCTCTCTGTCCTAGCCATAGAATTTCCTGCAAGAGGTCACAATTTCAAACAGGATCATTTCCTTTCTACTAGATATACTGGAACTGAAAGACAGTAATCTGAGTATAAATTGGGCTGACATATTATTAAACAGTATCATTTTTTTTTATAGTAGTACCTATTGCCCAATCAAGGTTGGGTTCCCAAGTTGCTAAGTGCTGTACTGTGTACCAGATAGTACCTGTAGCTTACAAAGCTAAAGTGAAGACAGACACTGGTTAGGGAAAGAGAGCAGTGAGCTAACTGAAAGGGAAAATATGGCCTCAAGGTTGCTGTGACCTTCAGCAGTAGATAGCAAGTACCACTAGTTAGGAGAGAATTTAGTGGAAGGACAAATAAAAGGACAAAATGAGAGAGGCTGCAGGGAGAAAGGTCTGAGGGGCTGGCAGGGAGTGTGGCTGAGCTGAAAAGACTATGAGGGCCTGTGTGGGAAAACACCTATCAGCAGTGGGTGGTATCTACTCAAAACTATAGAAAAAGTTATCAGTATCTGCTTGTCCTTGCTTATAATAGTGTTGTCACAATCCTTGCTCAAGCTACTTCTAGAGCAGAGGTTGGCAACATTTTTGGGTAGAGTGCCAAAAACACCCACAACCTCAACTTGTAAGATGTTGGCATGCCAGGGGCGGATAGCAGGGGAACCGCAAGGGATCCAATCCTTGCTGTGGCAGCGCAGCCTTAGCCTCTTACCCGCCATCTGCTCTGAGGCACACGTGCCAAGCAAAATGCCTTCGTGTACCACACGATGGCACCTGGGCCGGGGTTGCCTACCCCTGTTCTAAAGCCTCTCTTCCAGCTTTGGTCTCTGTCTAGTGCCTCCTGTAGTTCCTTTTCCAAAGGCCAACATGTCTGAAGCCACTTAGGGTAGCCATATCTGCAGAAACAGATTCTGCACTTGAGCCAGTGAACTAGGAAACTCGTTGTGGTTGCTTATCATTGCTTGCGTTACAGTGTAGAGATCAAATCTGACTTAGAGAAATTTAGGTCAGATTTTGTAATTCACTGCTGAATATTTTAACGAGAAAACCTTTCCTCAAAAGGAGGAGCATCTGACTAATATGCTGCAAACTGAGACACCACAACAGTGGATCTCCTGAAGGTACGCATTTTGCAGTTTTGCACGTATGTTTTTTTTCTTTAACTCTCTTGGAACATTTCAACAGTAGCTTGTTTGGATATAGACTATGTTTATCTATTTCAGCTCAAGCTTCCAGGGCCGTGAGCTGGGTACCAGACATGGGGTCCATTCATGGGTCTAATCCAGCATGGAGTTGGTGCACAGTGTCAGTCAGTCCATAAATGGGCCCGACTCCTTACACCAGCCTGATTAAGAATGCAGGGTTACATCATCCAACCAGCAGGGCTCTGCATTGGTTGAGAAATTTCGCAGCAGGGGAGCAGCATCTAATGTTGCCACCTCTCCCCCACTGCCAAAGCTTTGGACCTGTAAGCAGACATGAGCTGGATGACATTGCCCTGTGGGCCAGAGGTTGAGTGCCACTGATCTCTTCAGACAAGGCTCTTGGGGTGAATCTGGTATCTTTTATTAGATCAACTTAAATAGCTGGAAAACAATTATTAAGCAGGGTTTTTGAACCCAAAAGCTTTTGTCAGGCTAAGGAAGTATACAGAATACAGACCCAAAGATATTACTGACCTTATACACTTCATCCTCACACACAACAATTTCACTTTTAATAATCAACACTTCCTCCAGATGATGGGAACAGCTATGGGCACCAAAATGGCCCCACGGTATGCCAACCTTTTTATGAGCCACTTGGAAGAAGACTTCCTCAAGAACTGCACCATCAAACTTTTGCTATACTTAAGATATATCGATGACATCTTCATCATTTGGACTGAAAACCTACCATCTCTGAGTTCCATAAGAAATTCAACAATCACCATCCCTCCATCCAACTTTCTCTAGAATACTCCAGCACCAACATCTCCTTTTTAAACACGATCAGTATCCAGAATGATAAAATACAGACCATGTTATACAAGAAACCCACAGACCAACATACATATCTGCACAGAACCAGCAATCACCCTAAACACACCAAAAAAGCTGTGATATACAGCCAAGCCCTCAGATACCACCGAATTTGCACCGAAGAGAGCACCCGGGATTGCCACCTCACCAGTCTCAAAAAGGCTTTCACCCAACAAGGACACTCCTCAAGAGAGATAGAGCGCACGTTTGAAAGAGCCACCCGGATACCACGTGAAGAACTGCTGCAGTACAGAAGAAAAACCCCACAAATTATACACCGCTGGTTATGACCTATCACCCCTCCCTTGAACGTGTACGGAAAATCCTCAAACAGTTGCAACCCATACTAGAAAGAGACCCTATTCTTAAAAAGATCTTCCCAGAACCACCCATCCTTACCTTCAAACAAGCACCAAACCACGCTAACCTCATCACCAGAAGCAAACTTCCTCAAGCCCAGAACACGCCAAAAGGATCCAGACCGTGCCATGACAAGAAATGCAAAATCTGCCAACACATCTCCACCACCCCCACTATTACTACACCCCACAACAGAGCCATCAGCATTCCTGGATCTTACAGCTGCACCTCCAGAAATGTAATATATCTTATCCAGTGTACCAAATGCCCTGATGGAAATTATGTAGGAGAGATCAAACAACAACTGCACACCAGAATGAATGGACACCGGAAATCTAGCAAAGACGGGGATACCCAGTTACCTGTGGGGGCACATTGCTCACAAGAAAACCACTCTCTCTCCAATCTCTCAGTCCTGATCCTCAAAGGAAACTTGCAAAACACTTCCCAGAGACGAGCCTATGAACTGCACTTCATCAACCTCCTGGATACTAAAAGTCATGGACTAAATATAGACATTGGACTTATGACGCATTATAACCTGCCTGACAGCTGACTCCCCAGGTACTTCTCCACTATTCATCCCCCTTCTCTCCCCCACCACAGCCTCTCTCTCACACATTGACTCCTCAATCTACATCTTCACTGGCTACCTGTCTTGTATGCAGACCAGCCCAGCCTCTGGATTCTTTACTTTTCATTCCATCCAGGAAGAGCACACACCAACTACAGAAACTTTCTTAGCCTGACGAAGGGTTTTTGAACCCGAAAGCTTGCTTACTAATGGTTTTCCAACTATTTAAGTTGGTCTAATAAAAGAGATCAGATTCACCCAAAGAACCTTGTCTGCCGATGTCCTTAGACCAACACGGCTACAACCCACACCCCTGTACTGATCTATTCACAAAGTTTTCATGGACAGAACTAAGCTTTCCACATAACTGTGACTTTTTGATGGATTTCACAATTCCCATGCCTATTAATTTTAATATAGTCTGATAGGACCAGATGTATCAGATTGTGGTTTCATTTTTTTTTTGTATCGGAGCAAAACAAAATTTAGAACGGCATATCTGTTATTTTATAACCTCGAGCTCTTTCATTGATTTATATAATGTGTCTTCAGCAAATCATCATCATCATTCTGATTATATATTTGGTTTATAATATGTCTAGGATTCCAAGTATTAGTTCTTGGCTGGGTAATATGCAGAGTTCTGTCCAGGGTTGACACTGAACATGAGACACTGACATCCCTGAGACTTTTGACATGCTTAAAGCTACCTGCATGCTTAGGCATCTGGCTGACATAGGGCTTGAGCCCTGATCAGAAATGTTGGTGGATAAATCTAAGGCAGGTTCATTTGGACTAGAATCCAAAAATATGGCCACTGAGCTGAATTTTATCTAGAGGTATTTGGGCTGAATTTGGCATAGAGAACTTGATGAAAAGGAGAGTCTGGCTCCAATTCTGGGTTCTGGCTCTACTAGGATTACCAAATAAATAATGACTCTTGTGATACTTTGAGATTTCTCATCTTAGCTAAACCAGAAGGTAAAAATCGATCAAAAAGCATATTTAGTTTGATATGAATTCCATAAAATGCGATACAAATTTAAGTAATGTTAACCAGTCAAATGCACTTGTCATGTGCATTGTCTACCTGCTGTTCAATGTCAGTTTGGTTATTATTGGCATTTCCCCTCTGTATTAATAAAACACTTGATACTAATTATGTGACTTAGGTTACCTCCAATTTGCTCTGGGCTTCCAAAGACAGATTCAACCCAGCATCATGGCAATTTTATTTTTGAAAGAGCAAAGGGAACTACACTCTAAGCCTCTCTAAGCACAGAAGAACCGACCTTGGGAGGATTCCTCCAAATTTCTTGAAGATCTGTAGCCAAGAACCAGAATTGGCAGAACTTTCCACCCTGCATCCTGTACTTGCAATATGAAAGGAAGTCTCACCTTCTCTCTCTTGTGTGGGATTCCCTCTTGCAAGGGGAGTCCTCAGTACATAACTGAGATGCATATTACCTTCCCTCCTGTGCCTGCTGAAAAGAGATATTGAGCCTAGCAAGGTCTCTTCCTCACATCTCGTCTGCTGGTGTATAAGAAAAGCTGTCAGCTGTTGAATTATGAATTACATGAATTAATTCTTGCTTACAGCAAAAGTCCTGTAGGCTAATAAACATAAAAACAGGGTTTGTACAGATACCTTAAACTGTTGTGATTTTCATTTGTTTTATTTGGTTGGCTGGTTTTCGCTTTGTTTTGCCTTCTGTGCAGAATCACGGAAACTACTGGATATCACAGATGCCAGCAACTGAAGTCACAGGAAATGCTGTGTAACTAAACCACTTTGACCTCAAAGAGACAAGTGATAGCCACAGCAAAAATCTCATACTTATTGATAAAGCAAGAGTTAGGAAAAGTAAAATTAAAAAGGAAGAGTTGAGTGTTAGAGGAAAATCCATAGAAGTACAGATGAAACTTGCTTTTTTTTTTTTTTTTTTTTAAGCACCAGAATAGTTCTGTACCTATAATACAGTCTTTTGTTGCTTCACAATTTTCATTTAGTGGAAATTGTAAAGCCAATGTACATCTCATGTAGCAGCATCCCCCTGCTTCAGAATAGCAGTGGAGGTGCATTAACTAAAAGTTGTTGAATGAACTCTAGTTCAAGCACCCCTGCCACCATTATGAAGCGCAAGGACACTGATGCATGAGATGCTGCGACACTTTAATTAGAGTGGCTCTTGCAGCTGCTCTAATGGAAAGTGCCACCCCTCCAGTCCCCATAGTTTCATAGTTTCACAGTAGCTAGGGTCAGAAGGGACCTGAACAGATCATCTAGCCTGCCCCCCTGCCATGGGCACGAATGAATGCTGGGTTCACAGAACCCCAGACAGGTGATCGTCCAACCACCTCTTGAATTTGCCCAAGGTAGGGGCGGGGACCACTTCCCTGGGAAGTTGGTTCCAGATTTTGGCCACCCTAACTGTAAAATATTGCCTTCTGATCTCCAACCTAAACCTATTCTCCATCAGCTTATTACCATTGTTCCTCATCACCCCAGGTGGTGCTGGGGAGAAAAGGGATCTACCTATTTGCTGTTGATCTCCCCTGATGAGCTTGTAGGCAGCTACCAGGTCCCCCCTCAGCCTTCTCTTGCTGAGGCTGAACAGGTTCAGGTCCCTCAGTCTCTCCTCGTAGGGCCTGTCGCGCCTCCTCTGACCCCTCTCCGGGCTGGCCGCATCCCTTTTGAAGTGCGGCGCCCAGTACTGGACGCAGTACTCCAACTGCGGCCTGACCAAAGTTGCACGGAGGGGGAGGATCACCTCTCTGGACCGGCTTGAGATGCACCTTTGGATGCATGACAAGGTATGGCTGGCCTTGTTGGCTGTGGTCTGGCATTGGCGGCTCATGTTCATCTTGGAGTCAGTAATGACTCCAAGATCCC
>NW_005841875.1:1438581-1467301 GCF_000455745.1 Alligator sinensis
TCAGGCAGGACCTGCCTTTGATGAACCCATGCTGATTGCCCCTGAGCATGATCTCCCCTGCTGGCCCCCCCACAGATGTGCTCCTTGTTGATTCTCTCTAAGATCTTCCTGAGCACCGAGGTGAGGCTTACAGGCCTATAGTTACTTGGGTCCTCCTTCCTCCCTTTCTTGAGAATTGGGACCGCATTAGCCAGTTTCCAATCCCCCGGCACCTGGCCAGATGACCACAAATACTCATACAGCCGGGCCAGGGTCTCCGCGATGACCCTTGCCAGCTCCCTCAACACCCTTTGGTGGAGGGCATCTGTACCTGCAGATTTAAAAATGTCTAGCCCTTCCAGAAGATCCCTAACTACATCTGCGCTGACTGAAGGCCTGACAGAGCTATTCCCGAGATTGTCCCTACCTCTGGTAGGTGGGATGTCCCGGTCCCTGTTCAAGAAAACAGAGGCAAAGAAACTGTTACAAATATCAGCTTTCTTGTCTGGCATAGCCACAAGATTACCGTTTGTGTCTTGCAGGGGTCCTACATTGCCTGGTGCCCTCTTCTTCCTCCCAATGTACTTGAAAAAGGACTTTTTGTTGTCCTTAATCCTGGACGCTAGCCTGAGTTCCATCTCTGCCTTGGCCTTCCTAATAGCCCTCCTACACTCCCAGGCCGAGGAGGAGTACTCCTCCTTGGTGATAGCTCCTCCCTTCCACTGGTTGTATGCCCCCCTTTTAGTCCTCAAGCATTGCTGAATGCCCTTGCTGAGCCAAGGGGGTTTCTGAGCCCTCTTACCCGCCTTGCTTCTCTCAGGGACTGTTATCCTTTGGGCCTGGAGGATTGCCCCCAGAACACGTGTAAAAGCATTCAATAGCTTAAAAGATTTCAAATGGAATGGACATGAGTACAGATACCCAAGCTTGGATTTTTTTTCCTGCAAAGTCTGCCACCTTTGCCTAGGCCTGAAGGAAACTGCAAGACACTGTTTCCCATCTCTCTCTCCCTTTAAAGAATCAAAGTATATAAACAGTATCCGCTTTATGTTCTGATCCTCCAGTGAGCTCCGCACGGGCAGATCAACGTTAGAATTGCTAGTTTATACAGCATTTTTTCCTTCCAGGTGTCCTCAGACTGCTTTACAAACACTATCAATTAAGTTTCAATAATGCTTGCTTCACAGATAAGTCACAGATGGGTGATCAAAGCAAAGGGTTTACATTATTTGTCTAAAGTTAGAAAGTGAATAAATGGCAATTTTGAATACAGTCTCCAGGAATACCATGCCACACTTCCACCTCCAGTACAGCATGCCAGTTGTAAAAAAAAAAAAAAAAAAAAAAACACACACAGTGGAAAACTGGCCTTCATTTCTTGTTTGGAAGTGTGCTGAGAAGTAAAATTAGTTAAAGGCATTTTTTAACATCTTTACAAGAAGAAATGTTCTCTACTAGCAGTGACAGAGCAACATGTACAGTGTCCACATGGAATAGTATTGTCAGTGGTAAAAGTCTTCTTTACTTCATTTCCTGGGCTATCAAAAATATTCAAACTATGATATTACAGTTTATTTCCTCAAATGAAATGCTATATCATGTATGCAGCCAGCCCCAGTAATGCCAGGTGTGCAGCAGGCTTCTGTTCTTGTATATTAACATGAATCTACATTTAAATGGAAATTCGGACAGTAGTTCACATGGGCATCGCTCAGAGCACCTGTATCAGTCCACAAAATAAACTCATGCTATATTGCAGAGGAAAAAAAAATCAAGTTTCCATTTGAAAAGCAAATTCAAAGTATGGACTTTTCTGAAATTCTACACAATCATTAAGCTGTAAGTAGCAGCACCCTCCAAAACTGTGTTAATTCAGTTTTCCAGGAGCTGCTAAAATAAGAGGCAGTGGCCTCTGTACATCTTCATACTATGACCATTCTATTCTTTTCTTTCCCTCATTCCCAAGTGCCAGGGGCAGGTTTAGCTTCTGAATTGGAAGAGATGGAAAGATCACTTAATGTTGTCTTGGCCCTTCAAATTCTTTAACTAAGGGGGTGCTGAGCACTTGGCTGAGATAAAAATCAAGCCTGTAGTCCACAAGACTGCTGATTCTTTACATAATTAGAAAATAACATTAAAAAATGTAAAAAGACTACAATATTTTGTGATGGGGTTATATAAATTACAGTTTTATTTTTTTTTAAGTAAATTGCCTGTTACAATTTGTATATATTAAATCTTATTTATATGTTATTTAGAGAATAAATACAATAAATAATATTTTCCCCCTTCCATTATTGGTGCTGCAGTTTTTGCAAAGCTGCTCGGACTGATGTTAAGAAAGTCATCATATTCCCTGGGGAAGCATCGCAGGTTTCAGTACAAGTAAAGAGTGGCTGTGAAACAAAACAGAAAAGAAGGGTTGTTAAGCTTTTCATAGAAGAGGAGAAAACCATAGCATGATTTCTGCAGATGTAGAGAAGGAGTTCAAATATACTTTTCCTGGGATTAGACAAAGCTTGAGCTTTCAGATCTCTTTAAGATCAGTTCTTCTGAAAGGATGAGGTAACCCTAGCCTTGAGAATTTCCACGTTACTTCTGACTACAGCAGTACTGCCATGACCATAGGGGCTGGCTTTTATTTTTGCCAGGGGAGGCGGGAGGCTAAGATGATGGACATGTAGAAAGTTTTATGCATTTCAAATGACAGCCCTTTTCCTGAGGGGGGCATGGGCCCCCCCATGTACTCAGCACCTCTGGCTACAATTGTCATGTAATGTAGCCACAGTGAGTTATCATTACTCTTGTTGGATTGCACACTGCAGCCATGGGGGCCCAAGTACTTGGGTAAAAACTCAAGTAGTTACTTTTTTTGTGCTGAGCTCCGTGCTGCCTGAGTGAGGTTAAATAAAGTGTGTGCAGGCACAAGAGCGCAGGCACACTGTTTCATTGACTTACATATCACTCAATTTGTCATTAAAAAGCGGTTTATCCATTCTATCGGCTGATGTGTTTTAGCAGTCATGTCTGGCCTATAGATACCAGCAAACTTTTAAATCTCTTTATGCAGCTATATTTGCTATGTACTTTGGACAGGCGTCTGGTGTATGACCGTCCGTCAACCTCAGTCTGAAATAAAATCTGCCCTTCAATCAATATATTATGCTTATTATTCTCTCTCATAATCACCCAGGAAAAGGTCCTGGCAATGATTTTTGTTTGAGGAACTTGGAACTACTGTTTTAATCCAACAGCATTTCCAATGTTCCTTTTTTATTTCTCCACATTGCTTTTAGCCAAATCTCCATTGTCACCATCTGTCTTAAATCTTCAACTGGACAACTCTATACAAAGAGAAGGCTCTTCCAGGAATCCACTGGTTCATGAATACAAGAGAGAAACCCTTAGTTATTCCTTTGTGTACTCTCCATCTTGTACAGAAATGCACAGGCCTCCTTTACCTGGCCGGGAAAATTGCCTTTGTTTCCTCCTTTAGTTCTAGTAATACTGCTCCTGATTTCATTAGCAATGTTTCTTTGAGTGTCTATATGTAAACGAATACGGTAGCAAGTTGTTGTTTTTTTTAAACATCAGCTGATAAATTTACAAAGGGTAAAGATAAATTTACAAAAAACAAAACTGCCCCAAAAAAGCACTGAAATAGATGCCCAGATTCTGGCAGTCAGCAATTCCTGGGCTACCCCCCTTATGTATGCAAATTTAACCTTTCAGGAGCATGAAACAGTTCTCCAAGAGTCCATACACAGAAGATGATACTTTAGTCAGGAGATAACTCTTTTAATTTATATAGATTGTCCCTTCATATATTGCAGTACAGCTTCTGTCAAAGAACCACCTGAAGAGTGGTTCAAATGCTGAAAGGGTGCTTGTGTGGAAGATGGAGGTAGGTTTCTGTGGCTGCAGAGGACAGTACAAGGAGCAAAGGTCTTTAACTGAACCAAGGGAAATTTAGGTTGAATATTAGGAAGATCTCTCTCATTATGAGGGCAGAAAAATAGTGGAACAGGCTACCTACAGAGGTTGTGGAATCTCTATCCTTGGACATTTTCAAAAGCAGGTTAGACAGACACATGACTAGGGATGGTTTAGTCGGGGACAATCCTACCCTGACCAGGGGGTTGGACTAGATGACTTCCTGAGGTCCACTCTAGCCCAACTATCCTATGATTCTGAGAGTTTATGGGTACTGAGAAAAACTAGGTTGGTTTAATTTTCACACCTCTCCCCCACAGTTGGGCAACCATCTTCAAGGTAGACCTTTATTCACAGGGCTCGCTTATGCCAAAGAACTTAGCCAGAAATGCAAACAAATAGGTTCCAAAACTCCTACTTAAAATGTAGAAATAGTAGAAGATTACTTACTGCGCACAGCTTCCAGTTTTGAAGTTGCTGAAGGGAGCGATACAAACGCCTACCTTCACTGCCAATAGTAGACAGTTTTTCTTCTATTTCTTCATTGTGTTTCTCAAAGCATGTTAAACAGGCATTCTGGTAAACAAATAATATATTATAGAAAACCATACATAGGCTAGAATATATTTAGTGTTCATCTCCAAGAACCAATAAATTATAATCCAGTAACATAGCAGCATTCCACCACTAACGGGAAACAGATATTTGCACTATATTGCAGGATGTGTGAAGACTTTTCCCTAGTTTTTAAAACAGCAGTTATATGTTTAGTGAGAAATAAGATGCCATATTTCACCAAAGCCTTGAAAACTTGACAACATTAAATAAAAGCCATTTGAAATATAATGCAAGTTAAATTTAATTTTTATTATAATTGAGGTAGTTAAAAATGTCATAGAGGCATGACTAAACCCCAGGACTAGGAGTTGTCAGGTCCAGTCCTGTGTTGCCTTTGGGCCAAATTAACAAGCTTAAAGATGAAGACAGACCCTTAGCAAAATTTCCAAATTCACCTACTTGGCCTTGTTAGGCACTTAAATTTACTATTGTAAATCAGTCCCATAAGCAATCTTGAGCAGGATTCTGAAATTAATCCTGGTCTCCACTGATATTAAAAGGACACAGAAAGTGGGGGCAGGAAGTGTTTGGTGTTCAAGTATTAAGAAACTTCTTTCTAACCTTAAAAAATGTAAATGAACTAACTGAACACCATAAGCATCGACAGTAGTTAAAGAGACATGCAGAATATTGACTTACGTTTGGAATGGGAAGACATATGCATGACTGAAAATGAAAAAAAAAGAAAGCATTAACATGCTAGCATAATAAATATTTAGCATGCAGTTTATAATATAGTTTTGCAGCAGTTTTCAAATGGAGAGTTTACTCACATTATGGTTAGTTTCATTACACTCACAGTCTTCAAGCTTTCCCTAAAAACCAATAAAAGATCCATAAGAATCACCTTATAATTTGCAAACATGTCTTTTGTACAGAATCAAGATGCTACACAGCCATATCACTTACAAGTAACGTGTTTGTAAGATCGATAGTTTCACGAACTCGGCAAATCGTACGTGCTTGCACAACAAGCAGCAAACAGGAGAAGAGGATATACAGCAGCATTCTGGCTTCAAATACAACTCAGTCTGATGGCTGACAGAAGGGGCAGATGCTCCTTTTAAGAGAGTCTTGCACAAAATTCCCTTTCTAATGGGGGAAAACCCACCATTCCTTCCAATCAAATGTGAAATTGAGTCATGTACAGAAGCCACTTTGCCTTCAAGCTGTGGAAATTCGTGAATGCTCCTCAGAGATGACTAATTTATGCATTGCTGCGTCACACACACCACAGTCGGAAAGAGTAGCTGAATTACCTTCCACGAAAGCAATTTTGTAGAAAGCTCAAATTAGGAGACCGTGAGGCTGCAGGATCTTGCTAGGAACATGGATGTAGAAATGCCCAAGTCCCGTTCCACACTGGGTTTCCCTGGTGGAGTGGCATCCATGGGGAATTACAGCTGCAAAGCTTGTGAGTACCGTTTTATGGCACTTGGTTCCAATCTCAGCTTCCCTGAAGAGTCACGCCACTGCAAAGAAAACAGAATCAGGCCCCGAGGATGCAAGTCTTCCAACACAACAACCTGCTCCATTTTTTGGGAAAGACTGATTATGAAAAAACATACTAAATGACCAACTAGGCATTAGGCTGAAAATCCAGAACAGTAGGCAAAGAACATGAAGCAGCAAGAATGCCAGATTTTAGTGCCAAGGTTTCTTTCTTTCTTCAAGCAACACTGCCACTCCCCTCCCACGACGCCTGCCCCCTTTTCCACCACCGCACCCCTTTTGCTATCATAGATATGTCAATCTGAGCTTCTGTGTTTTCACACAGGCCCCCTGACCAAAAGCTTGAATCCTCCATGGGTCTCTGGTCTCGTCTGGTCTCTCAGCTAAGAAAGGCTGTGCAATTCATTGGAACTTCTTTGATGAGAGAAATCATCCATCTCTGCTTTGCTCTTGCATCTTGGGGAGGTTCTGACACATGCTCGTCAGTCAGGGCTTCACCTGGGCACGTCCTAACTTGGTTACCTCCCTGTGTTTGAAGGATCATAAAAGCAATTTCCACTTAGCTTTTATAGCTGCTTCACTGCCAATAGGCAGAGTGGGTCATCTGCTTGTTTCCCATTGAATGTCTTTCCTTGCATGGCTTAGTGTGGGATGTGTACATCCTATTATCCATACACCTTCAAAACAGACCTATGGGTATTTCTAGAAAAAAACAGATGCCCTCCCCTAGCAGGAGGAAGTTGGCAATGCTGCATGCTATGGCTCCACCGTGTTCCACTTGAAAGGAATGGTTTGCAGGGACCGATGACACTTCAAGGCGCAAGCAGTGGCAAATGTTATGATATTTAGCATAGTCTGGGACCAGAATTAAGAGTTTCCTTGAATGACTATTGCTGACAACTACTATGGGCTATTGAATAACTACTTTACTTGATAGCTGTGTAAACTTTCTTCTGAGGAAACAGATTTTGTCTGAAACAGAGCAGTGTGTGTGCCATTCTGTCTACTTGTTTGGACAGTATTGCCCCGAGGCAGGATTCAGATTTCTTGGTTGAAATACAAATCTCTTAACAAAACTGAGGGATTTGTATCTACTCAACTTCTCCAAAAGTTAAAGGTGGCAGATTTTTATGCAGTGAACTTGGCCAGGGGGAATTGCTTTAGTTATAAGCTCTGGCATAAGCCTTCAGCCTTGGATAGCCTGGGAGTTCTCCATTTTTTCCTGCTCGGGGCTAGGGACACGCATTCAAAAAGCCAGAGCCTGAATTGATTCAAACTTTTCAGCTTAGTCTAACCTGCCAAGGTTAAACCAGTTTGTATCTGTAGAGACATCCACCCTGGACTGTGAAAATGTGGGCACATGCCTGCAGTTGCTCAGGCCACGAACCCGGGGGGGGGGCACGTGCTAGAATGTGCCCTCCACTGCAGGGGAGCTGTGCTGGGGGTGGTGTGGCTAGTCAGGGCTGAACTGGCCAGAAAGGGATTTAATTCCCCACTCCCTGTCCCACTGGCAGGGACCAGAGCCAGGTCTGCCGGGCGCTTCACCCCTCACTCCTGCCTGCAGTGGGGGGTGCTATGGCCACTGAGGCAGAGGGGGCAGGGAGAGGGATTATTTTCCCCTCTACCCCCACTGCCCCCCAGGGGACTGCAGCCGGGTCTGCCTGCTCTGACCATCACTACCGAGTGGCAGAATAAGCCCCCTGCTGTCCCCTCTGCTGGAGGCTGGAGGGAGGGGGAATAACCCCTATCCCTGCCCACCCCCAGGGGCCCTGCCAGCTGTCGTCTGGCCCCACCAGATGGGGGCTGACTGAGAAGCAGGCTTCCTGGGCCAGCTCAGAAGTGCTGGCGAGCCTCTAACCCAGCAGCTGCCACTGCTGTGCCCCCTGCCCTGTGCAGCAGCAGCTGTGGGCTGTCTGGAGTGGGGCAGCTGTTCGGTCCCCAGCTGCCACTGCCATGGCTGCACCATGCTACCCTGGGTGGTGGGAGGGAAGCTTCTGCCTTGCACATGGAGCTCTGTCTCTGGCTCCAGCTCCCGGACACCTTGTAAGGTTCCCAGGTGGAAGGTTTCATTCCAGAGCCTGTAGCCAGAGCTCCACACATGGGGCAGAGGCTGCTCCCCACTCCCCTGCTGCCTCCTCGAGTGGCTCAGAAGTGGCAAGAACAGCTGTGACTCCTACTGCACTGCACAGCATTGCTTGGGGCTGGGGGAGTTTCCTTCAGCCTGGCCCCAGTCCCAAGTAGCTCTGTGTGGTGCTGCCCCAGTGGGCTAAAGGGAGCTCCCCCAGCCCCGAGCAGCCCCAGCCCTGAGTGGTGCTGCACTGTGCAGCAGGAGCTGCAGCTGGAGGCAAGGGGAGGCATGCAGCCCTACCAGTCCGAGCCAGCTTCCCCTCACCTGCAGCAGTTAGTCCCCGTCCCATTCCTGTCGCTCCTGAGCCACTTCAGGAGGCGGTAGTGTGGGGAGCTTCAGCCCAGTAGTTTCTGCCCCATGCATGGATCTCCGGCTGCAGCCTTCGGACTGAAGCCTTCCACCTGGGCACCTTCTGAGGTGTCTGGGAGGTGGAGCTGGAGCTCCATGTGTGGAACAGGAGCTTCTGGCCCCTCCCCGCCCCAAGCGGTGTGGCATGGCCCTGGCAGCTGGGGACAGAACAGCCCCTCGCCCCAGCTAACTCACAGCTGCTTCTGCAGCTGTAGCCCCAGGTGTTTCACAGGACAGGGGGTGCAGTGGTAGCGGCTGCTGGGCTCAGGGCCTGCTGACACCTCCAAGATGGCCTGGGAAGCCTGCTCTTCAGCAAGCCCCTACCTGGTAGGGTCTCTTGGAGAAAGGGTCAGAGAGGAGATTATTCCCCCTCCCTCCCGCATCCAGCAGAGGGGACAGCAGGCACTTATTCTGCCGCTCAGCAGCAGCAGCCAGAGCATGTAGACCCAGCTACAGTCCCCCGGGTACAGTTGGGGTAGAAGGGAGAATAACCCCCCTCCCTGCCCGCACTACCTCAGCAGCCCTGGCGGCCCCCCGCTGCAGCAGCGAGTGAGGGAGTACCCAGCAGACCTGGCTTCAGTCCCTGCTAGTGGGACAGGGAGGGGGGAATTAAACCCCTTTCTGGCCAGACCCCCACCCCTGCCTATCCCTGCTCTGGCTGGGGAGCAGAGGGGCAGCACCAGCGCTGCTGGGCTGGAGTAGAGAGTCCAGCCAAGAGAGTACATGCTGGGATGCTGGGGGACTCTGGTTTAAGTTAAAGTTAAATCAGGAAGGGGTCTGGGACAGACATTGCATAAACTGGTTTGAGCCAAATCAGTTAAGTCTGATACTGCATTCATCCAGATTTATCTCAAATCAGTTTCAGCCATTTTGAAACTGGTTTATGTGCACTGAATGGCTATTCTGTTACAGGTTTAAACCAGATTCTGATCACTTAAACCAGTTTATGTGTAATGTCTGTCCCTAATCTAAGGGTATACATTTTACATTAAAGTTCAGATTTTGCTGTCAGCTGGATTTAGTCTTTTACCTAGGGATCATCTCAGCTAACAGGCTTCACACACCCTGATGGCATACTTAGTAGTGTTTGCTTGTTGGTCTGCTGCCTCTGTTCACTATCAAAGTATGACCCCTTCCTTCTTCAGGTGGGAATCTGAGGCATGGAACAATCCACAACATACAGAGGAAACATGTTTCTCCCTGACTTCAGCACAAAGGGAGTCTGCTCCTTTCCTTCTTTGAGATCTAACACAAATAACATAACCAGGGCTCATCTGGGGGCTGGACCCAATGATCTTCCACGGTCTCTTCCAGCCTTACAATCTATGAATCTAAATATCAAAAAGTTCATGGAGGGGTGGTGGCCTATAAATTAAATTTATACCCAGGACACCTATGTAGCATTTTGCTGTACATGGGACACATTGAGGTCCATGCCAGAATGGCTGAATGTCCTCCCATTAGGCATCCTTCAACACAGAGCTTATGTGAAATCTGATAAGCTTGATTCCCAGTAAAAACCGGTATGATAGAGGAAGTCACCTATTCTGCTTTGAGCTTATCTGTGAACTTGTAATACATTTTCATTGGAGATAATGCATGCCTCACTTCTGAAAACACCTCACAGAGCACATGGAGAGCAAGAGATACCTTCCCTTTGCATTTTCATTTTCTTGAGTGAAAATAATAATGGCTTAATTGTTAGCTGTAAAGCAGCAGCGTAGCAACCTGCGTGGAAGAAGGCCTTCATGTTGGAGATGTTTGGGGAAGGCCCCAGGAATGGAGTCTGTTTGCCCGTGGCTGGTACGCTATCTGCAGCAAGTCTAGAAACAGTCCTCTTCATGAATAGTTGGTTGAGTTCTACAAGGCTGGAACCCTTCCATGTTATTACTTGGCATATGGAACAGGAAGTGTACAGGAGATGGGAGGATGAGGGTTAATCAGGTGAAAATTTTCTGTGTTCTGGGAAAAATCTCTTCTAAACCCATCAAAAGTCTTGAAGGGCATCATTTTGGAATGAGGGGAAGTTATATCCAGTTCCTTCTATCCCAGTTTAGTGAAGCCAAAAAGAATAATCCACCTGATTTGTTAACCAGGCTGCATGGCTCCTTCTGTACCCATTAGCAGTGCCAGAACTCTTTCTATATCTTTTTGCTCTATCCACTATTAATAGTTGAGGAGATGGTTTTTAACGCATAATCCTCTTTTAAGAAGCAGCTGGAGCACTGCCACTGAGTTCAGAATACAGCAGAAGTCAAGTTAGCACAGATGGGACATTCTGTTTGTTGTTTAAAAATATTAACTACCATGGAATAGACATTCCAGTTAAAGTTTGTCTGGACTTCAAGACAAACACCCCATATTCTGAGAAAATCTTTCTGGGGCTTGACAATAGTATGCAGCATCATGTTCATAATAGGTTTCAGTTTTGTTAAGGGATTTTCAATTTGAACCAAATTAATTTTTTTTATCAATGGGTGTTCAGTTATGTGACTAAGTTTGCCAAGAAGGCACGGTCAGCTAAATCATATACCATTTTATGTGCCCTGATAGTTGACTTTTTGTAAATGGTGCGAGTTGACATTATCCTAGAGTGAATGTTTCTTCTGCTGAGATTATCTTTGTGCACTTCTAGTGAATGACATAAGCAGACCACATCCTCCACTGCTGAGCTACAACTTTTCCCATGCCCTTCAAAGAAAAAAAAAATCCACACCATCCTTAACATGGCGAGTGGAAAAATGGACAGCTTCACACCAGTTCCATCTTGCAATTGCTGGTGTAAGTGGTATTGCAAGTGCTTTCTCCTTGAACAGGAGATCCTGCCTCAGAGGCACAGCAGGCAGTAGAGGCCCGTTCTACTGCCAAAGTTCATTTACACACGTTCTTTGGTTATCACCAGTTAAGGTGAACAAATGCATTCTAAAAGTCCACACCGAAACCTTGAATCTTCATTCCTCACGTTTTTGTCATCTGTGTAGCATCGTCAGCGATACAAGCAGGAATTTTATCACAAGGAATTTTGATTTCTTATCTACTATACTTGACTCACCATTTTGAAGTTCAGTTTCTAAATGATTTCCATTCAAAGCGGGTAAGTTCCAAATGCTCTACCCCTCACCACAGCAAAGTGTGGACAAAAGAACAATATGGCACTCCTTCGGCATTTAGTGCATAGCAGTCTTCAACAAATGCTACCTTACGTGCAACAAGGCTACGTTCAAGACAGTCGTTCAGGCCATTTACACAAGTTTCAAGATGTAGTGATCAGTACATTTTTCACAGTTAAGCCAAGCGATGTATGATGCTGAAGCTTTTCAAAGAACTTAATACAAGAAAATAATAATGGCTTAATTGTTAGCTCTAAAGCAGCAGCGCAGCAACCTGTGTGGAAGAAGGCCTTTTTCATAGCAGGACATGAGATGGGACATCAGAGGTGAAAAAAAGCCTTTAAGTCAGTAAAATTTTGTTCTATGATGTCTTTGTTCTGCCTCTACAGGCAATTGCTTGCTCACAGGTTTGTACACCTGTCTTAGACCCTTGCTTGGACTCTCCCTTTGTGGAAAGTTGTGTCCGTCACAGCTTGCTTTTCTGCTTGAACTTCACAGGAACTGCCCTGCTGCAACAAACTTCAAGCCATCGTGTTCATGAAATATTCCCTTTGGATACTTCTCACTTCCCAGCTTAGCAATTTGATTTCCGACTTTGGCTGCACTTGCTGTAGCCATTTTATTCCTTGTTTTTCTCTCCAGACCACTCAGCCACTTTCTTGCTCAGCTACAGATCTCACTGCCTGGTTTACATTGCTATATGCACATACTTGCTAAGGGAAGGTACAACTACACTGCACGCTCAGCGATCTCCCAAGATCACCCCTTCCCTTCCACCCATTTCCATTCTTCCGTGTGAAACCCAGAAGTGCACTGATGGGATGCCCAAGGATGGTGGAAACTGAGACTTTTAGAGTATTAAAGGTGAGGTGCCTCGGGAGTGGCTTTACCTCTGGGTCAAGCCAGAGATGGGCCGAGTGTGCTGGAAAGCAGCTTTGCTGAGAATCCTGAGGACATGGTATAGGCATCCCCCGAGAGCTCCACTAATTTGAGTTGATGTTATGTGACAGGTTATTAATTTTATGTGAAATAAAGGACCCACCAAATGACATGAATTTTTCCTTCTGTATGCAGTAGTTCATGGAGTTTATTCAAATGGATAATGAGATTTACAAATGAGTTTTCAAGCCTTGGGATTGTGGACAGTTAGGAAGTGCCTGTAGGTTTTGGTGGGCTTAGTTCAGAAATGTTGAAATTCTCAGATCAGTAGGTTATTCAGAACCTCTTTGTCATTTTTCCTCTGTATAGAAGGAAGATTCCCTGAAAATGGAACACAAAAATTACATAGTCCTATTTTAAACATCAAGAAAACTTACTATGTACATTTATCAAGATGCAACTGATAGCATACACTTTGTGTAACCACAGTTGAAAAGGCAGTATTCGTAGTTTCCTTTTTCCAGAGATAAGGCTTCATTGAATAATTTTCTTTTCTCTCTGACGATAATTCATGCACCATCACTTTGCTACCACTGCAGGAATGGAGGAAAAAAATTACACAGTGATTCCTCTATAAAAGTTTAAGTCATGCATGCACAACTAATGCTAAGATTGCTGGTGATACTAAAGGACAAAAGCAAGATAAGAAAGACTCCTACCTTTGACCTATACTGTAAACAAGAAAGTGGTAGTTTACTATGAATAAACTTCTTCTATTCTTCCAGTTTTATCAGATGTCTCATGGTCACTGAAGAAGTCCTTAGCACTAAAGTAGTTTTGGTTGGCATAGTACCCTCTGGCTGTTGGCCTGGGTATTCAAATCCTACTGAAATAGGCCTCAAGTCTTTAATTAGCATGAAATATCTTATGAACAGGCCTAGAACTAGGGCTGATCAGACAGCTCTGTTGCATGGGGACAAATGGTTTCTTAAGAAAATCTGCATTATTGTCAAAATACCATACATACATTTTCCATTGAAAATATTGACTTCTGTTGGAAATTGAAAACACAAAAAACTTCTGAGTTTTCTGACAAACTGAAAAATCTCAAGTTCTGTGAAAAATGTTTAAGTAGTGGACGAAAATTATTTTCCATTAAAAAGTTTCAATGAAAAAAAAAATGACCAGCCCAACATAGTATAAAATATCAGTTCTGTCTTTGTGAGACAGGTGACAAAACCACTGTTGGTCTCACTTCTGCAGAAGCCTCTTGACTTGATCAAGGATCCATGCATGGGGAAAAACCAAGTGGTATATGAGTGTGTCACTCCCTACCAACACAACAGGTGTCTTCAGAAAAATGAATATTCAATATCAGCATCTGTGTTGAATCTCTCTCTGTGTAGAAAAACAAGTTTTTGAAGGAGCTCCAAGAGCATTAGCAGGAATAAATGTCTCAAGGAGTCCCCCTATTTTGAGAGGGGCTGAACCCTATTCCTTTCAGCAAGGACAAGAGTGGGAAGTAGGGTGAGCAATGCATCCTTTGAGAACTATCTGGTCATGAAATCATGGCACTTCCAGTTCAGAAAATCCTTAAGGAACATTCCAGTTGAATGCAGCAAGTCTCACATCATAGCACAGCTGAGAACATCACAGTGGCAGAGGTGGTGATATTTAGCAAATTTGCAGTATTCCAGCCTTTTCTGTACCCCCGTCACAGGTCTGTTAGTACTTAAAGCATCACAAAGTAGGAAGTCTTCAGAGCAATAAGCCTTGTCTGTGGAGTGTCCATTCTATTGCAAGCATTTCTCATTATCAGCAGACTCCAAATGATCGATTACACCGGATTGCACAGCTTTCATTTAGGAAGTTCACTTAGGCTAGGTACAGATTTCCAAAAGCCTGAGGCAAAATTGATCTAAGTTACGTGTTTTTCTGTAAAAGGCGTAGTTTAGATCAGTAGCAAACAGAACACACATTCAACCTTTGGTAGGGAGGTGCAACTCTTACACCAGGTTCTGCCATTTTTAAACCAGTCTATGTGTACTGAACTTCTGTTCTGTTCGAGGTATAGATCAATTTCTGATAACTTATACTGGTAAAAGTGTAATGTCAGTACCTGGCCTTAGGTTAGGGACAAGTGATGATTTGTCTCAGAACTGAAAAATCCCAGGACTGGCTCATACAAATATCCCCCTTCCAACCAGGGTTTAGTGAGAGGCTGAATGTGCTGCCCCTTTTCTGCCATCAGTGACATGATGAAAGTATGAGACAACCATTCATATGCATTTTGCAGTATCCCAGGACAAACTGTTAGCATGTCTTATCCCATGAACCTTTTCCAGGTTTGTGCCAAGGCAACAGACATGGGTATCTGAATGACTTCACTTTGACTTGGGTTAAAGTGGTTTCTGTCAGGACAAATACAATATCTGTTTTCAGCCTTACTCCAATTTATTTCTTGCAGTGAGCTTATCCCAGCTACAGCAATGACTTTTTTCAGAAGGAAGTTATGGCACAGGATGGTTCATCCAGGGTTTATTTTCTCTATAGCCCAAGAACAAAATTGTATTATCTTCAGAAACTGTTGATGTCTTCTCATGGGGTCTTAATATGCCCTCTGCAATGAAGTGGGTTTTATTTCATTTATTTTTGCACCTTCCTGGATAGCTGTCATGTTAAAATACAGTGTTTCCATAAAAGCAATTCCATCTTTCTGCAGGACACTAATAGGCCTATTCCTCTGCAGGCTTCTCATTCTATGACATTCTATTAGCACAGTTTATGAAGAATGACTTTGAAAACTGCAGTGATTGATTATATTATGTGGGAGCAGGGGACAAGAAACCTGAGGATGGGATCCCTGGGAAAGTCCTTTCTGCACGCTGGGAAAAAATGGCAAAGCCCAGTAAAGGCTAGAGGTGTTCCCCACACACCTGCAGGGACATTGGCAGCAGAGTGGCAGGTGCAGCAGTAGCCCCGATTTGTAAGCTCCTGCTTATTGCACATAGATGGGCACACAGGAGCAGCCGACATATCCAGACATCCGGTGCTGGCAGGAGGAGGAGAGGATACTCCATGGAGGTGGAGCACAGAGGCACACCATGGTGAAAGCCTGATTAGGATCTCCTGTGCTGGCAAGGGAAGCAGTTCTGTGGTCCGAGAGCTCAGAGGAGCACTCAGTGCTAGATGCCAAGAACCCCAGAGAAGCGACAGGAGAAGCAAAGCTTGGGGAATTTCCCCTCCCCTCCCAGAGCTGGGCAGCAAATGGGGCACTTGACCTTCTCTCCATAGCCATAGGCACACTGGGTATGAGATCATAGTGTGTGAGTGGCACAACCAACCTTTTATTTCTTATATGAACATTGAGTGCTCAGAGGAGCGGACTGGAAAAACAAGCATTTTTTAATTAACAAGAGGAGAAGAAAGAGCTCAAATGATGTATTAACTACGTTTTTGAAGAGCCTACAGGAGAGGATAATTGGACTGAGTGATCACATTAATGTATTACAGCCAGGATTAATCAAGCTAATTTATTTATTAGGTCTAGCATTAAGGTGCAGATTGATTTGAAGTTATGTAGACTGCTTTTCATTTATTTGTTAATTTTGTTCATGTGTAAGAGACCACCTTGACCTGTAGACACAAGCCCATAATACCTCAACCTGATGGCTGCGCCTGGAGTCGAGCTTCGGCGTAAGAGTCATGGGTACCTCACCCTGTGGGCTGAGAATGGATACAAGCATAACAGCCAGCTGGTGTGTGGATGGGGAGAAAGGGGAGGTGGAGCCCCATAGGAAAGGCACCCGCAGAAGACGTGTGGAGCCCCTGTAACAGCTAGGAACCTCCTGCTTAATAAGTAAGAACAAGACATGGCTGGTGAGAAGGGCAGCTCCTAAGTGGAGGAACCTGTTGGTGTCCAGCCTATTGGTTTACAAGACCCGGTATTTCAGGGGCTTAGGCTCTCAAGCATTGTAACCTAGGACTTACCTTTCGCACCATGCACACATTGCCTCTCAGATCTATCATCAGTTGAACACAGCAGCAAAATTCCTACTCTCTCCGCACTCTAAATGTGTGTGGTAAGAATAGTTTATTTTGGCCTGTATTCTGGTGGGGCATGTTCTTCATGTGTAAACAGACCTTCGTAGTTCAACTCTTTACCTGTTCCAACCTCAGATCAGGGAAGCGTTAGAAAAATCTCCAGCACAACAGTGTGCTGCTTACCATATACGCAATGAAGATTTTTCACAGAAAATGGGGGAAATAGAATTTCACTCACAGTATGTAAAAAAAGAATTGTATCCTGATCTCTGAAGAGAGGGAGACATGACTGCTTACAAACCCCAGTGCACAATGAGTGAGAGAAATTCAGGTAGGAGATATGCAGCCCTGGAAACCCACAATTGCTTGTCCACATACCAACAGCTGTGGCACAGGCTCTAGAGATCTGAGTACTTATCTTCAGGATTACATGGCCCAAACTGAAGCAAGTGCCACTGCATCCTCACTGGTTAGTTAAAGGTGGTGTGACTATACCTGCATGTGCATGATCATACTGTCACTTGCAATGAAGACAAGCCCCAAATTGGGGTTGCCCAAAGCTGCCAGAGTCACTATTTTAGCATGAACCAGTGGGGGTTATGTAAGTTATTAAGTTTCATATTAGTCTATGGGCCTAGACATAGTGTTGCAATAACTGGAGTGAGCTAGCTTGGAGAGTAAAAGCAGGCTAGCCCTGCAGCATGGAGCTCTATAGGTTTGTTCACTTGGCTGGAAGCAGCACAGACACAGGCTAAGTGAGTTTTAGTGAATGAGCCAAAGGGAGTGTCTACCTCTGAGAAGACTCATTCCCTAAGGAGACTCTCTCTCCATCCCAGACCGCACCCTTGACTGGCACTGTAGATCCACCTCCAATATAGTTTTGCATCTCTCCAGAATAATGCAGACCATAAAGAGAAAGTTGGTCCTAAATATTTGAATGAGGAAGCAGCTCTTTAATGATGCTCTCATAAAAGAAAAATACTTCTGGCAGATCTCTTGAGTGTTATAAGAGCAAGAACAATACTCTTACACAGCAGCAGTGATGAGAGGTACATCCAAGACAATGAATATGTTGTTAGAGTTCACAAGTAATATACCTCCTTGGGCATTTCTGCACATCTTTCCTTTAGCATAGTGATTACTACTGAGTATATTTGACTTTTCCATTTGAATTCCTGAGATAGTGGCGAGTTTTATTTATTTAGCATATGCAGTTTCAGCCAACTCAAAGTGATGTCATCACCAGTATGAAGAGCTTGAAGGCCACCAGGTAGCATTGTAAATGGACACAAGTCAACAATGTGGGACATGGTTTGAACCTGTCCACAAGGGCATTTGTTGTCACTGCAAAGGCCCCATTGGTATAGATTTGAGGCACGGTGATCCTGTCCATTTTGAAAATGATTGAGAAGTACCCAATTATGGGCATTTATACATATACCTTTTTGTCCCTCAGCGTGCCAGACATTCACTACTTCAGAGCAGACTTGATTAATGGAGTCTGCTCTGCATGCAGTTGATGCGAACTTTGAGTTGTATAAGTGGTAAAATACTCATCAGCGTGCAGAAATTGGAGGTGGTGCACTTTGGAACTAAAACACTTTCTACGTGTTTTAGTTCAAAATACATGGCAGAGATGGAACTGGGACTAGCGACCCCCATCAAAGATAACAAGAAGTCCTTTCTTAAATACATAGGGGGTAAAAAGAAGGTACCAAGTAACGCGGGGCCTCTGCAGGACATGCTTGGTTATCTGGTGGTAGCACCAGATGACAAAGCTAATCTCTTTAACAGATTATTTGCTTCCATTTTTCTGAGCAGGGACAGGGACATCCCCCCCACTGGGATTCCAGACGGACCCAGGGGAGGCGCAGCCAGGCTCATGGTCAGTGAGGACCTAGTCAGGTAACTTCTGGAGGGACTAGACGTGTTCAGATCAGCAGGTCCTGATGATCTCCACCCCAGAGTGCTGAGGGAATTGGCAGAGGTCCTTGCGGGACCCCTGGCACAGCTTTACAAGCACTCGTGGTGCTCTGGCAAGGTGCCAGAGGACTGGAAAAGAGCCAATGTGGTCCTCATTTTCAAAAAAGGGAGGAAGGAGGACCCAGGAAACTATAGGTCTGTTAGTCTTACCTCAGTCCTGGGGAAGCTCTTTGAGAAAATAATTCAGGAGCACATCTTTGAGGGACCAGCAGGGGAGATTATGCTTAGGGGCAACCAAATGGGTTCATTAGAGACAGGTCCTGTCAGACCAACCGGGTTGCCTTCTACGATCAGGTCACAAAAGCCTTGCACACAGGTGTCGCAGTGGATGTAGTCTTTCTGGACTTTAGGAAGGCTTTTGACACGGTCTCTCACCCCATTCTCATTAAAAAATTAGGCAACTGTGATGTCGACGCCTACACAGTCAGATGGGTCGCAGATTGGCTGGAGGGCCACACCCAGAGAGTAGTGATGGACAGGTCATTTTCGACTTGAAGGGATGTGGGCTGTGGGATTCCCCAGGGCTCTGTCCTCGGGCCCACACTGTTCAATATCTTCATCGGTGACTTAGACAAGGGGGTGAAAAGCACCTTGTACAAGTTCGCAGATGACACTAAGATGTGGAGAGAAGTGGGCATGCTAGAAGAGAGGGACAGGCTACAACTAGATCTGGACAGGTTAGAGGTGGGCCGATCAGAACAGGATGGGTTTCAATACAGACAAGTGCAAGGTATTGCACCTGGGGAGGAAGAACCAGCAGCATACCTACAGTCTGGGGAACTCCCTTCTTGTCAGCACAGAGGCAGAAAAGGATCTTGGAGTCACTATTGAATCCAAGATGAACATGGGCCGCCAATGTGGGGACGTGGTCAGGAAGTCTAACCGCACCTTGTCATGCATCCATAGATGCATCATGAGCAGATCCAAGGAGGTGATCCTCCCCCTCTATATGACATTGGTCAGGCCGCATTTGGAGTACTGCATCCAGTTATGGGCACCGCACTTCAGGAGGGATGTAGATAGCATCGAGAGGGTCCAGAGGAGGGCCACTTGCATGGTCGGGGTAGCAGGGTAGGGCCTACAAGGAGAGGCTAAGGGACCTGAATCTGTTCAGCCTCCAGAAAAGGTTGAGAGGGGATCTGGTGGCCACCTTTAACTTGCCAAGGGGGACCAGCAGGCAATGGGAGCGTCCCTGTTCCCCCGAGCACTACTGGGAGTAACAAGGAATAACGACCATAAGTTGACTGAGAGTAGATTCAGGCTAGTCATCAGGAGGAACTACTTCACAGTCAGGGCAGCTAGGAGCTGGAATCAACTTTCAAGGGACCCTGGGGGTCTTTAAAAGGAGGCTAGACAATCACCTAGCCGGGGTCGTTTGACCCCAGCATCCTTTCCTGCCCATGGCAGGGGGTCAAGCCTGATGATCTGCTTAGGTCCCTTCCAACCCTACCAACAAACTATGAAAAGGACACCGCTGCCATTGTCTCAGTGCTGACATACATTTCACCGCTTATACAACTGCAGACAATGCAGCGCCAGAATGCTGTAACTGGAACCAATTAAAAAGAGAGAAAGCATTGATAATGCTTTTTCCAAACATAATACTGTAATACTAATGCAAGTCATAGGAAGTATGAAAAAGTAGGGCTGGAAGGGACCTTCTGAGGTCACGTAGTCCAACCCCCTGCCTGAGGCAGGCTTATCCCTATAGAAAGCAATCTTACAAAATTAGTAATCTAAGATCTTATTAAAAATTGTTGTCAATCCTGAGGCAACACAAGACAACGCCCTAACTGCCCCAGGTAAAGCAGGGGAACCACGGCCGCCAATGTCCTGCTTCTATAAGAGGATGTTAACTTAAACAATGAAAAAAATCTATTTGCAACCCCTTTAATTGCGTAGATTTTAAGGCCAGTAGGGATGTTTGTTATTACCTAGTCTAATCTGTATAACCAGATCATGGAAAGCCACTTTCTAACCTTTGTATCAAGACCATCACAGCACGACTGAACCAGCTGGGAATCAATCCCTGACCTTCTGCGTGGTGGGCACGGGTTCTCTCCTCCCCCAGAGTCTGAGCAGCAAGCATGCACAAGACTGTCTTTATACATCCCTGCCTTCGTTGTGGTTTTATTATATAAGCAAATGAAGTGAGTCAAAATATTAGTCTTGTGTCTGCAACTGTATGGCTAAGAACATATATTTCTCAGGCAAATTAGTGCTGAGTTTTATGCAAACCTGGATGGAGCGCTGAATGAAGGATGCTGGCGTTCCAAATGGACTAAAATGAGATGTGTATTCTTAACAACTGTATGCCCAACACTACCGTGTTTCCTTGGATAGCAATAAGCCGTCTTTTCCTCTTTGTTACTGTAGGTTATGCTGCCACCATGTGGCCAGTGCTTTCACCTTTTTACATGGTCTCTCACCTCTTTTATCTCCTATTATCAGATTTCCTCTCCTTCTCACCTCTCAGCATTAATATGCCTTTACACTTGATGGACCATTTTTGCAGACTTCCACATACATGGGAGTTTTATCCAAGCAAGCACGGTAAGATCCATCTCAGACTGACTTGAATTACTCCCAGTAGCGCACACCAATAAAAATAGGAATCCCATGGTTCCCTTCCAGACAGTACATACACATCCGGTGAGGAAAAAAATAAGTCAAAAGAATATAGGTTTTCAAAGACTCATCATTGAGCACCTTTAGAGCATTGTAATACAACAATAACCTATAGCGAGGTTCTGTTTCAAGGTCCTTCAAGCTATCCCCCCAGAGGCTCAGATTCAGGCAAACGGATGCAAACAGAACCGTTTAGGCATAAAATTAAGTACATGCTTAAATGCTTCTCAGGATCAAAATTTTACCTTACAATATCCCTGATGTATCTCAGTGAAGCAATGTCCTAGGCTAAACAACCTCCACCATTTGAGTTTGGATATTGTTTCATGACTTAATTAATGATCCATTTACCTACCCATGCATGTGTGACCTAAAGACTTATTATTTCACCTGTCCTGGAGGAGACAACCCGTCCGGCTATAAAAGGCCCCTTTCCTCCAGCATGGCTGATTCCAGGAGTGTAATCCTCACTAAAAACATGGCACAATTCCTCATTCACTCATTCAGGCATACATTCAACATCCCCCTCGTCCAGTAGCAGAGTATCACTGGGAGAACCTTGGGAGTGATCATCCTGAGGAAGGGAGCCAGGCAGCATCAGGATCTCATCATGTATCAAGATAAACTCCTAAACATAATGAACGGAGGGAATAGCACTGCAGGTGTCAGGGAATATTGTATTATTTCTGACTTCTGTCATTGCAAAGATCTTTACAACAGTGCCCCCTGCCGGTTGCTATCCTTAATACAACTATTTGCATTGTTACTGAAAACCCACATCCGTAGATGTGCACCCGCTCTATTGGAGTGAACAAGTTATCTACGCATATTACCGTGTATCATTTTACACGCATTTTTCATGTCATGTCAGTTTTTTCTTACAATTATATCTGAGCGAGTGGATTATTTTGTTTAGTTTGTTCTTGCTTAGTGTTTTCCTTTTCATGGCATTTTTGTTATCCCCATGAAAAGATTGCCCTAAAAATAGTTAAAGAAAGAGCCTGTTTAGGCTTTGTTTTCCAAAATGCAGTTTACTGACAGTGTCAGAGCTTGTTAATGTGTAAGCTTGTGCATAAATGTTAATACAGGACAGTCTTCTGTGCACTCCTGCTGCTTTCAATATTGGGTTAATATTTAGACTAGTGTTTCTCAAACAGGGGCTGGTCTTCTGCATCCAATCCTAGAGCAGCACTGGGTGGCAACCACATCTAGCCCTGTTTGGTCATTGCAATTGTTTATAGATGTTTCATTGTTTTGAGGTTTAATCTGGACTACAGCCATCATTATATGCACATGGATGCCTGTAGTCCAAATTAACTAATGCTCATTGAATGATTAAAGTTACTGCAGGCTAGGGCAGTCTGAACTAGGCAATTTAAATTGTATTAATTAACTTGTATATACAGTGTTGCTTTTAGGAAAAACAGCCCTTAAGAACTTGGCAGATAGCATTGCAAATATCAATCCTTGCAAGGAAAACTAAATTGGGTTTTTGCAACACAACAGAAGTTACCAGGCATGACATTTCATAGATTTCATAGACATCAGGGCTGGAAGGGACCTCGGAAGATCATTGAGTCCAGCCCCTCGCCCAAAGGGCAGGAAGTCAGCTGGGGTCATAGGATCCCAGCAAGATAAGCATCCAGTTTCATCTTGAAGGTGTTCAATGAAGGCGCTTGAACCACCTCCGGTGGCAGGCTGTTCCAGACCTTGGGGGCTCGGACAGTAAAGAAGTTCTTCCTTATGTCCAGCCTGAAACGATCTTGAAGTAGTTTGTGACCATTCGACCTCGTCATCCCTTGGGGCGCTCTAGTGAACAAACGTTCCCCCAGATGCTGGTGGTCACCCCTGATAAACTTGTAGGTGGCCATCAGATCACCCCTGAGCCTGCGCTTTTTCAGGCTAAAGAGCCCCAGGGCTCTCAGCCTGTCATCGTAGGGTCTGCTTCCCTGACCTCTGATCATGCGCGTGGCTCTTCTCTGGACTCTCTCAAGCTTCTCCACATCCTTTTTGAATTGTGGAGCCCAAAATTGGACACAGTACTCCAGCTGCGGCCTCACTAAGGCCGAGTACAGGGGGAGAATGACGTCCCGGGATTTGCTTGAGAGAATGTTTGCCCTTTTGAAACCAAAGCCTAGAAGTTATAGGCTTAGTTTTGGGGGCTTCACTTCACTTCACAGGATCATTTCCAAATATACAGCACACAAGAATGTTGAGCTAATACTATGGCTCAGGTCTTCTGGTTTGGATGCTTTGCCCCAAAGTTTGGTGTCATCGGCGAACTTGGCCAGTCCGCTTCTGACTCCAGTGTCCACATGATTAATGAAGATGTTGAACAGTATGGGTCCAAGGACAGAGCCTTGGGGGACCCCACTGGTCACAGGACACCATGATGAGTGACTTCCATCGATTACTACCCTCTGGGTCCGACCCTGGAGCCCATTTTCCAGGCAGTGGATCGTGGAGGACCCAAGGCAACAATTGGCCAGTTTCTCCAAGAGGCGATCATGGGACACCAGATCGAAGGCTTTTTTGAAGTCAAGATATATGACATCAATCTCTTCTCCCTTGTCCAGGTGATAGGTCACCTGGTCGTAGAAGGAAATGAGATTAGTCAAGCAAGACCTACCCGCAACAAACCCGTGCAAACACCTTTGCAAAGACAAATGTGCCAACACCACCTCACCATGACTAAATATCATTATCCTGACTAAGAAAGCCCCCAGCCCTGCCCAAGTACATGGGCTACTGGTCTGTGAAGAGGGCCAACCCTATCCCCCCATGCCCACAACACATTGGCCGAGATGGTCATCAACACTCAGGCCAATTGAACCCATTACTGCTTCTTGAACAGCACTTTAGGTAATTGTCAATAGGTTTGCAACAATGTAGCAGTGCTTTAAAGGACTTATTATTGCCTCCTAATTATTTCCAACTACAAGTGCTAAGTACATAAGCCTATGCACAGAGGCTGTGAAGGGGCTGATGGGTCAATGATCATCTATCAACCCTTAATTCAAATTGAAATTTGATTTGAACTATGTGATGTGAAATCAGTTAACATGGTTTTGAAAATGGTGAGCATGTCTACCAATGGCCAGTGACATTACTACAATATCGAGTTCTAAGGAGTGAAGTAAAGGAGACAAGAGAAATCTTGTAGGACAGCAACAAAAGAGGAGAAGAAAAGGTCCTGTAAGTAATGTGAAAGTTTTATTGGGATCCTTGAGTGAAAGTGGCCTCAGCCACATGGATGCTTAACCAGACTGACTGTGAAAAAACACTTCCTGTGGAGGAAATGGGCATGTTCATATGTAGCGACTGTGAGAAGCATGTTCTGTGCTCTGTGAAGTCAACTGCAAAGCTCCCATTGATTTCAATGGTGCAAGATCCAGACCCTTGTTAACACCAAAGTCTGGTTGACTAAAGGCAGAGATGTCCTGCAGGGAAGAACCACCCACAGGTCATTGCAAACCCTCACATGCCATTCTATTTTAAATTATTTTACATAAAATAGGCAGATAAGTTACATAAAAGCTGTTTAGCACTGAAGAAAGAATATTCCCAACCATTATTCTAGCTGGGGCCATGTGATATATACTTAGAAAATAAAAAGTTGTGTGCGCAATGAATGTGGAGAATGACTTTCTAATAGTAACCAATGAACCTAAGTACTTGTGCTAAGAGGGTACATGCATTCTTGTCATTCATTTTTGGAAAACGGATTACTTGTTATTCTCAGGAGCAGTAAACACCACATCCAGAAGAAGAATTTATGAATCTGTTACCTGTGCTATCAGCCTAATTTTGCAACTTCTCAGGTCCTGAGACTGAGGAAGACATAGGCCTTGCTCCTATGGCTCTTTAGGTCCCGTGATAGAAAAAGTCTCTTGGTCCCATTTCCATTCCTCTTTGGATTCAAGAAGAGATTTAATCAAGACTCCTGTGATAGAGGAAGCCTCCTCAAATCCATGTTTCTAAGAACTGCTTTCTGGTTCTTGGGAGAAGCTTCTGATCCTGCACCCAGGCACTACCCTTCAGTATTAAGGGAAGGGAAACCTCACCTCCCTATTTCTTTCTTCTGGTTCCATGGAGGAGAATGGGGCAGTCTCCTGGCTGCTACTCTACTCCCTTCCCACACTGCCTGGAGGACATCTTATGGAAGAAAAACCTGTAGTTTCATAGTTGGTAGGGTCGGAAAGGACCTGAGCAGATCATCAAGTCCAACCCCCTGCCACGGGCAGGAAAGAATGCTGGGGTCAAATGACCCTGGCAAGATTCAGCCTCCTTTTGAAGACCCCCAGGGTAGGAGCGAGCACCACTTCCCTTGGAAGTTGGTTCCAGATCCTAGCTGCCCTGACTGTGAAGGAGTGCCTCCTGATATCTAGCCTGAATCTACTCTCCATCAACTTAGGGCTGTTATTCCTCATTACTCCTGGCAGTGCTAGGTGGAACAGGGACTCTCCCATTGCCTGCTGGTCTCCCTTGGCCAGCTTATAGACAGCCACCAGATCCACTCTCAGCCTTCTCTTGTGGAGGCTGAACAGGTTCAGGTCCCTTAGCCTCTCCTCGTAGGGCCTGCCTTGCTGACCCCATATCATGCGAGTGGCCCTCCTCTGGAGGCTCTCAATATTGTCCACATCCCTCCTGAAGTGCGGCACCCAGAACTGGACACAGTACTCCAACTGTGGCCTGACCAATGTCTTATAGAGGGGGAGGATCACCTCCTTGGACCTGCTCGTGATGCATCTGTGGGTACATTGCAAGGTGCGGTTAGCCTTCCTGACCATGCCCCCACATTGGCGGCCATGTTCATCTTGGAGTCTATAACGACTCCAAGATCCTTTTCTGCCTCTGTGCTGACAAGAAGGGAGTTCCCCAGCCTGTAGGTCTGCTGATGGTTCTTCCTCCCTAGGTGCAGTACCCTGCACTTGTCAGTATTGAATCCCATCTTATTCTCATCCGCCCACCCGTGTAACTTGTCCAGATCCAATTGCAGCCTGTCCCTCCCTTCTAGCATGCCCACTTCTCCCCACATCTTAGTGTCATCTGCGAACTTGAACAAGGTGCTTTTCACCCCCTCATCCAAGTCACTAATGAAGATGTTGAATAGTGTGAGACCAAGGACCGAGACCTGGGGGGCCCCACTGCTCACATCCCTCCTGGTCGAAAATGACCCGTCCACCACCACTCTCCGGGTGTGTCCCTCCAGCCAATTTGTGACCCATTTGACTGTGTAGACATCAACACCACAATCTCCTAATTTTTTAATGAGAATGGGGTGACAGACTGTGTCGAAGGCCTTCCTAAATTCCAGAAAGACTATGTCCACCGCGATACCTGCGTCCAAGGCTTTTGTGACCTGGTCGTAGAAGGCCACCAGGTTGGTCTGGCAGGACCTGCCTCTAATGAACCCATGTTAGTTGCCCCTAAGCATACACTCCTCTGCTTGCCTCTCACAGATGTGCACCTGGATAATTTTCTCAAAAAGTTTCCCCCGGACCAAGGTAAGACTAATGGGCCTGTAGTTTTCTGGGTCCTCCTCCCTCCCTTTTTTGAAAATGGGGACTACATTGGCCCTTTTACAGTCCTCTGGCACCTCACCAGAGCACCACAAGTGCTCGTAAAGCTGTGCCAGGGGTCCCGCAATGACCTCTGCCAATTCCCTCAGCACTCCGGTTACAGTTGCTACTTTTCTTTCTATATGTTCCCACAGGAGAAGCTCAAAGATGGGACTGAGCAAACTATACACCTTCCATATTGCAGTGGCCTTCCCAACTCTTCTTGCAGAACACGCTGTCCCTTTGCTTTCTCTATCTTGGTCCCACAACTTCACTCTTGCTATCTACAGGTACCATCAAAAGCCTTGCATTTACCTGCCATGGCTACTCTATTCTCTGCATCAGAAACTTGCCCCTTAAGAAAGACATCATGAAGATTTTTAGAAGTTAGACACAGCAATGTAAAGACACAAGACCTTGGCAGGAGGCTATGGACACAGAAGAGCAAATTAAGATCTCATGCTGACACCTGCTGCTGTAAATGGGATTAGACCTGCTGGCAGCAGGTCTGAAGCCAAGCCAGTGCTTTAGAGAAAATATTTTGGGCCTCATCCTATAGCCCCAACTCAACCAGAGCCTCCATCAAAACCAATGAAAGTTCTGCAGGAGTTGGCATTTGTTTGAGAGGCCTACCAATCAGTGTGTCTGGTGAGGTAGAGTACAAGAAGTCTGTAAAGAAAGTTAAGTAAATTTTGGGAAAGCAGAAAACAAAGTGTATCAAATGTGGTGCTCATGAAAGATGAGGACTAATAGCGCCGGCTAGCAAATCAGAGACAGTAATAAGCATTCCCATAGCTTTCCCACTGAACTTCCCTCAGTCTGTGCCCTCCTAATGTTACGGAAGTCCTCCAAATCTTCTTGAGAAAAGACTGTAGGAAATCACACCAAACTCTTCTGGCAATGGTGTGATGTAGCACAATGTTCTCCAAAGACAGGGATAAATAACCAATTTTTTTGTCCCTGGGATCCAAGCTACAATTTGGAAGGAATGCAGAACTACAGGGTACAAAGCTATTTTTCCTTTGATACCTAAGGAGGTGGAACATCTTTGTTGACAAAAAGAGAAGTCCTACATTCTTGGAGATGATGTGTCAAGAGCATGATGTATAGAAAGGACACAACATAACTCTAGTGTTACCAGCTGCCAGCCTTTGGGAACAGATGACTGCTTATGTTGTCAGGGGGAAATGTGTTTCACCATTGGCTCACTGGCAACACATATTACTGGCAGAGGGCTAGATCACAACCAGATAACCATAGTAATTGTTAAGGTGCTTTAGGACTTCAGAGAGAAAGATTTCAGGGACAGAATGTTCTTTGGATTTGGATTTAGCTGGTGCAGATTTGTAGCTCACTCTTCATTGACTAGGTCCACGAAAAGGAGAGAAAACTATGTTGATGGGGCTCTTCAGAGCATATCGTATGCTAGCACCAATGAGGCTCTCATCAGTTCCACACCGCTGATTTGGCTCAGGGAAGCAAGACACTGGCCTGGTCTTCTTGATGACACTTGTAAAAACAAAAAAAGAAAGATTTATAATAGACCACACACACACACACACACCAGCAGAACAGGCTTGGAATTTTTGCTTCACCAAATACACTTTTAGTATTGCTTTTTGGCAGTGATCCTCCATTTAGGAAGAGAAGAGTGAAATTGATGTGATAATTCAGATACTTTACTAGACTTCAGTCTTGTAGCTCTGAGATTGATGGAGTCAGGTGAGTAAGGGTCAATGAATGGAGATTTTAATGAGCATCTTCTTTACATTGCATAAGAGCAAGGCAGGATTTTTTTATTATCAAGTTTCCCTTTCTGATTTACAATAATCAGACTCTGTAGGTACTGACAGACACACAGGTCCCTGCTGTAACTCATGGCACTTTACATAAAGCACCATGACTTACAGCATCCTCCCCCCAACCCAACAGATGTTCACCTGTTGGGTGGAGGGTTGGTGAGGTGGAATTGAACCTTACTGCAGCCAAGAAGCAACCCCTCTCTCCCAGCCCTGTCTCCCCCCCCTCCCCCCACCTCAGATCCAGAGCTGTCAGCA
>NW_005841875.1:1467332-1498282 GCF_000455745.1 Alligator sinensis
GGGAGGGGAACAAGCTGCCCACTGGGGTTTGCCCCACCTGAGCTGAAGGGAGGGTTGGGAAGGGGGCCATGAGGCAGGGGGCTCTGATCCCCGCCCCCCCCAGCTCAGGAAGGGCAAACCTTAGCTGGCAGCTCATTTCCCCCTCCCCGCTCCCTTCCTGCTGCCAACCCCTGGGCAGAGCTGGGTTGCATCAGTCCAGAGTCCAGCCCTGATTGTGTGACAAATTAACTTAGGGAACACAGACTCCCTAATGTCCTCTGAAGTGGGCCTCCTTCATTTGATATCTCATCTGATGAGGGCTAACTTGTTGTGCAATTGGCCACTTTAAAAAGAACTCTGCAGCCATGCACTTGTCATGGCATGGCTGTAAAGTACTTTTGGGAGGTGATTATGTGAACAACCTAACTTCTGTCTGCACCCTAGAATGAAAGAGGGAGCAAAGCATTTTTGAGATCTATTGTGACTTCCACTGAGTTACCCTGGCCTAGATTTTCAAAGAGAGGATCCTAAATATTCATATTTGGGTCCTTTAATAGTCATTTTGCTTCTCAGAAGTTTTACACCAACCATAACTTCTACAAGAAGTTCCATTCTCTGATGTTAATAGTGTTGGAAGGTCCTCATGAAGCTGACCTGGATGTCAAGGATTGATGTCAGCTTGGACTCCTCTTATTGTTTTGAGTGAAAGTTCATATCCAAGAAACATGGCTGCGCTCATTGGAAATCCTCTCACTGCATTGATTGTCATGCTCCTAAAAAAGACCTGTTCAGAATAGAGATAGTGAAGGAATAAGTTGCATAGTTTATGAAGAGGAAACACACTGAGCTAAACCATGGCAGAAATCAGACTATTAGCTTTGAAAGGGAGATGAGCCAGTCATTTTCAGGGTTGCTAATACAACAGCACTGACAGAGCTGTGTGCTTAACTATTTGCTCATAGGAATCCTGTGAGCAGGAGGAGAGTAACCTCTTTACTGAAAATTATTACCCTACTATTTCCATAAACGGACATCTAAAGTAAGAATACAATACCAAGTTTGATAGGCTCCAAGAGTCCTGTTCTATAGACTTCCCTTTAAACAGGTATATTGGAATAAGAAGGACTTGAAGATGCTGTCAAGAAGTTGCTATATTTTTCAATGGGTAAAAAATAAATTAAGGTGTGTTTAAAACCTTATGACCAGAAAACAGGAAATCTCAATCTTCTTCATCAACCTTCTCTTGTCTGTTTGTCTCTCCCTCCCTTTTATACCTACACAAAATTATATATAGTTGAACAAGCTGGTACAATGAAAAGCAAGATTATGGGGAGAAGACCCTTTGGCTTGGCACATCAAGTAGTCAAACCTCAGGGGTTGGATCTCCAGGTACACAACATTTCTTTTGAATGTACCTGGGAAATGGGGTGGTTCAGCTTTTAGTGCAAGCTCCAAAGACTTGTGGAGTGTGCCAGGCTGCAGCCATAGCCTCTGCTGATCCCAGTGCACACCAATGTACCTCCAAGGAGCAGCTGGTATAGGACAGCTACACTGGTCTAGGAGGGGAGACATTTCTTGACCTATCTGCAGTCCTGTAGGGCAGCAGAGCTATTCCTTTATGCCATCTTTAAGACCGACTCAGCAAGACACTTGAGCAGAACCTTAAAAATTAAGCATGTCCTTCTGGCTTAAGCAAGCCAGTGTTTATATACTTTGTTGGATCAGGACCTACATGTATTTTACTTGCCTAAATGCATTTTACTTGCCCTCACGAACAGGCCATGCACACAGGCGTGCTCCTAGGCCTTGTGCACAAGTGAATGCAGGAGTTTGCGCAGAAGGGCAAGCAGGAAGGCCCGAGGCCCTGCCTGTGAGCCCCCCAGGGTAAACAGTCCCAGCCACATTCAGCGCACCAGCAGCATGACGTAGATGGGAACATGCCGCACCTCGAAGGTCCCCGAGGGGTTTGCGACCCCCTCCTCTGGCACCTCAGAGACCGCCATATAGATGGAGGCCATGGTTCCAAGCTCCATGCAGATGGAGCCCCTGTCTTTTGGCTGCAGGGGCTGTCTGTCGCTTTTTCAGGCTCTGGGGCCCAGGAGCATGCCCACTTCCCCTTGTGGGGTCTGCTTCCTTTTGGGGTCTCTGGCGTGCCAGCTGGAGGAGCTCCAGGCTGCAGTTCAGAGACTGCGTGCCATCAGGGACTGTGAACAGGAGATAGATTCCTACTGCCAGGCCCTTCTCCCCCAGGAGGCGGAGGGTAGACCACGGTCTCCCTCTAGGACAAGGGAGGACTTGGGGACCTCCCTTACTGGCCAGCCCAGGGGTTGGACCAAGGTTGTCAAGGGTCACAAGGCCTGCCGCACCAAGGCCTCTGCCCCGCTAGACCTTTGCAACAGGTATGAACCTCTTGCAGCCCCAGCAGAGCCTGCTGAGTGGCCAGGTTCCGCAGGCAATACAGACGATATTGTAGCTACCGCCCCCGCTCTCCCCAAGACCAAACGCAAAGTGTTTGTTGTGGGAGACTCCATCCTGAGGGGGACTGAGGGGGTAATCTGCTGCCCCGACCCCTTAGCCCGGGAAGCTTGCTTCTTCCCATGAGCCAGAATCCGAGACATTGCAGAGAAGATCCCTAACGTCCTCCAGTCCACTGACCACTACCCTATTCTCCTCATCCATGTGGGCACCAATGACATGGCTCAGAGCACTCCCAGCTGGGACATGAGGCGCTACAGGGATTTGGGAGCGGGGCTTAAGGGTCTGGGGGCACAGGTGCTGTTTTCTTTGATCCTCCTTGTCTCAGGCTATGGGCTGAGGAGGGAGAGGAGGATCCAGGTAGTCAACCAAAGACTGCGGCGCTGGTGTCATCGGGAAGGCTTTGGCTCCTATGACCATAGTCTGCTCTTTGGAGAGAAAGGCAGCGAGCTTCTGGGAAGGGACGGCCTCCACCTCTCTCCACTGGGGAGGAGGCTCTTCTCGGCCAGACTGGCTGACCTGCTCCACCAGGCTTTAAACTAAGCCCGCTGGCAGATGGGGGGACTACTGCCAGTGCTGGCCCACTGAGCAACCCTTGCAAAGCCAGCAGGCCAAGGCATTTAAGGGATCCCACCCCAGCCCCGGAACAAAATGTAGGCAAAGCAAGGGCCCCCAAGGAGACACTTGCGTGCCTATACACAAATGCCAGGAGCTTGGAGAATAAACAGGAGGAACTTGTCCTCCTGCTAAATGCAAATAACTATGATGATCTGCTCAGGTCCCTTCCAACCCTACCAACTATGAAACTGGATAACGGAGACCTGGTGGGACTCCACCCATGACTGGGCCACAGGTATAGATGGCTATACCCTGTACAGGAGGGATCGACTGGACAAAAGGGGCGCGAGCATAGCTCTCTACGTCAAGGAAAGCTACGCGTCCCTGCAAGCCAACATTGGCACCCACAGTGGACGACTTGAAACTCTTTGGGTTAAAATCCATGGGGAACATGGCACAGGGGATACTATGGTTGGAGTCTACTACAGACCCCCTACCCAGGGTCAAGACCTTGACCAGGAGTTCACCAGGGAATTGGCTGAGGCTGCACGCTCCCAGTGTATGGTTGTCATGGGAGACTAACTACCCAGACATCTCGTGGGAGGAGCGCTCAGCCAAATCTGAGCGGGCACAAAGCTGTCTCTCATGCGTGAATGACCTCTATCTGATGCAGGAAGTCTGTGGGCCAACAAGAGGTAAAGCGCTGCTTGACCTCGTACTGGCAAACGGGGATGACCTAATCAGCAACCTAATGATTGAAGGGAAGCTGGGTGACAGTGACCATGAGCTGATCACCTTCACTATCTGCCGTAAAGCTGGCAAGTCAATCAGTAATACAGAAGTCCTTGACTTCAGGAAAGCTGACTTTGACAAGCTAAGGAGGCTTGTCAGAGAAGCCATAAAGGGCCACAACCCAAAGGAGAGGGGAGTTCAGGACGACTGGTTGTTCCTCAAGGGAGCAATTCTGGATGCACAAGCAAAGTCCATCCCATCTCGGAGGAAAGACAGCAAAAGGGCACAGCAGCCCCTTGGCTTTCCAGGGAACGGGTGGACCTCCTGCGTCTAAAAAGATAGACCTAAGGATGGAGGACTGGAACCACCACCAAGGAGGAATACTCTGCTCTGCTCCAGACCTGCAGAGAGCAAACCAGGAAAACCAAGGCTGCGATGGAACTCCAGCTAGCTACAAATATCAAGGACAATAAAAAGTCCTTTTTTAGATATGTGGGGAGCCGGAGAAAAAGCAAGAGCAACATTGGACCCCTGCTAAATCAGATGGGACAGCTGACAACTGATGCCCAGGAAAAAGAAAACTTGCTAAATGGGTGCTTTGCATCAGTTTTTCACCAGTCCCATGGGATGCCCCTGCCCACTGTGGGTCAGGGAGGCCCAGGTGAGGGAGATTCCTTGCCCTCCATCGAAGCTGACCTCATGAAGGAACACCTTGACAGGCTGGATACCTTCAAGTCAGCCGGCCCTGATGGGTTACACCCAAGGGTAATCAAGGAGCTGGCAAGCATCATAGCTCAGCCCCTGGCACAGATCTTTGACAGCTCTTGGCACTCTGGTGAAGTGCCCAAAGATTGGAAGAGAGCCAATGTCATGCCTATCTTCAAGAAAGGGAGGAAAGTAGATCTGGCAAACTACAGTCCCATCAACCTGACCTCTATCCTGGGGAAGGTCTTGGAAAAGATTATCAAAGAGGCCATCCTTAACAGACTAGCTGAAGGCAATATCCTGAGCAATACCCAGCATGGGTTTGTTGTGGGTAGGTCTTACTTGACCAATCTAATTTCCTTTTATGACCAGGTGACCAATCACCTGGACAAAGGGAAATAAATTGATGTTGTATATCTTGACTTCAAGAAAGCCTTTGATCTGGTATCCCATGATCACCTCTTGGCTAAACTGGCTAACTGCAGCCTTGACCTGACCATGATCCACTGGCTGGGGAATTGGCTCCATGGTAGGACCCAGAGGGTGGTGGTTGATGGAAGCCAATCATCTTGGTGCACAGTAACCAGTGGGGTCCCTCAAGGCTGTCCTAGGCCCTATACTGGTTAACATCTTCATCAATGATGTGGACATTGGTGTCAGAAGCAGACTGGCAAAGTTTGCCGATGACACCAAACTCTGGGGTAAAGCATCCACACCTGAGGACAGGAGGGTGATCCAGGCAGATCTTGACAGGCTCATGAAATGGGTGGATGAGAACCTGATGGCACTGAAAAATGCAAGATTCTCCACCTCAGGAGGAAAAACCTACAGCATGCTTATAGGCTCGGCAGTACTACGCTGGTTAACACTACAGATGAAAGGGACTTGGAGGTCATGACTGACCACAAGATGAACATGAGCCTTCAGTGTGATGCGGCGGCTAGTAAAATGAGCAAAAGCTGGCTTGCATCTATAGATGCTTCTCAAGCAAATCCTGGAATGTCATTCTCCCCTTGTACTCGGCCTTGGTGAGGCTGCAGCTGGAGTACTGCGTCCAGTTTTGGGCTCCACAATTCAAAAAGGATGTGGAGAAGCTTGAGAGAGTCCAGAGGAGAGCCACACGGCATGATCAGAGGTCAGGAAAACAGACCTTATGATGAGAGGCTGAGAGCCATGGGACTCTTCAGCCTGGAAAAGCGCAGGCTCAGGGGTGATCAGGTGGCCACCTATAAGTTTATCAGGGGTGTTCACCAGGAACTGGGGGAACGTCTGTTCACCAGAGCACCCCAAGGGATGACGCGATCAAACGGTCACAAACTTTGCCGCGACCAATTCAGGCTGGACATAAGAAAACTTCTTTACTGTCCGAGCTCCCAAGGTTTGGAATAGACTGCCGCCGGAGGCTGGTGACGCACCTACTTTGAACGCCTTCAGGACACATTTGGATGTTTATCTTGCTGGAATCCTATGATCCCTGCTGACTTCCTGCCCCTGTGGCAGGGGGCTGGACTCAGTGATCCTCCAGGGTCCCTTCCAGTCCAAATGTCTATGAAATCTATGAAATACTCCATCTCAGTCCAAGCAGAATCACAAAACCAGAGGGGTGGAAGGGACCTCAAGGGTCATCTAGTCCAGGTCATGCCATTCCTAAAATACCTGGAAGTTTTCTTTTATGGTCACAAAACAATTTCCAATCAGAAGGAAAACCTGGAGTTATTCTTCCCCCTTATTGACAAGTAGCTCACATGACTGTCGAACAAACTCAACAGCGATGTTTGCTCTGGACCAATACTTTCAAATTTGCTTTTCTAACATCAGTTTCGTAATACCCTATTTAATCCTCCCATTTATTAAAGAGGATAAATATGGATTTAGCTATTCACATCTGATAATTTTGGACATATTTTGAACTGCTGTTGGCATTTCAGAGAGTGAAAGAAGCTGCATTCTTTCACTGCCTGAACAGTAAAGTGCTTTATGGAAAGTGAAAAAGGGTTCGTTGTATTATTAACACTGTTTACTCCTACTGCTCACTCAGATCCTTTTAAAAAAATTCCACCGTCTAACATAACACTATTGCATTACAGTCACTGCACAAGAGACAAATGCAAACTCAATTCTAGGAAATTTCCATTTAACCATTTAGAAAATTATGTTTTCCTGAGTATTTCAATTTGTCTGCTTCTAACAGATTCACGCTATTAAATACATGACTTACAGCTAATAGCAAAATCAAGACTACTGAATTTTAGAATAGAAGTGAAGACCTAAATGTTTATATCGAATTGATTCCTCAATCCTTACAAAAGCAGCACTCCCACAGCTGTCTGTAGGCCTTTTGACTAAGGGAAGATTAAAGATCTGGGTCTCATATAAGGGAATCCATCATTTAAAGTAACATACATCTTCTTTGAAAACGAGAACACTTAAGTACAGCAACGTCAAGAATCAAATAATTAAATATAGTTCATACTGCTGAAATGCACAATTCGGGACCTTAAAATTTCAAGTAATTTGCAGTGTAATACGAGGTGTACAATCTTGAGTGTTTCTTTGTTTTTGAGGCACTGACTTTTTATGAAGACACACTTTTTGTCAATAGTTATAAAGTAGCTCAGCTCAGCACAAATGACCTATCACTTAGGATAGGTAGAGAAAGACTATATGCTGTGAATTTTAGTATTAAGGATGAATATACCAGAGTACTGAATGAGCAAAGGGCCATACTGCTACTTTATACCTCCCATTGTTGTTCTGCAAATCCACTGTATCCAGCATCAACAGCCTTCTTTCCTATGTCTGCTAAGCATCCACACCCAGCTTTGTCATCTCTGAGCAGTGCTCCTCTCCTCTGGTTTACCACAAAAAACCCACAGTCAGTTAACCAAAAGCTCCCTGCAGGTCTTGCTGCATAGATTTTTCTACAGGTTCTGTTGTAGTATATTTCTCCAGTGTAGGGCAGCAGAAGATTAGACTCATCACCTCTTACTGAATAATAACTGAAGCAAGGTTCCCATTCACTTTCATGGGGAAGTACTTGATCCTCCCTTTTATAGGAAACAATCCCTATGGGCCAGCCCCATATTCATTATAAGCAGCTTCAATTAACCTCACTGATTTTAATAGTGTAAAGTGTGCCAATAACATGGTATAACCTGGCCCTAAATCATTCCAGTCTTTGTTTCTCTCAGGTCTGTAATCACTGTCATTATTATGACTTGATTATAATTAATTGTACTGGCTTTGATGATCTACTATCATCTCTCTGCAGTTTGTATAATGAAAGCTATCATTTTTCTCATGGAGGAGTAATGCCTATTACAAAGGTTTTCTAGCAGTGCTACTTACTTTTAAGCCCTCATTGTGGTAGCTCTGGGAGATGCAGTCAATGACCCCTTTGTACTTGTTTAAATGAACCCCATCTGCTTGAAGTCGACTTTTCACAACATCCATTGGAGTAGCAGTCCCCCAGGAGATTGCTCCTAGAAAGAGGAAAAAGGGGAATTCTTCCCTTATAGTGAAATAATACAATGGAGCATTGATTATGATTGGAGACGTCTAGGTAATAACATACTCTCTATTGGTGCATACCTATTCATACTCCTCGTTGAACCCCAGCCTGATATGCCCACTAATTTACCACTCACCTCTCTCATCCGGTTGATGGTACTTCTAAAAAAGGAAGAATATACTGAAATGATAGTGGAAAACATACTGTTTCTACACCAAAAATGCTATTTCTGGAGATAATGCACTATATCTGGAGGCATTGGTAACGCATAGGGGTGCACGTACACCCCCTGAGATCAGCCGTGCACCCCCTGGAAGTGCCAGCCATGAAACCAGAAGTGCCAGCGGACAGCAATCGGGTACTGGGGGACCCCGCACCATCAGCGATCTGGTGCCCCCCCAGACTCGGGAAGCACCAATCGCCCATGTCTGGAGGAAGCATTGTAGAACTGGATTTCACTGTAACGCAAGTAGAAAACAAGGCAGGTAACCATAGACAGATCAGGAAGGACCCCAATGTGTGGAAATAGTGCTGCAGTGTCCATGATTGAGTGCTGCAGTGCTGAATTGAGTGTCCAGAATAGTGCTGCAGTGGCCTTGTGAAGGAAGACTGGTCTTAATACACCACCTATGCTCCTCAGTCTACAAAACACACCCACATTCCAGGGTGTTGCCATGAGGAACAACTTGCAAATGCCTACGATAGGAATCAATAAAGCTAAAAGTTAAATGCCTGGCAAAAGAGCTGCTTTAGAAGCAATTTTTTTAGGAATCTAATTACAGACCTCTGAACTAAGAGGAACAACTCGACCAAGAATTCTCTAGAGAACTGGCAGAGGCTGCACGCTCTCAGAGCATGGTCATCATGGGTGACTTCAACTACCCAAACATCTTGTGGAAGGATCACTCAGCTAGATCTGATTGCTTACAAAGCTTCCTCACTTGCATTGAGGAGCTCTAACTCAGGAAGTCTACAGGCCAACCAGGGACAAGGCACTCCATGACTTGGTTCTGGCCAAAGCAGATGATCTAGTGAGCAACCTGAGGATCAAAGGGAAACTGGGTGACAGTGACCATGACATGATCACTTTCGCCATTCACCATAAGTCAGGGAAATAGGCCTGATTTTAGGAAAGCTAATTTCCACAAACTCAGAACATTGGTTGGCAAGGCCCTGCGGGACCATGGTCCAATGAAGAAGGGAGTACAAGGAGAGTGGTCATTCCTCAAGGAAGCGATCCTAAAAACTGAAAGAAAGTCCATTCCCTTTTGGAAGAAATGCAGCAAGAGAGCTAGGAGACTTCCTTGGCTCAACAGGGAAGTCATGGACCTCCTGAAATTTAAACAAGAAGCCTACAAGGAATACAAGTCAGGAATAGCTACCAAGGAGGAGCATTCAGCAACAGCCCGTACCTGTAGGGAGCAGATCAGGACAGCAAAAGCAAGTACCTAATACAAATTGGCAACCAGAATCAAGGACAACAAAAAGTCCTTCTTTAGATATGTAGGAAGTCAAAAAAAGAACAAGGGAAGCATAGGGCCCCAATAAATGAAATGGGATGGCTGATAACTGACACTCAGGACAAAACTAAACTCTTGAATGAATGCATCACATGGGTAATTCCACCAGTCCAAGGGTGTTATACCCTGCTTGACAGGATACAGGATGATCACGGTGGGGGCGACCACCCTCCCTTAGTTGGCATAGATCTTGTGAGGGAACACCTGCAAAAGCTAAATATCTACAAGTCAGCAGGACCAGATGAACTACACCCATGAGTGCTACAAGAACTGGCTGACATCGCGCAACTAATGGAAAAGTTATTTGAAGACTCGTGGCACTTGGGAGAGGTCCCAGAAGACTGGAAAAAGGCAAATGTGGTACCTATCTTTACGAAAGGGAGACGGAAGGGCCCAGGAAATTACAAGCCAATCAGTTTGACCTCAATCCCTGGTAAAATCCTGGAGAAAATTATAAAAGAATCCATCACATACAGGCTAACTGAAGGCAGTGTTCTGAAAGACAGCCAACATGTCTTCATTACGGGCAGGTCGTGCCAGACCAACCTCATTTCCTTCTATGATCATGTAACTCGCCACCTGGCTAGGGGAAATGAGGTTAAATGTCATATACTTGGACTTCAAAAGGGCCTTTGACCTAGTCTCCCACGATGTCCTCATGGTTAAATTGGGAAAAATGAGGCTTGAGTACTTTGCAGTCTGGTGACTAGGTAACTGGCTCTATGGTAGGCCCCAAAGGGTATTGATCAATGGAAATGAGTCATCATGGCAGAAGGTGACCAGTGGCATCCCTCAGGGGTCAGTACTTGGACCAGTGCTCTTCAACGTGTTCATCAATGATTTGGATTCAGATATTATAAGTGAACAGGCAAAGTTCACTGACAACACCAAACTATGGGGGAGCGCAGTCACGCTCAAAGACAGACTGGGAATACAGGCTGACTGGACAGGCTCGGGAGGTGGGCAGACCTTAACCTGATGTCATTTAATATGGAGAACTGTAAAGCGCTCCATATGGGGAGAAATAATTCACAACATCCTTACAGGCTCGGCAGTGCTACATTTGCCAGCACCACAACTGAACAAGACCTGGGTGTCATGACTGACAGCAAAATGAACATAAGCCACCAGTGCGATACCAAAGCTGGAAGAGCTAATCAAACACTGGCATACATCCACCCAGACATCTCGAGCACGGCAAAGGATATCATCCTGCCACTCTACTCAGCCTTGGTGAGACTGCAACTGGACTACTGCATCCAGTTCTGGGCACTGCACTTCAAGAAGGATGTGGAGAAGCTCCAGAGAGTCTAAAGGAGAGCCACACACATAATTAGAGGCCTAGAGACCAGGTCATAGAAAAAGAGGCTGAAAGACTTGGGACTGTTCAACCTGGAGAAGAGAAGACTCAGAGGGGACTTGGTGGCAGCCTATAAATATATGAAGGGTGTACATCAGGGCTTGGGGGAGCATCTATTCACTAAGGCCCCCAAGGGGAGGACAAGAAATAACAGGCACAAACTGATTGAAGATATAGCTTCAGGCTAGACATAAGGAAAAATCTTCTTTACAAGTTGGGTGCTGAGGGTTTGGAACAGGCTCCCTCCCAGAGGTGGTACAGTCATCCACCCTGGCGATCTTCAAAAAAACGTCTTGATGCCCGTCTTGCTGTGGTTATCTGATCGCAGCAGTCTTTCATGCCCAAGTGCAGGGGGGCGGGACCCAATGATCTGTAAGGTCCCTTCCAGCCCCGAACAACTATGAAACTGTGACTGCACTCATGTGGTTATATTGGGAAAGGGAGTGATGAGTGAGGAAGGAATGTGAATGAGGTGCTACTTTTGTTACATGTGAACTGGATTAAAAACGGATACCATTCCTTGACAGAAACTGATATGCATGCATAATACTTACAGGAGTGTCTACGACTGTAGTTGGAGGGAATGTTCTACCTGGTTGTAAAGGTCAGCGTTATATCTATCACTGCACTGAAGTCTTCCACATACTTGGGATATTAATTTAGGTGCAGAAAATCTCATCCTAGGTGTGCTTCCATTTTCTTTCAGAATGCAATGTTATTTCCAAAGCTGCGAGATTTAACGGCTTGCAAAGCCTCATGCCTATTGATTCCATGTCATAATTAACCTGGTGTTTCTTCATGGCAGTGGCTGTGTGTGTGATTGAGAGCAATGGGGGAGGTAGTGCATGACAGGGAGTGTGGCTGGAGCTGTGCCAGTGTTATGACATACTAGAGAAGCTGTTCAAATTAGCTAGTGCTCTGTATATTTGCAAGAGAAACAGAGCCAGTGTGTTGTAACTGGCTACCCAGTCTTCAGTTAGAGTCCTGGGATTTAGGAATAAATAAACTAATAGCTAGTTTAAGGGGAAGTTTGTATACCTAAATCTATGTATAAAAAAGTCTTAGTGGCCAGTGCAAACAGAAAACACAGAGCCTCCAAAGCTGAGAGAAGATTAATGATGGCTGATCTAACTCTCTCCACTTGGTGGCTTCTCCTGCTGAGTGCAACTGGAATCCATGTTTCTTCTTGTGAGCCACACAGAGAGTAAAGTACTATCGTGGAGGCGTATGGGCCATTCATAAAGCCAGAGGACAAGAGAAGCTAATGACACAGGTTTAGGACTTACTCCCAACTCCACTGAAATCCAAAGGAGACTTTCTAAGGATTACAATGGGCTCTGCATCAGGAGAAAATGAAAAATGGAGACCAACTTCGCATATATTTGTGCATGTGCATAACTTGACTCCAGTGAGTTGTCCCCTTGACATTTGTTCAGGATGTTTTAGGACTAGTGTACCTTGCATTTGTGCATGGGGTTGGACTAGATGATCCTTCACATTCACTTCCAGCCCCATGACTCTGTACAGTGCATACTACAGTCTACTGTGCCTCAAGCACAAAGCTGAAGTAACACAACAAAGAAATCTAACACAGACAGTAAAACTAACATGCTTAGAAAGTGTTTCACATTTCCTAACATTTAGGCTAAGCTTCCTATTAATGTATTTCCCAATGCTATAAAGAGAAAGGTCCATACCTGCTATGCCCCCTGCTATCCACACTGAAGAGGGACTAGGAGACCTGCGTCCATCTGAGGTGAACCATTCACAGAGAAACGTGTAAGGGATGAAGTATAGGCAATACCCAGGAACATCCCTCAGAACCATTGCACCAGCACCTCGGTATATTCCTGCTAAGCCCTCTTTCCGGAGGATTGAGCTAATACAGTGGACTGGGCCTCTGTACGCAGTCTGAACAGGAAACCCAGCCGCCTGGGGCTTTAAGTTTATGTTTGCTGCAAAAACAGATGTAATTATTTTAACAACAAGAAAAGCCATTGCTCCATTAATTTTGCTTGTTTCTCTTTCTTTATGCCATTGCTCCACTCTTACTGATATCGTTGCAATCTGTCCCTCTTGACGGTCGAAATAAGAACAAACATATTTTCAAACAAAGCCAATGAAAAGCTTCATTTTCAAAAGTGACTTAGGCACTCAGCACCAGATTTTCAAAGAGATTTAGCTGCTTACAGATTTCAAAAGTCCCACTGATTTCAATCCCACGTGGCACCTGTCTTCGTTCTTTAGGAGCCCGACTGCTTTTGCAAATCTAGCCCTTGCTTAGAAGGCTTCTTTTCTTTTGAAAGCAAGTCCTAAGTTCCTAGGTCACTTGGCTACTTCTGAAAGTTTTATTCAATATCTTTGTATCCAAGCAAACACTTGAACTGATATTGTATGTGATAGCACTAATGAAATATGAAAAGCCCTTAAAAGTTTGACTACAGGATAGTTTATAAAGAAACATCTTTTGCAAGATCTCTCTTTTTGGTGCATGCACAAATTTCAATGAAAAATATGCATCCAAATGAAATATGAGTACAAATGCATATTAGAACGAGAGAGAGATGGAAAAGGAATTGTATCGAAGGATATAAGAACACAAGCTAATGAAAAGAACTGCGATAGAACATAATATTTGAATTGGATTGAGTTCAGCAGTCATTACTAACCAGTCACTGTCACGTCACAGCTTTTCAGGAACTTAGTCCACATGTTTATTTTATTCTCTCTCTCAATAGCAAATGTTAGCAATGAAAATCAGGATTCTGAATATTTCTTCAATACAATAAATATATCAAGGCAAATTCTGGTCTCTGTCTTACTAGTGTAACTGAGCAGTAGCCACTAGGATACAATAATGTAAATTGCAACTGTTTTGTATTAATACTTATGTAAGATAGCAGCATCTGGTCCATTATATCTAAGAGATTAGACGAATCAATTGTCTGGCACATCTGAACCTCTACATTTACAAAGAGAGGTTGTCCCCAGGAAATTAAGGTCAGGAGAGGATATGTTGTTGACTGTGGGCAACTGGTTCTACAGGTTGATCAAGACAGCAAATGCATTCCCCAAACGTATTCCTATTCTTCACCTGTCTGCAGCTTTTTTCTTTGCATTTTGCCTTGGATTTCAGGAATACTCTTGTCTCCTCAACCTAATACCACTAGCTTCTGGCTTGATGCAAAATATATTTGGGAATTCAACAAGTTGAAAGAAAGAAGGCCCACTGAAGACTGAATCGCTAAGGCCAATATTTTTGGTGGTGTTCCTGTAAGTATTGCTGGGTCTGAAAAATCCATTAAAATAAGAGTCATGTTGCCACTTTTATGCTGCACTTTCCCAGCATCACAGGGAAACAGCAAAACAAATTCCACCTCCTAGAGAGTTGATATCAAATGGCAACCTCAAATAACCAATGATAAGGCTGAAGTGGGTTCCAGGGCATGTATAAACCCCAGCGACAGACTACTGAAAATCTGTCGGCTCTTTCAACCCACTGCCTTGCCAGTCAGGACCATGCCAGTCGTATGCTAGGAGAGTACTGCGTCCCATCTAGTACTAAATATCCTAGATGAGTAGTCTTCAATCATTTTCATTTTGAGAGCAATGGAAGCGAGGCACAGAAAATGCTCCTAAGAAAAAAGTGTTTGTTTTTAAGAGAAATCAACAGTTGATGACATCTCACCAGGAGGATTCTTTGAGATCACCCCAGCTTTTCTCTTTCTTAAATTTCATCCCATTCCCACCGGTTATAATTTTCACACAGTGCCTTAAATAATGACACCCTCAAGTATTTTTTGCAGGTCTCACACCCTGTTCTGGTGGTGTGGATGATGGGGTGAGTGGCTGGAAACCCAGAGATGGAGAGTTTAAGGCCATAGCAGAAGTGCTCATGGTGTGGCCCTGGCAGATCCCAATGAATCTGCAAATTCTGCTAAATACGTTGTCACAAGGACATGGGAAAGGAAAGAGTCTCACATTCCCACTCATTCAGGAAGTTCTTCTTTGAACTGCTTCCCATTAATCACAAATCACCCTTATAGTTTCATACTTGGTAGGGTTGGAAGGGACCTGAGCAGATCATCAAGTCCGACCCCCTGCCATGGGCAGGAAAGGATGCTGGGGTCAAATGACCCCGGCAGGGGGATTAGCCAGCCTCCTTTTGAAGACCCCCAGGGAAGGAGCGAGCACCACTTCCTTTGGAAGTTGGATCCAAATCCTAGCTGTCCTGACTGTGAAGGAGTGCCTTCTGATATCTAGCCTGAATCTACTCTCCATCAACTTATGGCCATTATTCCTCATTACTCCTGGTAGTGCTTGGGGAAACAGGGACCCTCCCATAGCCTGCTGGTCCTCCTTGGCCAGCTTGTAGAAGGCCACCAGATCCACTCTCAGCCTTCTCTTGTGGAGGCTGAACAGGTTCAGGTCCCGTAGCCTCCACTCGTAGGGCCTGCCTTGCTGCCCCCTGATCATGCGGGTGGCCCTCCACTGGACCCTCTCGATGCTGGCCACTTCCTCCTGAAGTGCGGCGCCCAGAACTGGACGCAGTACTCCAACTGTGGCCTGACCAGTGTCACATAGTGGGGGAGGATCACCTCCTTGGACCTGCTCGTGATGCATCTGTGGATGCATGACAAGGTGCGATTAGCCTTCCTGACTGCGTCCCCACATTGGCGGCCCATGTTTATCTTGGAGTCTATAACGACTCCAAGATCCTTTTCTGCCTCTGCGCTGACAAGAAGGGAGTTCCCCAGCCTGTAGGTATGCTGCTGGGTCTTCCTCCCTAGGTGCAGTACCCTGCACTTGTCAGTATTGAATCCCATCTTATTCTCATCTGCCCACCCCTGTAACCTGTCCAGATCCAATTACAGTCTCTCTCTTTCTTCTAGCATGCCCACTTATCCCCACATCTTAGTGTCATCTGTGAATTTGAACAAGGTGCTTTTCACCCCTTCATCCAAGTCACTAATGAAGATGTTGAACAGTGCAGGTCTGAGGACAGAGCCCTGGGAGGCCACAGGGCCCACATCCCTCCAGGTCGAAAATGACCCGTCCACCACCACTCTCTGGGTGCGGCCCTCCAGCCAATTGGTGACCCATCTGACTGTGTAGGCATTAACACCACAATCTCCTAATTTTTTAACGAGAATGGAGTGAGAGAGGGTGTCGAAGGCCTTCCTAATGTCCACCGTGACACCTGCGTCCAAGGCTTTTGTGACCTGGTCATAGAAGGCCACCAGGTTGGTCTGACAGGACCTGCCTCTAATGAACTCATGTTGTATGCTTAGGGGCAACCACTCCCCTGCTTGCCCCTCGCAGATGTGCACCTGGACACTTTTCTCAAAGAGCTTCCCCAGGACCGAGGTGAGACTAATGGGCTTGTAGTTTTCTGGGTCCTCCTTCCTCCCTTTTTTGAAAATGGGGACCACACTGGCCCTTTTCCAGTCCTCCAGCACCTTGCCAGAGCACCACGAGTGCTCGTAAAGCTGTGCCAGGGGTCCCGCAACGACCTCTGCTAATTCCCTCAGCGCTGTGGGGTGGAGATGATCAGGACCTGCTGATTTGAACATGTCTAGTCCCACCAGAAGTTCCCTGACTAGGTCCTCACTGACCCTGGGCCTGGCAGCGCCTCCCCTGGGTCCATTGGGGATCCCAGTGGAGGGGATGCCCCGATCCCTGCTCAAGAAGATGGAGACAAAGAAAATGTTAAAGAGGTTAGCTTTGTGAGGCAAAACAGCAGGACTGCACTGATTAACACCTGCTGAGGATCTGGCTCACTTGTCTAGGCACATCTATTCGGAGCCATAGGGATTCCTTGGGGCTGGAACTACAACTGGCTGAAATCAGTTTGAACACCACAATGCTGCTTGAAGAGGGTTGTGATCTTCAAAAGTTAAAAGGACAAAACAGCCACCAAAGGCAGTGAGCCATATTTTTCAGTCTAAAAGGAACCCAGTGCCTGAAATCATAGTCCAAATGAAAAATTCATGTGACCTGTCAGGCACGGAGTTCACCCATTGGTCATTTGCCTCAGATGCCTCTGAGCAAACATTCCAGGTGCGTACCGTCCTCCGTACTGAAAGATGATGAATCAAATCTCCCAAACAAACATATGCCTGAAAACCACAATTTGCTCCGTGTTGGCTTGAACAGGATAATGATCAGACTGTGCTTAAGTTTTGCATGCATCAAGAAGAGAGGCCACCTCACCCATCACCTGTATGAATTACCAATATACTCTCTCCTGAAGCTTGCAGGTATAGGATAGCTTCACTTTTATTATAAAAAGGTACCATTATTGGCATAATCCAAGACTCCAGCTTTGTTGTGAATTCATAGTTACAGTACAAATATTTTAAGTGCTACAGAAAGCAAAAGGCCCCGGTAGAATCAGCAAAGTATTTTTTTTTAATATATTTATATTTATTCACACACAGTTTCCAAAGCATTTGCGTTTTCTATCCTATTATTGTTATTGTTGTTAGCATTACTACATTGCAGTATTGTAATCATTAGTATTTTGGTAATGACCAAGAATCAGAGTCAAAGACCAGGATTCTATCATATGAGAGTCTCAGAAGACAGAGACAGTCTCTACCCTAATGGCTTTTCTGTTACAAACCTGACACTGGCTTAGTCCTTGAAATTTGGCAGATCTGCCCACACTGCTCCAGACACACCACAGCTCTCACACATCAGCAGTATTGCCAACTCTCATAATATTTGGCATTGTTCTTTGGGAATGTGGACAACGTAGCTTTCTTTTTTAAACACACACAGACACATATAAAGAAAGCTAAAAAAACCCCACACATACACAAGAAAGCTAAGTTTTTTACGTTCCCAAAGCATAAGTTCTTTCCTTCATCTATCAGATATAGATATAGAAGAAACAGCTAAGTTTTTTTACATTCCTGAAGCACAGACTTTAAGAACAACGCCAAAAACACGAGTTGGCAACACCACATCAGCCCTCTTGGACAGCATAATGGGTTGAAGGGGGACAGGGTAGATTTGCGCCTTATAGACTGACCAAAGTAGATACATGTAGCACAAGCTTTCTTGGGCTGAAACTCACTTCATCAGAGGCTGTCTGACGTGCACTCTTTTCTTAAATATGGAGGAACTGTGGAGAACATGATCCCACCCATTGGGAATGTGGGGGTGCCTGGCCTCATGCTCCAAAACACCATACTTTTCCCAGCATTTAGGGCTGATTACTACATTTTTTGTAAAGGAGGAGAATTTTTCATTTGGCTTTGTATCACAGGGCTGGAGGGAGTCCTCTGGTCCATCCTCCTATTTCAGCTGTGCAAACCCTTTATGGAAGTAACATTTGCCCTCACCTATTTATCTGGAATGCTCTGCCACTGATTTTAAAGTCATTCTTTACTTGTGCTGCTTGAGTTAATGAAACAAGAAATTAAAAAAAAAAAACCAAACCCAACCAAATTCTCTCTCTCCAATATCACTTGCTTTTGATGGGGCCAGGATGGGGCTTAGGTATTCTGGTGATATCCCAACCCCCTGTGCTACCATTCATGCCCACAGAGCCAAAGCACAAAGCTCTCTGTACCCTCCTTATAGAGTGACTTTCATTTTCATGAGAAACAAGTCTGCCCTTCCCCTCCTGGAAGCATCTCTTAAACCTATTCAGCCCCTGTGAAACGTGTGTGTCGCTAGGAAGCACTTTGTTCCTTTTTTTGAGGACACACAGTACAGTAAATGTTTTGCTCCTGCTTTCTACATGCTGTTGGAGTCCGTCCAAATCCCTGACCTAACAAAACCCACATTTCTTCTCCCCTTTCAACATCAGGCACCCTCTAAATACAGTATTAAGTTTTGAAACTAACCCATTTGTTGCTTTTCTTTCTCTGCACAACACTTACAATTGAGCTCTCCAAGCTTGCATCTCAGTTTTGTTTGGGAAAAAAACCTTAGCAAGCACAATGCAGCACAGTCTGTCTTCCAAGATCTTAGAAATCCTGCCTTTCCCATGTCTCTCAGGCCATCTGGAAGCAGTGTAGAGCGGAATAGATTCTGGTCAAAGATTTTTAGCAATATGCTAAATCATCATGAATCCTTAAATCCTGTCCTATCCAGCTCTCTGTTATTTCGTACTAGCACCTACCTTTGTATGACCTCAGCAATAACAGACTACAGAATTTAACAGAATTTTTACAGACCACAGAATTTGCGCCTTCAGAATTGGACTGCACCACACTCTATGGAGTCACCTTTCTGACAGTCCACTCTGCCACGCAGTGGTGCATCCAGATGTGAAACACAGCTGGCCTTATATCAGACATGCTCCACCATAAAACTCTGCAAAGAGGCCACATGAATTGCGAATGTGCTCGGAAATCAGCTTTGGTGCAGGTGCCACACCCAGAAATGCCTGCCGTATTTCATTGCTAAGTTAACAACGGAAGCTGAAAAAGCAAGTTTAAATGTCTGGGATCCTATTGCAACGTGTACATTGTTCTTTCAGTGCACCACAGATCATGGCTGTTTGGTGACAATACAAAGGAAAGGATATATTTGTGACCTGCATCATGATGACGGCAGAGGAAGTGGTGAATCTGACTGATCTGATAACTTAAGAGAAACGATCTTAACATTGGTTGATTGTGCAAACAGCTAGGGTGTGTATCTGTACATCTCACTACTATAACCTTCATCTTCTATCCTTGACTCCATCCCTTGTTTATTATACCCACCTTTTGCATCTTGTCTTAAATTAGACAACACTTCAAGGTAGGGACCATCCCTCAGTGTGTTTTATTCACAGCTGCCAGGAGACTGGCTGGAGTACCAGCTGGCCATTCAAGTCTCCATCCCTACTCAGGTTCTACATAAAGCCCACCAGCTCTGGCCAACAGACTATTTCATATTTCCTTTCTGAACTGCTGGTGCGTGTAGGTGCATGTGCATAAGGGCAAAGTGACTGGGCCATCCTGAAGCTAGAAGGCTTCATTCTCAGTCATAACAGACCACTTTGAAGGTATAAAGGGAGCTTTCTGCAAAACCAGCCTTACATGTTGACAAGGGACTTTGCATGGCATGTATTTCACTTTTGCACAACAGTAATGCACAAACCATAGGAGGCAACATTAAAACACCACCTACCCAAAGGTACTTGACCATTCATCAGCACTATGATTCCCAGGGCCTCCAACAGTGAGAATAGGATACCTACTGTAGCACCTGTTTTTTCACCCCAGCCTAGAAAATTGCATTGTAAGGAGTAAGCCTCTGTTTTTTGAAGTGAAATAATTCTGGGATCACAGCAGTACTGCAGCTAGGCTCGGAGCATGGCCATGGAAGCCAAAAAATGCTCCTCGTGAGTTCCATGAGCTTTGGATCAGACCCTTGCACCTATCTAAGTGGCTTACCTCCCTCTTAGCCCAAGTGTCAGTGAACACACATAATAATGAATCAGGTGTTGAATCTCAGATTAAATAAGCCTCAGTAACCCTGAAGACTGAAAGAAAGTATGAAAATAAACCCTTACCGACCTACCTTGAATAAATGGCTGTGTCTGCATCTGTAGCCTTATTTTTACCAGGTCCACAGGACAGCCAATTCCTACTGAAACAAATCCTGCTACCATGCTAGCAACAACCAAGTCTGAGACTGTTGAGGCATGGTTGGAATCTCCATAGCGATGCTGGCAAATAAATCTCTGAGTATTGCTGAAGACACCAAATACCACAGAGCTGTAGACAGCAATGCTGGCCAATGGGAAAGACATTCCTTTAAAAAACCCAGCGACCTAACGGTAGGATAAAGCAAGAGTTAAAGAGAGACTCTCGGTCTGACTGCTTTTATTATTTGGGTCACATTTTTCTAGTAAAACCTTAAAATTCCACCGCCCCTGTTCTGCTCGAGTTTGCAAATCTGCATTTCTGTTCTTTCCCTCAGGAATTATAAATTGCTTGTGCAATGCAAGATATCGATCACAGATTATTTCTCTTATCAGTGTTTTAACCTAACATGCTCTTTGATCCTCTCCCAGGGCTAAATGAGATATGACATGCAATGCTTCAGCTAAAAGCTCCCAACCATTCTTTACCATCCTCTCAAAAAAATAAATTAGTAAAAAATAAAGCCAAGAAGATTTGTTCCAACAAGCTCTGTTTGGACATGAGGCCAAAAATCTGAATAGCAGATGTTTCTTGGAGCTAAGCGCTTACACGTTACAGTTGAAGGAAAAATGGAAATGATTTTGGGACAGTGAGAAAATGCTTCTAGTGTTTTCAATCATTATGCAGAAAAAGGGGAATATTTTAAAACTGTGGATGCCTATAAAAAGTGTACTTTAGGAGCCAAATTCTCTCCTGGCATTACTCAGCTGAAGCCAGTGAAATGACTCCATTAGAGAAGAAGTGTACCTATAGAGATCTTATAAAGAGGTACTGCTGACTTGAACGTGGCAGACCAGGGAGGCCGAGCCAATGCTTGAGAACATGTTTATGAAGAGCGACACGCTGACTTTGCTTTACGCTGAAGCAGATGGTGGTATATTATCAGGTCAGCATGGCTAGCATACTGTATAAGCCACACACTGACTGGGCCAAAATTCTCGCTTCTGGAAACAAGTCTGCACCTCACTGCTCGAGGTTAGCGGGGACACAGGAAGAGCCACAGATGCCTGTGGTCCCTATTTCTTATAACCAGGGCTTTGCATGCAATTCTGTCAGCTGCATGATTTTTGCACATGACTTCTAATCCCTTCTCCATTTTCTCCTGTTTCCTGCTTGAGACAAAATAAGGTACTTACAGTTTCATTTCTGTACACGGTGAAGACACAGTTGAGTGTATTCCTATAGCCTTGTCCAGCTTGTAACCGGGTCTGCAAAATGCATATATGAAATGTAACTGAAGTAACACATCTCCAGTTCCTTTCAAACTATGCACACTAGGTACACTTTGATTTGACAGTGAATTGGTTTCCCATTCCTAGAACAAACAGGGCCACAATGCTGAAGTGAACATATCAAGAGGCACAACTTGTATGTTGCCAAAGGCCCATCTAAATAGACCCTCAGATGTCTGGAGTTCTTTGCTGCATCTGGAACCCATGATTGGCCAGTTAGTGTCAAATTATAAGAGACAAAATGTCCTAACCCTCCACAGATTCATTAACATACATAGTATGCAAAAGAGGAGCATCTGCAATGGAGAGCATAAACTACCTTTTAATAGGAGTGTGGTGAGTTTTCTGTCATTTGAAGTCTTTAAAGTAATGTTGGATATCTTTTTAAAAGATGTATCCTAGCTCAGCTAGAAGGTGTAGCTTTGACACAGAGCTTGTTGATTAAAAGTTCATGGCCTGGGTTATATGGAAGGTCAGACTAGATGGTCCTAATACTCTCTTCTGGCAATGATTTCTCTAAATCTACTAGTTATCTTACTTTGGAGAGTGTTGTGCATTGTTCATTCACTTAGCACACGTTCTCTTTTAAAATTTAAGAAAGCCATACGTTTAACGCAGGTAAAATTTGGCCATTCATCTTAAATCCAAGAAAACAGTATTATGCAACAGACTATAACGAGTCAGGCTTCTGGAGTTCGCACACATAGGACAGTATTTTTGTCTGATGAGCATTGTACTTCAGCCTTCATGCTTGATCTGGACAACAAAATGCACAGCCCCTAGCCAGGGAATTGTGGCTACTCAGTCCAGATGTCACAGCCTGGCCCATCTTCAAGCAAACTTCATTAGTGATGGACGTGATGCAGAGCCCAAGAGTCCTTGACGCACGCCTTGCCTACCCATCCCATCATCACAGAGCAGAACTATGACAGTTTTACTGTGCTGGGTGCCTTCTGTGGCCCTTATAATGCTAGGTGAATTTCAGTCTTGGTGTGCAAACAGAGGGAGCCAAAACAATCATTCCAAACCCCAGAAATACCTTGCATCTAATGAAAAAAAAAAAATGTGTTTTTCATATCGTCCAGAATAAAAAAGATTTCTTTCTGGGCATACATTTTTATATGCTTTCCAAAAATACATACAGCAGTCATAAAAAAAAGTGGCAAATGGCATGTACCATGACAAGCCCTGTATTGTTTAGGTGAGTATTCACTTTCCATATACATGTGCACACACCCATAGATCATCAGCCATTAGTTTACATGTTTTTAATTTTTTTTTAAAAATCCCTGAAAAGTATTCTTAGCTTAGAGGCTTGCTTCAGGGGAAATTCAAAATGCTTTATCATCTAATAGTAAATCATCTAAAAGTTGTTCCATTTTCCCTTCACTTTGTGGTTGCACTGAATAATAGCCTGAGTGAACATGAATTATTTCCATCCATCCATTAATCATAGGTGGAACTTCCCCCTTGTCTTGGGCCTCTCTGCATAGTACACTTTGCAGCTTACCATCCTTTTCCTTATATGTAATCCCCTTCCTTGGGGAAAAACAAACTTGGGAACAGCCAGAGTTAAATTACTCCCAGGAGAGTTTCTCTTGGGAGAGTGAACACCTGTATATATTCTCATCTGAGAAAAGCCCAGCATAGTCCTCCAGCATCCCAGGGTGCTTTCCTCCCACACTTCCCTCCCACAGCTGAGCAGGGAACAGAACACATCACCTTCACAATTTCCACATTGCCTGTGTCTTCCTGCAGCATAATCCGAGTCAGCCAATCAAGACTGCCCTGTGCACTGCTGCCATTTGTCTCCAGACAGATTGAGGGAGTCTGTAGAGCACACTGAGATGTGAGTACAGGGTCCCCCTGCCTACACAGAGTCAGCATAGCAAGCTTTCTGCTCTTCACGGGCTCAGCATTCAAATGTCTATTCAGACATCTTTGGGTAAACTTTTCTACCAGGAGAACAAACCCAGATTATTTGAATGTCTGCATGCAGCCCCAGCCACCACAACCAGCTCCTACTCAAAATCTCTCTTCATACCCGATTGCTCAGAAACCTACCTGCACAGCAGTATAGCCTGCTGCTCCAAGAGTGCATCTTATTTCCCTTGCTCTGAATCCTCACTGAAGAGGCATGAGCCTTCATTTTTAGAATACACTGGGCATGTCTACATGAGATGCTAAGTGTGCAGTAGCTGAATAATATTGCACAGTAGCATGTCACAGCACCAACAGTGCTAATACGCTAATCTGCAGTATTATTAGGCAACTGCACAGTAGTGTCACTTAGAAGTCATTTGCCAGCACACTTGCACTGTAACTCCGGTTACTGCATATTTATTTAGTACTTGATTATACTAAATCAAGTATAACATTCCCAGAGCAGGGTGTGTTCTGTTCCCTGTTCAGCTGGGGGAAGGAAAGCATCCTGGGATGCTGGAGGATTATACAAGTACTAAATAACTGAGCAGTAAGCGCTGCACAGTAGTGTCTTGTGTAGATGCACCCACTATGTAGTTATGAAGGCTATTTAACAGGGAAAGGGAGTCGCATTGGGGGAGTATACTAAGCAGGCGTGAGGCAGACAGATAAGAGATTACATTTTGAAAACAATATATGAGCTCCTGCAGGAATCTCCCCCTGGTGAACTTCAGCCAGAAAGTTACAGGAAACTACTCTCAAATGTTGCAGGTGAGGTTTGCCTATACAGCTGAGCAGTGTGTCAAGTGTTGATGCCTAGATGTATAGGGCACTATAACACTTAACTCTCTGCAAAAGAGGAGGAGATCAGGAAAGAACAAGCTAGAATGAAAACATAGTAATAATCAAAGACTGAACTATGTCTGAGCTCTTTTAAACACCTGAGATGATGGGCAGATGCCTGCTGGTTAGATACAACTTATGGTAGATCTGGTTTTCAGAATGTCAGGCACAGAGTTTTAGTTGTAGGGGGGTGTGTGTGTGTGTGTGTGTGTGTGTAAGTAAAACTGCACGTCTGATTTGTGCATGCAAATTCTCACACGGTGCCATTAGGTATCTGCATACAGAAAGTGAGGTAAGGGTGGAAGATGTGCATATGCAATGAGCTTACACTCACTTTGAATCCTTTTACTGACCAAAATGCATCCCTTCTTCTTGGGTTTGCTTTCTTTTCTTTCAAATGATAACCAGGTTCCACAAGGTTAAAAGTTAATACATTTCTTAGCAGAGACTAACTGATGTGTCAGCTATTCAGCTGCTCATCCCCATGAATTATCTTTAACCAAACTGTTCTATCATTCACTAATGTTCAGGACTAATTCCTCTGCTACTAAAGTCAATGGATTTACCCTAGTAGAGAATCTGGTTCTGAACACACAATGATTCTCTTCTGAAAAACTCATTCCTTCATGTTATGTTTTAAATTATGGTGCAAAAGGGATTTCAGCATATGGTAAACCCTGGTCAGTGGTGCCATGTCTTTGAGTTTCTCTATTCTCTGCATCACCCAGCATTTTAATACTGCATCTGCCATTCTTACAGGAACTCAGTGTTACTCAACAGCAGACACTCAGCAGTACAAGAGGTCTGATGAAAAATTAGAACTGTAAACCTCCAGAAGAGTAATGAGATTTTGGGAAACAAGGAGGGATAAACATGTTTAGCAGTGCATCTTCTTACAGTCAGACTGCTCTAACCAGTTCTCAGGTCTGGATGTGCAAAGCTTGCATAAAGATCCCAACCTTGCCCCCATACATGCTGAGCCACACTTGAAGATTTGTATACTAAAACGTAGAAGTATTTTTAGGCACTTTTAGAGCAATACATAATTTTCTTATGACACATGAATGCCAAGAATCTTATGTCCCTGGGGAGGCATGTTGTCTGCATGGTGAGAGTGTGAGAAGTGGCTTGGGCTACAAGAGAAACAAGAATTCAACTTACCAGTTCCACACAACTGCCCCTAAACTGCATGTGTGGAATGTACTACTAGTGTCACTGTACCCTTTTGGGTTATTTATACACAAATCTAATGATCCCCACGGCTGCCAAAACCCAGTGTACATGTGGAATTTAGCACTCACATTACTGGACTTTCTTCACACTCTTCTTGGTTATTTATAAACCCTCTCATAAGAAGCAGACTGGTTAATTAAACCCTTCCTCTCCCACTCGTAAGCAGCAGGATTGTGGTTGCTCTTGCATGCGAATGCATCGTTCAGTGATTCACAGTCAGCAGTGGGGGTCAATGCACTAGAGTGGGAGTGGAAAGTCTGGGTTTGGCCCCAAGTTCTGCCACTGGCCTGCTAGGTAAAATCACTTCCCCTCTTGCTGCCTCAGGCTTCCCACCTGTAAAATGGTCCCCCAACAGAGTGAACCACCCCAGAGCAGCAGCCACAGAGGCTAAACTCTGGCCTGAGACAAGCCTTAGTGGAATCCAGAATTATCCTGAAGTCATGTTTTTGAAAAAGCTGAATATAGTGGCTTCTTGGGATGGAGAGCAGGCTAAAAGTGAGGACTCACCTAGTGTCATGCAAAAAGAGCAGAGCAGAAAAAAGTCAGCAGTGCTCAAACAGGAGCGAGAGGAAATACCACAGCAAATTACCAGGGAGGCTTTTCTGAAAAAATGGTCCTTTTTATTGCTTGTAGGGACCTGCAAATCTAAATTTAGACAGTTTCTCCAGTCCTAAGGAGATAATTCATGTAAACTCCTCCTCCCAGCATGTACAAGCCTGAACATAGAAGAATGTGAAGCAGTTGTTTATGCATAAAGAAAGCAAAGGGGCTGAAAGGGGATAATCCTTCCCTGACGTGATGGTAGGAGCAGCTATCAAGTTTGTTCCCAGAGACTCCTTTCATGCACAGAATTGGCTTTTGTCCTGGAGAACAGCCAAGCCTTGGGTTTACAGGCAAAAACTGAGACTAGCAATGGTGCCTACAACTGGCACAGAGAAAGTCCTGACATTGAAAGGGTGAAGTCAAGGTCTCGAGTGAAAGGGGCCTTGACAGTCTTGCTTATGGTTATGGACTTCTAAAAGGAAAGATCTTGCTGGGGTGTTAGGTGATGGGGAAGGGAAAGGAACCAATAGACAAAAAGGTTTGTTTGCTTGGGTGAGAGCAGAACTGCTGTGTTGGCAATTTAATTCACATTCAGCAGTGCTTCTTACCTCCCCAATTAGAGGAAAAAAGCTTTGTTCCTTATTCCACTGGACATCACGCTCATGGGCAAACACTGCAGAGATGCCTGCTTCCAAGCTTGCTACTGGTTCAATTCTCTCCCCCTCCAACCTCATTTGGAAAGGTAACAAAGCTGCTTGCTTGGTATTCCCAAGCAACAGCCCAAAGCCAATGTAATAGAGGTGCCAGCTTGACCCTCGTCTTTATGTGCCTTGAAAGATGTGCTACTTGGTACTTGGCAGTTCCTGTGCAACTGGAACGCCAGTGTTCCCACCAACACCCACAGCGATGACAGCAGGGCCATCCCTTGCAGATTAAAAGGTACAAACTCCTCAGAGTGTAAGGGTGCAGTATTTGCCAGTAGACAACCTGGCATGCACACAAAGCCTGCGCTCCGCTCCAAGTGCCGAATGCTGATTCCTACTGCAGCCACGAGGGAAAAAAGTGTTGGTAATAAGCACCGCGCTCCCTTGCTGTCAAAGAACCCCAGGTAACAATGTCCTTCAGCCAATGGCCAACAAATGTGACCTGTCCTCCGGAGCAAAAGTATGAGGGCTGTTAGCTGGGAGTTTGAAAGTCCCGTGCTTGGGCATTTTAATGGCAAATTTGATAACCCACCCACTAAAGTAGCTTTAAACATAGAGGTAAGGAAACAAAGCCATATGTTGCTGTGAGCCCTCCTAACCTGCTTCTGCCTATCCACAGAGGCTGGACACTTCCACAATCCCTTCACCAAAGTGCTGAGATCACTGTTAGCTTCCCTTAAAAGGAGTGGTCTTGATCTTATTTCTCACATGAATCAGAAGAGCTTGACAGGAAGGCATAGGTTCATGCTGTCTCATGAGAGACCTTCCAGAGCCAGCATGCCTCCCAGACTCTGGTGCTTCTTGGGCTATAGAAATGGCTGTCTCTCTCTGGCATCCCCTGATCCATGCTCTTGCCACAGCTCCCCCTTGCCCTTCTACAAGGCCTCCGTGTACCTGTAAACACAGCCACCATGGGAACATTTGATGCAAGAGGTTCAGAATTTATGTAGCCTGACCTCTTATATTGCAAAACCAAGCTTCTTCTATAAGCTTTTGGGGCCCTGCACTCAAACGTCATGACCTCCAACCAGGGGCCAGATGCAGGGTTTGAATCCTAGGATTTAAGATCAAGTCCTATTCCTTTTGCACTGAATGAGGAACTCTATTATCTATCAAAAATGGCTATCTATCCTCCAGATCACTGTCGACCCTCAAAACAATCCTGTTCTGGATGGTTCTCCTAAACTACCATGCACCCTGTATCATCAGACTTTGAACCAGGAGTGAGAAAGGAGGCCCAGTATGATCTGCAAATCACAGGTTGGACACCATGATCCTTTGGGCCCACAATAGCAGTAGTTGGCCATATATACAAGGGGAATGACATTTAGAAAGATGGGAATAGTATGTTTCTCCTTCTATCTTCACCAACTACAGCAGGGATGACCAACCTGTGGCATGGGCAGTTTCCATGCGTGGCACAGGGCAGACCTGGGACAGGACAAGCAGCACAGCAAGAGAGGAGCAGAAAACAGTAAAGCAGATCAGAAAGGAGAAGGGGATCCAAGGCATTTGGAGAGAGTGTGAGACTAATTTGTGGCACACCTGCTCAAAAGGTTGGCCTCCAGTGGACTAGTGTAAAGCACTAGCATTTCTTAAGAGTGGTGTTCCAAGCATGCTGCCTTGCTCATACTCAAGTTTCGTGACCTGTTTGTTAGAGCAGGTTGCCTAACAACCTACCTGGAAGTCCTAATGCTGCAGAGAATATTAGATTTTTGGCCAGGGAAATAACAGGAATTGCATCTGTTCACATGTATTTTTTGTACTTTGCCCTTGCGGGACTTCAGAAAAACGTTTAAAAAAACATCCCTTTAGCAAAGGCAAATATAAAACCTTCTCTTGCCCTTTGAAATACTGACAGACACTGACAGTGCACTGAACCCTGTGCAACTTTCACTTTCAAACCCCACCAGGATTCATCCCTTAGTCTCATTTTAAGGTCTCCCAGTAGTCTCTCCATTTTCAAATCAGAGCTGAGAAACAAGAAGAAAAAACACAATGAGCAGTGACTAAGGGTTGGACTCCAAAACATACTTACCCACCTCACTCCTATGGACACGGCTAATTTATTCTTGAAATCTAAGATGAGTGAAATGGGTGCCTAACCTCCCTTCTGAATTTGGGGTTACAGGTGGATGAATTGCCATCATGGACTAAACTTTTTCCCTGTGCTGCCCCTCTGCAAGAGTTGAGTTTTATGCTTTATCTGTTAAAGTATAGTCCGATTTTACCTTTACTGTGTCCAGTGGATGCCCCACGATTACACTTGCAGCACCTGGGGATTACAATGAAGTAATTAGACAAGACACAGGTGAGTGAGGTAACTCAAAGACACCATTGATCCAATGGAAGTCCAGTCCATGCTCCATTGCAGGTGTCGAACTCATGGCCATTCTGCTGTAGCTGGTGACCAGCAGGACCGTGCACCATGAAGTAGCTAGGGAGTAGAGATGCAATGAGACTGTTCATTCTTTGTATCAGCTCTGCCAAGCATGGCCCAGAGAGGGCTCGGCAGTGAGACCATAGCCAGGGAATAGCCACTTGGCATGAAGGGAAGTGTTTCTGTCTTGCAAATAGTATTCTGGGCCAGGGGCTTGAAGAGCATCTACGAGAGACCTGTGGAGGCTGTTCCGATTGCAAGTTGGAAGATGATTTTTGCACCCTCAAATCCTGATCCAGTTCCCTGCATAAAACTTATTGCAGCTTTACCAGGGTTTGAGTCTGAGAATTTCTGCCTCCTCCCATGCCACTAGCATGAGCATAGGCATCTCTTTTGATAATCAGAGGATCACAACTTTACTCAGAAGTGGCAGTCAACTCTCATGCCAATTTGCCAAATATTCCAATTTCTCCACAATGGATCATTAACCTGGTCTTAGCTATATGGACCAGAACCAGCAAACTCAGACCTCCCTGGGAGTTTCAATATAACTCTTGTGTGCTTGGTATGGGTATCCCAAACCTGGACAGAAGCACTTTTCTGGAAAGGCAGGGAGCAATTCTCCAATCGCTGGCCAGAATTTCCTTCTCTAGCTAGTTGTCGTGTCCACGTGCTTGATGCCTTCCATCCTAGAAGCGGCTACATTTAGCAATGCCTTTTTTCTATAGTTAAGCACTTTGGAATACTTCTGGAAGCTGAATGAAACTTGATAAATGTAAGACATAATTATCATCATCTTCACAAGATCTTCTTCCTGCATTTTCTTCTGGACTTGGAATCGACTTTAGGGGAAATCGATATTTTCTGCAAACAGCCTGATCAATAATTCTAACCTGCTAAAACCGCTCCCTGACAAATATTCTATTTCTCTATCAAAATCCTCCAGTCAGAAGCACATATTGCCTTTGATAAAAGGGTGTGGATTAATGGAGCCATTTGATTGGCTGATGAAAGTTCCCAGCTGTTTATATCTCAAGTTGCCTGCACATGGTTCTCAACTCAATAGCCAACAGGCTAGCAATACATGTTGGGGTAGAGTAGCATTTTACATATTACCCAGCTAGAGACATTCAGCCTCTACATCATGACATTGATTCAGGAATGTGCGATATACACGACACCAGGAACTCACGTGTCTAGCTACATGTCGGTTGTCCCTGAAGAAACGGATCTAACAATGTGGTGCTGCTATTGCTGCTTGCATTTAAGATACCCCTTTTGCACAAATGGGATAAGCTACCTATGCAGACAAGCACAATCATTACTAAATGCACATGAACGGATTACGTCCATCAGCATTGTACAGCCACGAGTCCTCTATGCGATTTGTTTAAATTGTCCCATGCCCTCACCACTTTGCATATCCTTCAGTCCCCACTGTTCCAACATATGCCCCGAGTGTTACTTACCTCCTACCCAACCAGCTACAAAATCTTCTAATTGGAAATTGCCCATGGTTTCAAACAACTCCTAGTCAAATCTTTTCCTGCAAGTTTGCAGCACACATTCAATTGCTGCTGCCTGAGCTACTGAGGTCAGCAG
>NW_005841875.1:1498313-1548274 GCF_000455745.1 Alligator sinensis
GAGTTGATATCCAAGACCACAGGATCCCAAGTGCTTGTAGTAACAGTTTGTTTCGTTTGCAAGTTTCAGCAGTCCTAAAACTGAAATCGACCCGGACTCTAAACTCTCCCACTGTCTGTCTCCAAGTGCCTCCAAAGCCCACTGTGACATCATTCTCCCAAACCTTAAAGGCACAGTACAACCAGAGCACAAGAATACACAGCTTCCCTTTGAAGGGCAGGAGAGGAAAGTTACTAAATCATCACATGTTTATTCCAGGTTAACTGACCTTCTATTCTGAAAGTCCCTTACAAAAGAAGCATCAATCAAAGGGAAACTATACGACTGTAATAATGATAACTGATGATAATTACCTTTGAAGGGGGTGGGCTATTTTGGTACTTCTAATAGAATTTTTTTGTAATGAATTATTATTAAATTCCAGGTAAGGGATAAATCTAGTATTCAAAAAAGTGTTCAGAATCTGTTCTTAAAGAATTAATGCGACTGCCTGGGGCCAATATCTAATCTGATGTAAATTGGAGTAGCTCCCCTGACTTCAGCTGATTTACACCACTTGAAACAGCCTGCAGAATATAAAAATTAAGGTGTAAAGCACATGCATCGGATGAGGGGGAAGAGGTTATAGAACTATGGCCTAAGCTAGCAGACTATCAGTTCCTTGAGTAAGGGTTTTTAAGGTAGGTTCCCTGTTTAAAATCTAGATTCGGTAGGACTGAGGAAATGGAAACGTTGAAACTGCTCTTCCATAGCCAATTAACACCTAGGAAGCTTTACTGCAGTCAAGAAAAGGCTAGGAATGACTGAAGTAGGATTTTGGTTCAGTAGGTCAGATGAAAGCAGGTGTACCTAGAAACTTTAAGTGTAACAGTGTAAGTGTCTGCATTATCTAGTGTTTGTCTCATAGTTTTGACTGCCTCTGGACAACGGAAATCTAAAAATATGAAAAGTAGCTCTTTGTCCTCTATTAAATTGCTTGAAGTTAATTCTGCTAGCAAAGGCCATTGTTAACAGCCAAGTGGCATACAATATCCTTGGTGCAGAAGGGAGAAAGGGAATCTTCCAGGGGATTGCCCTGCACCCAAAGAGCCTTTCACGGTGGAGTAGTTTATGGGATGAACTATACACATGTTCCCACTGCATATGGCTGAGCAGAAAATTTTCCATCCAAACCATTTTTGGACAGAAAACTCGGTTCATGACTCAGTGGAAAGTGGTGCCTCAGGATTGCTTTTGAGGTTTTTTTCCATAAGAAAATTAATGTTTGAAAACTAAAATGTTCTGGCTGGGGAAAACAAAAAAAATGGGTATGTTGTAGTACTTGAATTTTCATTGAAACTGAAAACTTTTCCTTAGGACTAATCCTCCCATTTTTCAATCAGCCATAAAAGGAACTTCAAGAACAATGCCTCCTTCAATTGTTTCATGCAACTCTAAAGGAAGCCCATCATTAAATGGAGCAAATGCTCACTACTTCGCAAAAATTGCATGTGGCAACTGAATAGTGTAGAGCACGGTTGCCCTCTTTGATTTGCCTCCATGACAACAGATTTTTAGTTTACAAATGTTACAATATCTTTACTTCCATATATTACTGAACTACTTGATTTCTCTGGGTGCAGTATAAAATTCCAGATAGGCTGGAACCCCTGGTGTATATGAGAGGCCATGCTTGCACTCGACCGGTGTGGAAAATCTCTTAGCTTTGTTTAATAAATACTTTCTCTTTAAGAAGGACTGTAATTCCACAAGAGGTGCTATTATATAAATGGACGCACAAAGATGTTTCTGTGAAGTTCATTGAAAATCTGACAAAGGGGTAAACTTTAGCAGGCTGCATGGTGTATCGATTAGCACTCCAGTTTCATTTAAGAGTCGCACAATTATATTTGCTCATCAAAATTTGAATGTTGGCCTGTTAAATAATCACTATTTTAGAATAACATTCATGTTACTTATATATAAGGCTGGAGATCCGCTGTTATTGAGACTTTCCTGTAAATAGATACGGCTATGGTTCTGCTCAGGCTGGGAAGCTAGGATTGAAACAGAATCTGAGATAAAGCATTACTGGAAATCTCTCTCTAAAAATACCTATTTGAATGCAGTAATACCAGTAGTTTGCAGGGAAAGTAGGTGACTACAGTCCTTGTAATAACTAGCTCCCAACAACAGATCAGATTCTTTAGATTACTGCTTCAGACCACCCCTGGAGGGGACTGGGATACCTGAAGAGAGGCTAATGGTAAAGTTTGCTTAGTGCCCTCAGTTCATGATTGCTGACACTGCTTCTCAAGTATGTTTCCACTGCACAGTCCTTCAGAGGAGCAGCAGCTTCTGGAGATGCAACAGCTAGAGCAGTTTAGTTTCACTGGCACACACTCTCAGGAGAGAATAGCAGTGTGCCATCTGCTACCCAAGTAAGAACACACTGGCATGTGTCACCTAAGGTCCAGATACTCTCTCTTCTCCTTCAGGTTGAACTATTAAAAGACCTTGGATTTAGCAGAAATTAAAGATTACACCACCTCCTGTGTACAGCTTAAGCAAGGCCACTCTCATGTGGAAAGACTGTTGTAATGATCACCACCTGAACTTTTGTCTCCTCCACCTCTCCACCCTCCATGTTCTTCCACCATGTTACTTCTAGAAAACTAACTACCATGATACAAGCTGCCCATAGATGCACAAGATATGCACAAGTGCCCAAGATCTGCCCAGTGGAGCCATCTGCAATGCATTTTGCTACCTGGTTGGGTCCATTAAACCAGCCCCACAGGGAGGCATGCCCTGGCTCCCCCTAGCTTCTGACCTGCACCACTGCAGGCATTTTCAGAATCAAAAGTGAATGTCTGTTCACTTGCTTATCGGTTCAGTTTGTGCAATTTAGACAAACCGACAAAGATTGAAGAGGTTCAGCCTCAGGCTTTTTGACTGTCTGTACTTAGCCCTACAGAGAGGCCACTGAAAGGAGGTATCATCAGTGAAGCACTGATAATCATGACACGTCCCTAATCTCATGTGTTTTTCTTCTGACAATTATCCATTGCATGTCCTTTACTTTCATCTGTGACCCTTTCCTGGCTTGGGCAATGATGAAGAATTCCAGTGGTGAAGAACATTCGGTGTTATGCTGACCTTTATTCAGGCACTTTCTTTGGCCATAAACCACTACATCAACTCTTATTTTTCCAAATTACCGGTTTGATTAGCTTATTCAATTACCTTGGCCTGCACTGCCAATATCTTTGTCGCTCAAACCCAGGAAGAGTTCATTAGGAGCAGACCTGGGGACTTGGGAGATCACTCATCATAACACTAGGAGACTTGTGCGCGATTTTATACGACCTGAAGATGTCTCCTCCCAGCCCTGCTAGGATCCAGGTATTTTCTGTGGGTCAGGGATATACGTACTGTGTGCACCAAAGCAGAATGGTCACTTCATTCCTGTCACACTCTTTAACCATCCCCAGAGAAATGCAGAGGAAGTCAGTAAATACAGTACATTTAAACATTTATTGGCCAAGCGTAAAATACTTCTGGATCACGTTTTGCTGCCTTGCAAACTGGGCTAACCTGGGATCAACTCTTCTTTGTACATTAACTTCTTTATAAAAGCATAACTGTGGCATTGAAACCTTTGGGCAAGACACTGTTAAAACAACATAAAACCTCAACTACCTAAGTGCAAAGCCTTCAGTGTACTCAGGGTCTGCAACTTGGCAGCTTTTTGCTGGACTCTGACTTAAAAATTGAGGGCATACATAAAATAAGAAAGGATTTAAACCCTGAGATGGTTACAAATTAATTTAAAGTGAAGGGAACAGGATAGCTTCATAGGCAAAGGTTAGCAAATAAATCTGGAGGGTCAGAGGACATGTAAGGGATCATGGGAGAGATTGCCAGCTCCTTAACAAATGATTATACTTCAGTGATAATGAGTTAAAACTTTGTTACAGGAGTGCTCTTCATCCCTAGTGGATAAGAAGTTGGTATATAGAAATGTGCCAGTAGATGGCACTCTGGTATATGTACAGTGTTTATTGGTTTTATAGGACCAACTTAACAGAAAGGAGGCAGTTTTGTAGGATTGTACCTCAGAGAGGCACCATTCCTTCCGGGCAACCTTCTTCCCACCTTCAACAAGGTAACCTTTTCTTGCTGCCCATAATAACACCATGAATGCCATCTGACCCTGCAAAGCCATGCCTCATCCAGTCCCTTCCACCCTATGCCCTCTGAGATAGTGTCCAGGTATTCCAGGTGAGGCCACTGATCTTTAAAGTGACATTATAACATAACCCTATTGTGTTTTACCCCGTTCCTTGTGCAGCCTTATGGGCCACACTGAGCTGAGCTTTGCATCATGCTGCCCAGAGCTGCACTGGGCTCTTTTCCTCTGGTGGCTACAGTTAAGGTAGAACCCAGTGAAGTCTTTGGGCAGCCACTGGCTTCCAAGGGAGCAGGGTCAGAGTTCTCATCCTCTGAAGAGTCTCATCAAGTTCTCCAACATCATTAGCCTGAATGTAGCATCTTCACTAGCAATACTCCTTCTACCACCATGGCTGGACCTTCAGGTGGGGCCAGGATACCTAGGTTGCAATGAAGGGTGAAGGGAAAACCACCTGGGTCCTAAACCGATTGCCACCAAGGGTTCAGGATCATGCATCTATCTATATCTGCCTTCACCTGCATTATTATTATTACATGAGTCATCCTCCTAACTGGGCATATCCATTAGCTTCACAATATTCATGTACTGGGAGCAGGAGAGATTTGGCTTTCTGCCCAGATACACAAAAGAGATTTTTTTTTTTTGGATCAAATGCAGGGGGAAAAATCCTTCTTTCCTGTCCAATAAAGTATTTTTATTAAGAACCAACTAAAGAGAACAAATGACCCAAAGAATCCTCATGACCTCCAAATTTAAGGTATCAAAGGTCATATGCCTACTGTAACAAAGGTGGCAATGAACTAAACAAGGGATATTGGCAGACAGCAAGAACATTTGCAACTCTCCCTCCCGATATAAAGGAACTTGCATGGTGCTAAAATAAAAGCTAATGAGCCAGATTCCATGGGGTTTCAAGAGCTGAAATAAATATAGAATTAGTATTATAGCATCCTATAAAATCAAGGTAGAGGCACCTAAGTGTAGGCATGAACTGTCTTACAGGAAATTCCCATCCAATAGGCAATAATCCAGAATTAGTAACATGAGCTGCTTTGTTCTGAGTGCTTTGTAGGAAATGTCTTGAAACACTGTAAAACTGCTAGCTTTCCTCTTTTCCCAGATTTGAAGCATTTCTCAGCCCCCAGGGCTTCCGCAGCAATGATTTCTAGCAAACAAGGAAAAGTGATGCAGTCTCAAATCCCTGAAAGTTGAAATAAACTCATCTGTGCAAGATTTCTCAGCATGGCAAAATGGCTCGGAGACCTGAATCAAGGTGCAATACAGTTCTTCTTTACCAAGCAGGTAAGAGCAATACACAAATCTTTCCAAAATGCTGCACTATGAAGACAAAATCACCAATAGCTATTGAGGCCCTCATCTCCCCTCCCTTTACTGCCTTTAAGACATAACAGCTATTTAAAAGATCTTAAAAGAGCAGGAAGTTTCTCTGGCAGAGGCAGCTACCCCAGCATGGGATGAATTATGTGGCAATACTGCTAATGAGTCTAAGTGGAGCACCCTGCAAGCCCGGTGATCCATTTCTGCAGCAAGGAAAACACAGTGCATGGCTCACTACCGCACTTTTGCATGAAGAAGTAAACTTACACCCTGTGCCAGTGTTGTATTATAGAGGTGGAGACTGCCAGCAGCTTCAAAGAGTACAGAAAGAAGCTAATGCTGGACTCTCAGAACTGGAACAGAAGTTTAACAAGCCAGGCAAAGTCTAATGCAATGGCAAACTACTGCTTTGAGAGAATGATTTTCCCATGTCAGCATGGGAAATCTCGACTCCTTTAAATGCACTCTTCTACGTGTCCAGATCTCCCACAGACACCAACAGGAGTCGCAGGCATGTGGAGGAGGAGGAGAACAGAGCTGCGATTGACTTTGTGGGTCAAAGGCCAGGTTTGCAGCCTATGATAGCAGATGTTTAAACCATTACCATCCATGAGCTCCAAAAACCATCAGCCACACCGGGTAACATCACTTATATCCCTCCATTCTTAACACTTGAACAGACACACATGCCTCACTAGGACCAGACTGCTGTCTGCTTTTAAGCCTCCATTAATGTCTACCTACGGGATTTCATTTTAACCCATGCTTAAATGGATGGATCCCATTTGCACGGCAGAACCTAGAAATATCCAAGGGCAAAGCAGAGACCCTTTGTTGGCACAGCTCTTGACCTCAGATTCACACAGGATAGAGAGACCCCCAACATTTAGACTATATTAAGGGATTTCTCACTAATAGAACAATACCAGTGGTCCTTGCAAAATATGGTTTGAAGTTAAAAATCACCTTGGAAAATATTCTGAAGCTACATTTTTAAACAGAAAAGACAAGGATGGACTATGGTGGCTTTCAGGAGGGGATGAAGTTCATACCCCACCATGCATGTTGGGAAGATTTAAAGCCTCCTGCTGAGCTCCAGTGCACCTCTGTGATGGCCAAGCAACATTGTGTTCATTAAATGGGAGGCTTTGTGGTTTACTACAGAGCAGGTAGGCAAGAAACACCTTTGTTCCAATCCAGGCTCTGCCCCTAAAACCTTTCGGCGAGTCACTGTGCCCATCTTCATCCCAGTTGCATAATCATCGCAAATATGGCAGGTTGTTTCATAGTCCCTGCATCTCAGTAGTACAACAGCAACCAGGAAGTGAAAAAAAAAATAGTCCACAACCTGTTTTATGCAGACCAGACTAAACTATTTAATAGTTCTTGGTGGCATTAAAATCTACAAATCTGTAAGAAGTTACTATGCCCACACTAGTATAGGGGTATTTCAGAGTTAGAAATATTTTTAAAATCTGTAAAAAGATGGTATTTTTCAAAGGTAAAATCTCTTCAAATGGGCCTATGAGGGGATGCTATCAGGTACATGGCATGGGTGGATTTTCAGCTGGGATAAAAGCCTTGTTATCAGCAGCCAAGGTTCTTTGGGTAGATGCGATATCTTTTATTAGACCAGTGAAATAGATGGGGAAATTATTCTTTGCAAGCTTTCAGGCACAAACACCCTTCTTCAGGCATAGAGAGAGTCTATTGGTGCTTGTGCACTTCCCTAGGTAGAATAGAAGCCAATATGAAAAATGCAGGTGAAAAGAAAAAAAAAAAAATCACATCTACCCAAAAAACCTTGTCTGCCTATGTCTTCAGACCAACATGGCTACAACCAACACCCCTAAAGTATGTTTTCAGCAGCTCCACTTCAAAGGGCTATTAGTACCTGAAGGAGCCTCTCTTGAATGTGGCAAGTGCAATTTAGAAAGACATTTGGATTTGGAGATGTGTTCCCTGAAGCTGAAACTCTGTCCTCTCTGCTACCTTGACTTTTCAAGGAATTGCAACAACCAACATTGGGGCATCTGCTGTGCTCTGATGTCCTCCTGTTTCAAAGCAGCAAAAACCCTGAAGAAATAGTGTAGCAGCCTTTGAGAGGTGCCTGAGTCTCCTTAGCATCAACCAGTGGAGGCTGCTTTAGTATGTGCAGCTTCAAGATATGCTGACACTGTAAATATTGAAGACTTCCTGGAAAGCTTTTAAGGACCACCGCAGTCCATGTCTCATTTGCCTAATGGCTATATTGAAGGTCCAAAGCTGGCTGGGAAATGAGGACAATTTTTGATGAAAATGTTTTATTTTAAAGAACTGTTTCATTTTTAGATGAAAAATCCAAATTTTCCAAGAAAAAAGCTGACATGCTTTGCTGGATAGTAGGAGAGTCTGTTAAAAAGAGTTTCAATAGAAGTTTGACTGGTCCTAAGAGATGCTTTTCAATGCTGATTACAGAAGTTATCTGGCCACAAGCTAGCAGAGAGCAGATTTAGATTGGACACTAGGAAGAACTTCTTCACAGTTCGAGTGGCCAGGGTCTGGAACGGGCTCCCAAGGGAGGTGGTGCTCTCCCCTACCCTGGGGTTCTTCAAAAGGAGGTTAGATAGGCATCTAGCTGGGGTCATCTAGACCCAGCCCTCTTTCCTGCCTATGCAGGGGGTCGGACTCAATGATCTATTGAGGTCCCTTCCGACCCTAGCATCTATGAATCTATGAAGTTAGGCCCTTAATGTTTCTCAGCCTATGGCATTTCAAAGGGGGAAGATACACCGAGTTAACATCTAACATCTAACAAAAGACACACTTGGTCATAGCAATAAACTATAGGCAGTCCTTGTGAGCTGGAATTTTTCACAAGAGTCTAAGAGAATTCAATATCTAACTGTCAAGAGAAAAATCCAGGGAATTTTGCAGTCTGCTTTTCTTAAGCTATGTTGAAACTCCCAGTCATTCTGAACCGTTAACGTATTATGCCTTAAAGTCATGTTTAGAGAATTTTTGTGATTAAACTGTGAGAACGAAATACCGTTTCTTCTGTGCTTACCCCTCCAAACATTTTCCTGACTGTTTTGTTCTATCATTTATTTGCATGGATAGGATTTTATGTCGTCAAGACCAGCTGGATTGTAGTGCAAGTGCCTGGTTCAAGGAGGAGGAGCAGTCTAATTTGAAAGGTGAATGCTTCTATTGGCATGCAAACATCTTGGCAATCAATAATGTCAAGAAGCAAAGCTAAAGAAAAATTATAAGGGAGTACAACTGAAGCTTTCTAAGTGGCAAACAACAGGAGTTGCCCACAAACTACAGGGAAATTTATATGCGAGAAGCAAAAACCATTTATTTAGGAGCAAATACCTGACTAGACTAGCACAGAGAGGCAGTTTCCCATTTCTGTTAATAGAGAAACATCCTTTGTTCTTGTTCAGTCTCATTGATTCTCTATTCACAATGTTCTGTTTAAGCTCCATTAATTCATTCCAGAGCATATAAAGTTTACTCGTCTTTGCTGCAATTATGCCTGTGATCATGCTTCTAAAAGGGAATATTGAGATAACAGCAGAAAAGGGCATAGATATAACAAATATGCTAATGTGCAATTAAAAAACTTTGGGGTGAAGGAGCAAGGCTCGTCCAAGGCTCTAACATTAACAAAGGGGAGTTCTAACAGCAAGTTTCAGAGCAACCGAGCACTGGAGTGCTCCCTCTAACCTCCAATCACGTACATGTAAGAATTAGCAGCAAAATCACTGATGAGATATCAGTTATGGAAAGGCTGGTTGAGTGGGCTATGAATCAATTACTTGTTTCCACCCGAGAAGCATCACCACCATAAAGTGTGATTATTAGCCAGCCTGATCTGATCCAGCTTCCTGTTCCTGCCAGGTAACAACAAAAAAAGAAGTGCTACCTACATTTGATGATAACAAGACTGGATGTTTCCTGTGCGCTTAAGGAGGTGGGCACCCAACTGTCCCATAATCTCCTTTCATGGCTTCCTATGAAGAGGAAACGAAATACAACCTGGTGGGACCCCACATGAGAGGCTGCTGGCAGCGAGACCTCCTAGAGAGGCAAGAATGGAGCCACCAAGAGTGCACGCATATGTTAGAGTTACACAGGAAATCCCATTTCAAGGCTGCCTGATGAAAGAGTCCAATCAGGAATTCCAGCCCCGAGTGAAAAATGGGGCCATGAGATACCCAAGCTACCAGTCCAGGTTGCACTGGGGAAATAAACACATTTTGTCATTCCAAATGTGAATGTGCAGTTCCACATGACTATTTTGCTTTTTCATCCTAACTCCACATGAAAACAAGTGTTGGAACATTTATATTTTCATGGAAATTAAAGAAAAGGTAGCTCAGCCCGAGGCTGTATCTTTAATGCTTCAGGAGTGCCCAGTATTTCTCACTTCTTCTTCAAGCTGTCCATTTACCACTCCTTCTCCAGCACAAATCCTTTGCACGTGGAGAGGCCTCCATGCATTCTGGAGAAGAGATGAGGATTTAAATGTCCTGAAGTAGCTAAGCCCCTTTCTGTGCATGGAGAGGGAGAGCTACCCCAAGGCGGGAGATCTGTGGACAGGAATCATCTCCAAGCATGGATCAAAAGTAGATCCAGGCCATGTTAAGAAGCCTCCATGCTTTTAGAAAAGCAAATTTTCACTTATATTTACTTCTGGCTTATTTCAGATGATGTATAAATAGAATATCTTGTGACCAGAATAGTGAGCAAAAGAGTGACTTCTGAAAAAATGATCAAGAAATACTGGATATACATGAAAAGATAAAAGGTAAATGATGCAAGCCCTTTACTAAAGAAACTCCCCATTATCTGGATAAATTATATAATCACCCATTCTTACACCGTAACTGAAGCAACTCCTACTCAGGGTAAGCTATGCTTTTATCATGTGTGTGTGTGTGTGTGTGTGTGTGTGTGTGTGTGGATGGACAATGAGATTAAATGCAAGATATATATTGTATTGATGTATTGCAATTCTAATGAAGAGTTTTATAGGATTCTCTTTCCAATGACCTCATTCTGATTACCATCTCCTCTATACTCCTCCATCTCAGAGAAGGACCCTTCCAAGTAGATCATGGAAAGTCTGAGCTGACAGTAGAATTGTTTTGCAAAAATGGAGAAATCTGATCAATCAGATTTGTGGCTCTGGCTGGAAAAAAGAAGAAGATTTTCAGAAATGCGGCTCTTGCTGTTAACATTTGCTAGAATATGTTTTGATAAGCATTTAGCATAAGCATCTAATAGCAACAATGCATATTATACATATAATCAGTTAACTAATGTTGCCAGCTCTTAGCATTACAGCAATAGCAAGTTTTGTGGCAGAGATGCGGTATTAGTATCAAAGAGGTAAACTCATAGCTTTTGTGCTTGGGTCTCACATTAAGCACACTTTGAGTGTGATGACACTGCCCCTCTACTTTCCTGTTGGTCATCCCAGGAGTGACTCTTGTATTGAAAGCTGTGAGATACACAAACAGATCACCAAATTTTGTGGAAATAGGAATATTTTAGGGACCAAAGGTTTTTCTTGCTCTTAGGTTAGCAACTTTCAAATATCTATCTTAGACACCACACTGGGAATTTGAACCAGAAGCCTCCAGAAAGAAAAGCATTGGCTCTGTACAGCTTGAACTAAAGAGTCAGCTTCAGGAATTGGGGCTTTTACCTCACTCATATCCTTGGTGGACTGGAGCCATGGTGGGACACATGACACACAGTAACAGTAGATCAGGGCTGTCCAAATAGGCCCCTGGGCCACATGTGGCCCCAAGTTTTACATGCGGCCTGTGAGCTCCCACCTGGTTCCCACTCCATCCCCAGGTGCTCCTGCCCCAGCGACTGGGAGGAGGCTGAAGTACCCAAGCTGTGCACATGGCAAGACAAGAAGGTGGGCTGCCTGCACTACAGATGAGTGGTACATGTGGCTGGGACAGGGGGTGCAGGAGCTGCCTGTCCTGGGGAGGGGTGACTGCATATGTGGCCAGGAGAAGGGAAGAGCTGGTCTGCCCATGCTGTGTGCACAATGGGGACGGCATTGGGCAGTGTGCATAACAGGTGGTCCCCATGGCATGAAGCATTTGGGTGCCCAGAAGTTGGACATCTCTGCACTAGATCATACAGAATTAAGAGGTTTCACTGGTCAGTAAAATCTATCCTTGCTACTTATGGAACAAAACAGATATAAAAATAAGGACAGTGGCTGTATACCATTGGAGTGGTGGATAGCATTGGAGGCTGCAACCTTTTATAACCTTTAAAAACACAGGTGTTTTCTTCCTTCTTGCCTCCATATCCCTTTACAACCTAGCATATTTACCATGAGGATGTACATTGACGGTACAGAGTAGTGTTTAATAGCAGCTAAATGAAGCATGGAAGAATCCTCATTGGAAATAATACCTCAAGTGATCTGATAAAGTTTGGGCAGACACTGCCATCTAAAGGAAGTGTGCTAAATTACTCATTAGAAAACACTTACCAAGCTGTTGCTTATAAATCAGCACTACAAGAAGGATTACGCTGTTTTCCCATTATACACAAAACAACGTTAATATTTCTGCATACATGTATTCACATTAAAACTACATAAAATCAGAAGGAAAAGTGCAGCCAAGGAGAAGCATTCACATTTTTAATCCTTCAATCAAGACAGTGAAAGATTTATTCTTAATCTTAGCGCACCATCGTTTATCTGCATCTACACAAAGCAATCATTTTATTAACCTATTAAATAATAAACTGTAACATGCTGAGAACTGCCATTGGGGCCCCTCTTCTTTAGGAATGTTTTGTTAACATAGTGCTTTAGCCTCAGGAGTATAAAAATATCACTTTATTCCTTTTTGATTCACTGTAATATTCTCCCCGTTTTCTTTCAAGGCAAACAAGAGGTTAAAAACATGGTATTTTGCCTTGTTTCATAAAATAGCTATTGTCACTACGGGGTTGTTTTTTTTGTGCTTGAATCCAATTAATTCTGCCCCAGTCCTGCTCTCGCTTGTACCGCTGTAGATAGCAATATGAATATAACTAAAATCAACGAAGTGACAGTGGTGTACACGAGACTAGAATTAGATCTGGTATCTCAGGAACACAGATTAGTGCTTTCATGCATGCTCCTTTACACCTAGCTGACATCAAAATTTTACATTACCCTTAAATTGGATGAGAGTACTGTAAAAACAATTATTGTAATTTATACTGAAGAATGGAAAATAAAGCAATTCGCTGACATTTATCAGCATTTTCTGCTGCCTGAGTGACTGCAGAGGGTGCTGTTAAACAGGGAACCTACTAGTTGGAGAGAAATGGAAATTCACCTAATGTAACCAGCCAGAGATTTGTTTGCACAGATGGCATGTAAACTCCAACAGGGCATATGAAAGGATATCATTGTTAGGAGACTAATACAGAAGCCATAGATATTATTCCTTCTTGCACGCGGCACAAATTCAGAATTAAGCTCCTAGCGTTTATGTCAAATACAATCACAGACTCATAGAAAATGAGGGCTGGAAGGCCGGGACCTCAGGAGGTCACATCTAGTCCAACCCCTGCTCAAAGCAGGACCAGCCCCAGCTAGATCATCCCAGCCGAGGCTTTGTCTAGCTGGGCTTTAAAAAAAAATCTCCAAGGATGGAGAGTCCACCACCTTTCTAGGTAACCTGTTCCAGTGCTTCACCACCCTCCTAGTGAGAAAGTTTTTCCTAATATCCAATATGATTTAAGGGATCGTTTCTGGCACTTTTCAGGTTTTGGAGGTCTTGACCAGTAAAGGGATATGTAGGCAAATGCGGTACCCACTGTGTGTTTAGAAACTACTTGCACGCAGCATTGTGTAGAAGAATCTGGTTTTTTGGAAGCACCCTCCTTTCGTGCGAGTTATATCCAGAGTCCCTTGCACAGAATTGCTACGTGCTCTCCCCAGCGAACAAAGGGAAGTACCGACTGATTCCAAGAATCACAGAGATATTCTGCCAACCAGCTAATGAGATGCCAAATCCTTCACTTTCCATGTACGAACAGTGGTGTCACTCAGCCCTTTTAAATTTGTAAATTTTACATTTTTTAAATTTCAATTTGACAATTTGTTTCCAACTCCCCAAAAGGAAAAACTCTTCAATTCAAAAAGAGGACACTGAAAATTTCAACCCTTTCCCCCCCTTTCAAAACCTGGTTTCAAAGTAGAGATGCCTTGAAAGCAACCCTTTCTTGGGACCAAGTTTGACGTTGGACACGTTGGCCTTTCAGTGAAAAGTTATATTTTTCATGGAAGAGTTTTCAACCACTTCTATTTCTGTCCCTTTGCTTTGAAGAGAACTGCTGTGCATGGATGCTGTTTAAGGCTTGATCTTTTAAGGTCCTGAGAACTACTGGCTCATGTCTGTACAGAATCAGGCCCTGGATGCATGCTGTTGTTTTTTTATGGCTCACCTTTGGACCTAATCTATAACAGTTAAGCCAATAATGGGAGACATCATGTGGACTCCACTGCCAACAGGGGTCTTCATGATTAGGGGTAACAAATCCCCCCACTTTTCTCCAAATAGTGTTAAATCCGATCGCTGCTCTGGTTGGAAATACACGGAGGGAAGGATTTGTTGGAGATGCAGTGGTAAAACTTGAGTTTGGTTTCTAATATGTACTGAAGCAGTCTTTGTTCCCTAGTCCTGCAGGGAGCACTGTGGTCTAATCTCACTGGAAGAGATCAGCCAGTTTCGGAGTGGGGCGGGTAGCAGGGAATGAAAGAAAAGGCAAGGGTGGAAGGCCTGAAATACCAGAGAAAACAGACCAGACTGCTTTTCATTTTCAGCTAGAAACACCAGAAGAGTGGACACTATCCCCTTCAGTCTCCCATTTCCCAGAATGGTTTCAAATTTCAGCCTGTGCAAAAAAAAAATAAGTGAATAAATAAAGTATAAGCAAGGATGCTGTTGGGTTTATACTAGCTCAGCAATCAGAGTTCAAGTTGCAGGTTCATAATCTTGCTTTAGAGAGTCTTCAAAAGGTTTGGAGGTGTTTGGACCTTGGGGGAAGGGGTGGGAGGTTGCAGCCTTTTTTTTTTTTTAAACCCACTTCACTGCCAGCATGTGCCCTACCAGAACATACCAGCAGTCATTCAGGTATGATGGATAGTGCAAGTAGACAGGAACATGCTCCAGATACTTATTGCATATATACCTATTTCTGTCCCCCAAGGAGGGACTGTAAGTAAGGTGTGGGGCTAGAAAGTGGAGATGTTTGGAGATGGAAAAAGCTCATGGGGAGTACAGACTGCCTACCAGTGCAGAAGAGATAAGCCACCCTCTTTGTACTCATGGTAGTGTGTTGAGCCTTATATTTAGTATGACTTATTCATTTGTTTTCCCTGTTGCTAAGTAGGAAAGGAAGTGCTCCACTGCTCTGGACCCTTTGTGAGCATCTCCAGCCCTGTCTCTCAAGCCTTATATTTCCTTACCTAAATGGAGGAACTGGAGCTTCCAAAGAGCTCACCCTTGCAAAGAGCCAGTCCTCTTGTTCTTCCTGATGCTTAAGTTAAAGCCAAGATCTTTTGACAATCTGTCTCCAGCTGACTTCTGGCCCTGATCTCCAGCTTTCATAAGGAAATCCTGCCTTGTGATGGGGGTGGGAGATGGAAACAGACACATCAGGCTTCTTAACACCTAGGAGCACCTAAAAACAGATCATCTCTGTCTCTCCCTTTGTAGCATAAGATCCACTAAGCTAACCTGTCTCCTTTATCCCAGTGCTTAACACCCCCCCCCCAGCTCTAAGCCCTCTCTACAGCCAAGAAAAATGTCCAGGCTTTTCTGCAAGTCCTGTTTATACTCACATGTAGCCAATTAATTAGCACCCTGTTAAACTGCACACCTGCGGCTGCTTTATAAAACACTGTAGCTGTTGAGTACTCTGCCTTTACCTGGGCTGACCTGAGTGATTTGGGGGCATGGGAGAGGTGATGCTGAGCAATTCAAAGCTGTGTGGCAGCCCTGGCTCCTCCTTCCTGTTGGAAGAGGATCTGCAAGCCAGGTGCAGATAGATGAGGCTTGCATTGTGGCTACATCACCTATTTTGCTCCTTTCCAGCTTGCTTTTGGGTTTTCCATGAACCTGTGGTATGGTCTTGCTCAGGTCTTTGTGAGTAGGTTGCTGTGTGATCTGCTCCATGTTTACACAGACCCTTCTTGGGCAATGCAGGGCAACATGAGATGCAGGCTTAGCTCAGCTCGGGGTGGGGGGAAAAAGTGCTGCTTTTTTTTTTAAGTACCTTCCCACAGCATAGGATCCTCAGCTCTAAGCTGGGCATTAGGCTCCCTATACAATGATAGGAGGAGTTGGACACCTAGAAAGGAGAGCCCCAGATGCCAGTACACCAAGGCAGCGGCAGCAGCAGCCTCCCCCACCTAGGAGGCAGTGTTAGAGAGCGGGCTAGGTCTCATACTGACACCTGAAAGGCAGGAGAGAGGTTTCTAGCTCTACTGAGATTTGGAGCTGAAACGTGTCTCAAGCTTGACACAGGCACTTATCTCTTTCCCACATAACATTAAAGAAGTTGCTTCTTTTTATTTTTACCCTATAACCTAGTGGTTAATGCACCAGCCTGGGATGTGGGTAGCCCAGGTTCAAATTCTGCTTCAACCTGATTTGAACCCAACCTTTTACCTCCCAGAAGAGTGCTTTGAACACCAGTCTGAGAGGAGACCCATGGTGTGGCTTTCCCAAGCCCTCCCCATGAAGCTATCTCATTTTGTAATTAGTAAAATATCTATAGGAGAGGACACTGGAAACCAGATCTCAAAGTTTGGTGCTTAAAGCATCCTCCTATGGAAATTTCTTACTGTCATCCTAGCCTCCCAGATATCCAGTTAAGACTCATTCAGTGTGGGAGACAGGGATGGTCTCTAAAGATCTTTGCTCCAAGAAATATGTAGAGCAACCACACGAACATCATCACCCACCTTACCTTCACAGATGTGTTGTGATTATTTGGACCCAAGGACCGAGCCAAAAAAATCAGGCGTGATGTACCGACGTTGCAGTTGCGGTCTTTGAGCTGAGCGCCACGCTCTGCCTGTGACTTAATGTTTTATGAGCTGTTAAGAGGCATTTCACTCCTTTAATTCAATTCCTGCCTTCGTTATTCAGTTGGCTTTCCATTGTCAAAGGCATTTTCTTATTCCATTGAAAAACAAAGCCAGCCCTCCTGGGGAATGCTGCGCGCTCTCCTTTCTATGCTATTTTTCCTTATTTGGTGGAGATAATATTGTCAAACAGAGAACATGCTTGTTGCTTATTGTTGAAGATTACTTTTAATCTGGTACTCGCAGCTGAAGACATTTGGGACCGATAGACAACACATCCCACCCACTGCTAAGGCAAATAACCCATTTTAGAATATTACATTATTGAGACTGCCATTCTCTGCCATATTCAAGAGCAGGAAGCCAAGAGTGCGATCCTTATGCAAACACAATCTTAGGAGAGCAACAAGAGGGTTTTTTTCCTCTGTTTTCCTCTCTGATCTGTGCTCTGAATTCCTGTGCTGACAGTAGCTTTTACAGCACTCAGCTGCTAAGATTGTTTCTTTGGTAGCTTTTAAATCCATTTCATTTCAGTCCTAAACACGCATCCCTTGCTCCTCATAAACCATACAATGATTTAAAAATATGTTTCCGCGCTTTATAAATCCCTCCATGATTTTGCTTCTGGTTACTTATAATCCTACAGTCATACTGAATGCTGTTCCAGATATCTCATGTGTGTGTCTCTGGCATGAGCTTCCCCTCTCAGTACCAGGGAGTCTGTGTTTCTTAGCATCTGGCTTGATACGTGTGCAGTTATTTTATATTCAATCTGTGCATTCAGGTGTCAGCCAGCAGACACCACTGATGGACTGGTTTTAAATGGCCATGGAGGTTGTAAACCCCTTTTTCTATTTTTGACACTGTATATTATATATAAGGGAAAGCTATTATCTTTTCAGAATAAAAAAAACAAACGTGTTACATTTTCATCACCACTTCTCTGGCTTTTTGCCTGTGTCCATCAAGAAAAATAATGTCAGGTGAGTAAATCCGAACCTGATTGAATTTCAAGCATTGCTGCTGCACAAAGAGCTGGATTGATGTAAAGATTTTACGATGAGATGCTTCCCAAGGGAAGTATCTGAGCTGTGTGGGTGGTGGGGAGCATAAGAATAGGGCAAGTTCAACATTTCCAACCTCAATACATCTAAACACTGTGCAAAACTTGCATTTGGACATGGTACAAAATAGCTAGTTACTAAAACTGTGCTTGAGATTCTTGTTTTCAAAGCCAAGGACATTTGGGATGGAAAGAGACAGAGGAAAAGGGAGAGAATAGTTCTGGTTCAGGAATTTCACTAGAGAAAAGCTTATTTGGTTTTGTTATAACTTCTCAGCTAGCTCATGGTTTTTGGAGAATCGAGGGCAGAGAGATTTGGACCCAGGTTGCAATTAATCCAATGTTCAGAGCGGGTGAGACAAAAAATTACTGTTTCATTCTATCTCTGTTCTGCAACAGTGCCACATTTTGCCTATCTCAGCCTCAGGTCTGGGAATATCCTTCTTTGGATGATCACGCCATGATTGTGCCCAAATGGTAATAGAAATGCTGCCGTCCTTGAGCTTTCAGGTCGTTTCAGTTGCACAAAGATGTTGTCTCTTTAAGTCAAACCGGTGCTTTATCAGAATGACACTGGAAATAACTCTCCGAAGATACAGAGAAATGTTTGCCGCCTACCAGAAGGAGTCGAGTTATGAAATGTCATCATAGAAAAAAGTGAATGGAGAAAAAATATCCAATGCTCTTTTTTTTCTAAGCCACTTTTCTATAATGCTTCTTCATTTATGCCATTTTCAGAATGTATCAGTTCTACTGTTTGTGTAACCACTGAATCTCTCCAGTCCCATTTCAGTAGAAGCCATTCGTACGTTGGGAAAAAAAAATCCATGTCCAAATTCTCCTAAGGCCCCCTTTGATCCACCCCCTTCAGTGCTCATGACAGCTTCCAGGTCAGTGAAAAAGCCGGACATAACTTGTAGGGATTTAGGTTGTAGCCGTGTTGGTCTAAGGACATAGGCAGACAAGGTTCCTTGGGTGAATTTGATATCTTTTATTAGACCAACCCAAATGGTTGGAGAATAGTTATTAAGCAAGCTTTCGGGTTCAAAAACCCATAACTTGTGAAATTCACATCAAGGAGTTAAATTTCACTAGCCAGCAAGCAGAAACACCAGCTTCCTGTGTTTTTATGATTACACAGTAGATGTTGACAACTATGCTGCCTAAGCAGGCAGTGCTTCCTCTGCTTAGGACAGGTACTAGACAAAATATCAGTTTGCTAGAAAACTAGATGGATGAAAACTAAAAATACATTTTGGAGATGTCAATCCAAAGACATCTTGGAGACGTCAATCCAAATACTTTGCACCGTCCAAGGGAGGGAGCCCTATCCCCAAGAGGGGTCATATTTCGTAAGAGGTATATATGGAAACAGGAGGGACTGAATAGCTATAGTGCTATTTGTTAGAGCTATTTGCTAGAGGCACCAGAGCTGCTTGGGACCTTAACCAGTTGATCCACTCTAGAGCAGCTCTTAGGTTACTGTAATCTATAGGAAGAAAGCAAGCCAGCCAAAGCCACAACCAGATTGCACCCACTGCCTCCAGCCAGAATCTAGACCTTCAGTTCAGTCTTTCCCATGGCTGCACCCCCTTATGGTAGTTAATTAATGTTTTCTAGAACATTATTGACTCCTGAATCGCCATAAGGTGTGTGTGATCCAGGTTGTCTATCCCTTCTTTCCCCGCCCCAATTCAACAGTGGATGGTGCAAGAAAGGCTCTTCAGGTGGCCTACTTTGCCATTTTCTTCCCAACGTTGTTCCTTTTAACTCAGGCGCATTGAGGTTTTCCTTAACCTACTTTGGTTGAGAGACTTTTCCCCTCCTGTCTGTTTTACCTGATAACTGAGCTTGAAAAACATCTGTACCCCATTAGAATTATTGTTGGGTACAAAAAACCCCCTGTGAATACAAAGAAGAGAAAAAGCGTTTGATGGCAGAGTCATGCTCTCATCCTGGAAGCGATCAGGCAACCCCTGCAGGACCTCTGGAGTTCCAGAGTTTAAAAACAGACCTGAACCTTCATTTCACATGGATGAAGCTGCTTTCCCTGCTTAAAAAACAAAAGCTGTTATGAATCATCGCTAGAGTATGAAAGGAGCCAGCATCTCTCTGTCACCTAATCTGGTAGCTTTTCTTTGTAACAAAACCCGTCAGATGCTGTTATATCACTGTGTTACCACCCATCTAGAGCGGGGTTTATTGCAGCAGGCCACAGACAGTTGTGGCAGATTTGAGGCTGCCAAGCTATTACCCATGGTTTGGCAACTGAGATGTTTCCCTTAATATATCGTTTTCCCAGAAACTGAACTACAATGGAGGACACTGGAAACCTGACCCAGGGCAAATAGACTCTGTATACTGTACACCTGGTTTTGATCTCTTTTACACCAGTGCAGATCATGGGTAACTGCTGAATTATTAAGACTGCTGCATGGGATCCTAAGGTAACGATAGGCTCATCTGACATAAGGTGATTTATCAGGAAGTACCAGTCACTGTTCATATGGAGCCTCTTTGAATTGGTGACCACAGGTAGAGTTAAAAATAATAGTACATCAAGCCGATTATTTTTTCATAAAGATGAACTCATTAATCCTCAAGATACCAGGAGAAGGGAGCAAACACCTTGTATTGCCATTTGTAAAAGAGCATATCCCTTTCTACTACTTGAAGATGGAATATCCATTTAAAATGGCAATGCAAAAGTACCTGGACAAGTCCAGAATGGTGAGATTTGAAGGCTATTCCTATGATAGAAAGCTACTTTTCCAAATTTCCCAAACTCCCATTTGGAAATGATGTATGTAGAATTACAGCCTGCTTTCCTGCATCTGCCAAATGAATTATGAGTGTAGTTCGTAGTGCAAGCACCTTTCACAGCCAGGTTTAGAGATACCTGTGCTCAAATGCATGCCTGAAATTTGAGGAGTGAGGGAGGAAAAGTGCAAAAATTTGAAGGAATAACTCTCTGTACAAAAGAGAGGCTGGTTTCCCAGAGACTTACACCAAAGTGTCTTGAGATGGATGAATATGTTATGCATATGACGTTGCTTCATCTATTTTCTCCTGTCGTAAGCTAAAGGTGAAAAAAAAGGAAGAGTTCAGATAAGTACACTGAGCCACACACAACTCATGGGCAGAAGCAATGGCAGAAGATTTGATTTGTTTGCCTGGATTAATGTGTGTTTTTCCTACCTAGGACTCTCTGTACCCCATAAAACAGCAGCTGTTTTCATGCCTGAATGACCAGCATATTCCTTGAGAAGAAAAAGTGCTCTGCTCAAACCTCTAACTCAGAAGAGACAGGGCACCTGCTAATTAATAACATCAGTGAAGCCATACATATGGAAGGCATCAATTGGCCTATGATAAGGATATGCCTAAAACCAGTGGGGGAGATAAAAGAAACTAATGGAATAAGATGGTATTGCAAAGCCTTCCTTATTACCTGTGCTCTGTGTTGTCACGACAGTTTTGCAGGTTAGTCATATTTTAAACATGTAACTTTGCATCCTTTTCTCACAAGACTCAAGAGGCTGATAAAGCACAGAATAGTTAACTATACCATATGTGACTGCTCACCAGTTTCCCATGTATGAAAGTGGCTCTTTGTGCCTTAGAACTGACTAGGAACATCCTTTTTTATGATCTTGAAGGCATACTAAACAGAGGTTGGTGAATAGGGCAGATTGTATTGTCCGTTTCTGGGATCAACCAAATATCCTGGAAACACGCCTGAGATACAAGCAGTAAAACCACAACACATAAGGCAAATCTAAATTCTCCAGAGGAGCAATATGGAGACACAACTTTGTACCACTGCCTGACTTTCTGTTTGCACCATAACACGATGCAACGCACCAAGAAAAAAGTCCAGAAATGGATACTGGCAATGGTGAGAAGAACGTGGAGACTCATCAGCTGTAGGTTGGCTTGCCAGGGCCTTTGGCATGCCATTACATGTCTTCATGATCCACTCAGGCGAGCAGGATGTTCAACGATTTCATTCTGTTCCATGCATAGCACTGTGGGTCACCAGTGAAAGATGACGGGGCTGAAAAATCTGAGTTAAAGCAGTGTCACAGCTCCCGATTTACAGGAACGGATCTTTTTCTGGATGAAAGCATTTGGATTCCTAATGCAAATCATAGGTACACTATGGCCCCATTTGTTTTAACAGTGCTTCTAAAAGAACTAACTGCCAGGGTGTGGTTTTTGCCATCTTTGGTGGGAAGCATCTCAGAGCCAGATCACAACCCAGGGGGTGACAACCTTTCAAGGCAGCACCACTGTCTCTGTGGAAGGCCAATGCTTTCTAACCCAGCCACCGCCCCTACTTTTCCTCACTAACCCCCGCCACCACCACCACCTGTGCAAATCCCCCCACATTACTGCAGCATCTCTTAACCTATTTTTGAACACTTGACCATATAATATGAGTCTTTACACATTAATCCTATGCATGCTCTATGTACAACCAACTAACTTCAAATTATATAGTCACCTTCTGACCTCATTACAGTCATCACCCAGGAGTTACGGTGGAGAACGTGGCAACATTGCATTCACTCAAATAGCTTTGCGAGCACAGTGCCAAATAGCAGCATAGCCAAAGAAACAAAATCCAGTTAAGCTCATGGTTAATTGAGGAGTATAGGCCCTTCAGTTTTCCTATTGCTCTCATTAAAAGAGGGGGGCTCTCACATCAGAGCCCCAAACTTCAGCAAATGCGGCTCGTATAAATAGAAATAAATTAAGATAATAACAGACCAGAGTCAAGTGGTTCACTACTCTGTGTATAGAGTGGCTCATGGCTTTCAAAGCATAGCGATTAATTTATTTTTGGTGTGTAATTACCAATTAATCATTTATCCAAAGATGCCATATTATAAATTAGTTATAAACAGGCCTCCACCCAAGTGCAAGAGCTCGATGAGATCTTTGAAATGAATGTTTATTCGCCTAAAGGCACAAAGAAAGATTTTTTTTCAACAAGTTGAAACCATGCATCTAACTGGAAAATGGTGCATGTTTGAAATCTGTGGCTTCAAAAATCCCTTAAATTAGACCCTGTTGTAATAACTGGGCTCAGCGATGTATCCATAGCTGCCTATAATCTGTCAGAGTTGCCAGTTGTTTAAGCATTTCATCTTTCATCGCCATCAGAGTCCTTGTTCCTAAAAATATACTTTTTTGAGTTTCTTTTTCATCCTGCCAGATGATTTGGTATTAAATAAACATTCTTCTCTAACAAGACACATGGCAACATTAACAATGACTTGAAAATAAAATTGCACATAATATGCTGGCTGTTTAGAAGAATGTCCTCAACACTGCTGCATAATGTACCAGCTGTACATAGCATACTAATACTTAGCGATTCAAACCGTCCCGTGGGGGTACATCTGCCAGATATAAATATTAATGAAAGGGAATTGTGAAAGAAAGATTAAGATTAATTAATCATTATTATTATACAACATCAGGTGCTAGGCTGGGCAGCTGTTTGGAATGAGACACTGTCACCTTGACCTGTAACACAATTAATGAGGCTGTGGAAAGAAAATGAGGTCTTCAAAGGAAGGCATAAGCACGTTCATGCATACTGGGGGCTGATCAAAAGGCTGAAGTTGAAGGAAACGAATTTGGGCCAGGGTTATGGCCAATCTTTTTGTGCCACTAACAAAGCTCTGACTATTTAGAAAGGATGTTCTCCCACACAACGGATCTTCCTTTCTCCCCTTCTGCTTGGTCCTGCCACCAAGGCAGGGTCCTGTTTTTATGGCTTCAGGGTGTTGCTGTTGAATTGCTTTCTAGTCCAGGAACCTGAGCTTCATCCCTGATGGTGCAAGTAATTGCCTTAACAGAGGCTGGGGACTCACCCTGCTGGGACATGGGAAAGAAGATCTCCCTAAGACTTCCATCAGGGGACGGGGTTGAGAAGTGGTTAGTCTTAAGTCTGGCAGAAATAGGGCAGGGTGTCAACCTTAGAGACTAGCAGGTTGAGGACGGGGGTTGTAGCTAAGAGAACTGATGGAAACTACCCTGGTTCATACAGAATCAGTACTCTGTGTAACCAGGGCGTGCTCACTCCATTAGCAGTGTCACCCCTTTTGTCATCAGCTAAGGATGCATCATGGAGACGGATCACAGTTGCTTTATGACGTTGCAAACCCCTTCCATGGAGAATTTACACCCCGATAATCGTTGAAGTCATAGCTATGAAGATATACAACAGCTTCAGGATTATGTGGTAGAAAATAACAGGATGAGGGGCAGTCTCCTTTGCTTACACGTGCTAGCTCACGTTTTGTATTCATTTTTACTGGTGCAATTCCCTTAGCTGCAATGGCTCTGGATTTCCTAGAGTAGAGCTCAACCACCAACACTAATTGACTCGAATTATTATTCTATTAGCTAGAAAATGTAGAGAAATTATGAAAATGAAGGAAGCTGAAAGATTTGTGTTCCAGTGGGAAATGGGACATTTTACAGCACTTCCCAATTGGAAATTCTGTTACATGATCTGCAGCTGTCAAGCCTCTATTTTTCCAGGGTTCATAGTATATTGTTCCGAGGCATCAGCCATTTCAGAGCTTTTGAGTGGGAAAGAGAGCCCACAGTGGTCTCCACTTCACAGCTAAGCTCTCGGCCCCATTAGTGTCTATTTTCAAAGCCTTCTGCCAAAAGCTTTTCCTTTTTTCCCCTCACTGCTAGTTTCCTGCCTGATCCTATTGCCCTGTACATACCATCCATTGATTCCACACCTTGCTGTGGTAGCAAGAGCTCATGAGTCCAGTATTTGTCAAGATGCTGCAGCTGCAGCAAGTGTTCAAGCTGTGGCCAACAGACTGACTTGTAGTTCCTCCAGTCTCTTTCCTGAGCTCCTCACCCCAACTTGCACATGGGTTGCTATACCAGTGCTGCTGCTTATCTCCAAGAGTAAGAAAAACATGGAACATTCATGGGAGCCCAGAATTGCATATGGGCAAATACATATATTAACCTGTTTGTTCTCTGACCCTATCCAGGATGCATGTATTTCAAATATTAAACTACAAGATTTCTATAAAGGGCAGACACCTTGTTTACGAGCATGTCTTCCTAAAAACATATTTCCTTTAAAATATGCTAGCAGTAGAATCTAAGTGGAGTGCACCAACAGTAACAACACTGCTGAAAAATATCAAAGGCTCAATCTTTCTCCCTTATGCAAGCTTTAAAGTTCATAGTTTTGTTGTAGAACCCAAGACAATGGCTGGAGTATTTCATAAGATGCCGTCATTTTTTATGCCAACTCCATGACTGCTGTTCTCATCAATGTGTGTTTCTGGAGAAAGATAAAGGACTCAACAGTGACAAGGGAATAGAAAGATAAAAGGCTCAATAGTGACATGGGAATCTGGAGATTGTCAAAGTGTTAGTTCTGGCTTCATTAGGTCATTGAGCTACTGTGGCGAAGTGGGTTTCACGCAGGCTAGCCGTCGCTGGCCTCCCGCCTGCCTCTGGGCATGCCACCCACCTGTCTCGCCTGCCATACCTTGTTGGAAAACTAATGAGTTGTTAAATAAGGCAGGAGGCTGCCCATTTTCTTGCCCCAATGCCAGGGGGCGCTATCTGTGGCTCCATTCCTCCCCTATACCGCACCCCAAGCCTTGCAGATGGTATCCAGAAGTTATCAGTCACACCAGCCCCCACCACTAGGCTCCAGAATCCTCCTGGCAGGACCCTCCTTTGACCCCTCCACTCAGGTGGCCTACGCTACCTTCATTGGGGCTGCCGAGCTCCTTGTAGCTGGCTCCCCTCTCAGGTGTGGTCCCCACTCGTGACCTCCGGCCATACACAGGCCCTGGCCTCACCTCCAAAGCCAGGCAGGGTCCCAGGCCCACAACTCTGGGAGCCCCTCACGGTGGGCACCTGGCCCTTTTGACCTTCTTGGTCCTAGCCCCAGCATGGACCAGTCGAGGGGGCACTCTACCCCCGGCCTCACTAGCCCCACACTCTCTCTGGGTCCCCCTTCCTGGATGTGGGGAGATGGGGTGACTCACACCACGACTGGTGCTCCAGGGTCTTACAGGGGACTCTCACTCCCCCCCAACCCCCCCAAAGAGCAGCAGGTCATGGTGCTACACTGAGATCCTCCTCAGGTGGGCTCAGGTGGCCATAGCCATGCCTGGCCCCCTCTACCTCCAATGTCCTAACCCACCCAAAGGTGGGAGCTGGGGTTAAGGCACCCCAACCTGCCTTTCACCAGAATGGTCACTGGCCTGGCATTTTCTGGGGGCTCCCACACCACTGAGAGCCCCACCAGGCCACCCACTCCCAGCAGGGTGCAGTTTTAGGTCATGCCCAGGACCAGGAGCCTCCTGACCATCCCCTACAGCTCTGGGCCTTACCTCCAGTTGATACCAGCAGCCCTGCAGCCAGGCAATGTTGTTGCCTGCCCTTCCAGCAGCAAAATGCCCTGTTTATATGGACAGCCCTCAATCCAAAATGACTGCCCTCATCAGGCACCTGCCAGCTGCTGTCTTCAGGCCCTTAATGTTGCAGGCACAAACAGTGCCCTGCCCCAACTACCATTTTCTTTTTTTCTCCATTGGTCCATGCATCTCTAACTGGGACAGCAGTAGAGACACTCCATGTGTTTTGGAGCAGCATCAGACCAGATACAGACTTGTTTACCTCCAGGACTGTTACTAGTAAAAAATCTTTTGAATAAATCAACTGTCTTCAAAAAGGAGCCAGATTCTCGATTTGCACCAATGTAACTAAAAGCAGAATCGAGTGCAGGTTGGGCACTTCTTTAATATGTTGCAGAAGGGGATTTCATTAGCCTGGCCACAGCTTGAATCTCTTGCTCTTTTAATGATCTTCTCCCTCTGATTCTTACTGAGGCCTGAGTTCAGTACAATACTCCATGGTTTCATAGTTTCATAATCATTAGAGACTGGAAGGGACCTTACAGATCATTGGGTCCAGCCTCCGTCGGGTCCTGCACGTGAGCAGGAAGACTGCTAGGATCAAATGATCCCAGCGAGATAGGCATCAAGGCATTTTTTGAAGATCACCTTCAATCCATGCTTGTTCTGTAAACGCATACAGAATTGAGGCCTAGAAACTGGCAAGGATAGGAAAAATCATAGACACCATAGAGAAGTAGGGCTGGAAGGGTCCTCCAGAGGTCATCGAGTCCAACCCCCTGCCTGAAGCAGGACCATCCCTATCCAAACTGTCCTATACAAATCCATAATTTAACCTCTTAGTAAAACGACCATCAATCCTGACACAACATAGGATATAACACCCAAAAGCCACGGCAGCCAACATCCTGCTTCTGTAAAAGTCATTAATATACACTCAAGAGATCCCAGGTAGAAGTCCAGTCGCCCAGCTATAAAAGAAGGCAAACCCCACCACAGCCCATACCAATCTGATCATGGGGTAAAATCCCTTCCTGACCCCAATATGTCATTGGTCTGACCCTGAATGGAAGGGAAAGACTTTGTAGCCAAGAACCTCAAGCTTTGGTCCCAGCATGAACATTTGCACACCCCAGTCAAAATCTCCAGCCTCGGCTGCAGCCAACACCCAGTGTCTCTGACAAAGGTTTAAAAAATTAAAAACAACCCCCGCACCTCCCCCTACTCCCCCAATAAAACTGACATGTAGCAGAAAAGGGGGGTGGGCAAGATGAAGAACAGAAATATCAAATAAGAATAGCAGCAGACTGTTGTTTTTTTTAGATCCTCGTACCTGTAGGTTTGTTCAGACCATGTGTACATGCCAGCATGCATAAATATGGACAGCATATTCAAATGACCTAATCCCCTTTAAACCAAACCAACCATTGGAATGGACTTGATGCTAGTGCTTCAATCTGACCACTTACTGTACCACTTTAAGTTATATTTTAACATTCACCATAAGTACAGTTTTGAATGAAAGCCAAGACATTTCATATTAATGAATCGTTTCCATTTCTCCCTATTACTCTTTTGAAAAGAAACCTGTTTAAGCCTCTTTGTTTAATGCTGAGTTCTGTTCCTGTATGATAAGTACTACTTGCCAAAAGCTTAGTTTCTAACAGAGTTCAAAGTAAAGTTATTAAGTCACATACGTAGACGGAATCAGGATTTCAGGGAGGAGAGTGAGCTCAGCTAATCGTGGTCCTTGGATAGTGTGCATCACCATTGCAGTTAAATGGATCTATTTAGGTAGCTAATCTACTTTCTCTCATAGACCGAGTTCAGTGGAGTTCCATTTAATATAAAATGAACTTTTCAACATGATCATTTTCATCTTCAGGGTCGGAGTTCACTCAAGCCCCTGGGAAGCAGTCTATTGACTACAGTCAGTCTCATAAGGCCTGAATACTGTTCTCAAGAAAATCTTTCCAAATCCCATTCATAAACAATGCTCATTAGGGGACCAATTCAATGCTCAGTGAAGTCAATAGCAACCTTTGCACTGATTTCAATGTGCATTGGATCAGTAGTTACCTTTCCTGCAGGGATAGCATTAGCAAAAACTGTGACAATGCCCTTTTATTTTTTCCCATCCAAATGAAGCCTAATACCCAGCTTTTGAGAAAAAGGAAGTTGCACTACAGTAAATCCCCACAGACACAGCTATGTTCATCATCAGTTTTGTTATGAAAAAGGCACATTTTGTTGAGGCTTGTTTGCCTTGTTTTACGAATTAACTTTGTGGATTCCTGAGATTAAAGGCTTAAATAAGATCAATGAAAACTACATGGTATGCATCAAAGTAATTGCAGATTGTTTTGCAAACTCTAAAGGACCAGAATATCGAAATACTGAGGGCTTAGAGCAATAATTATGGATTTTTCAAGTAGAAAGATAAAAGAAAGTACACTATCACTGCACTAGGCTGAAATGAAATGTTTATCATTCCCAGTTGAATAAGACTTTTCCTTGGATAAGTAGCTCCATGATGTCCTCACTAATGTAGCAATCTGATTTGTGGAGCAGTTTGAAAAAAGGCATTTGCTTTCTCTGTACAGGATGTTAACTATGTGGAAAAGTAATATAGTAATATATGCCTCAGAGAGTGTAACGTGAAAACTTCTAACTCTTCCATCCATCCTCTCCTTATTACCTCTGAGCAAAGATGTATGGAAAACGTATTAAAGTCACGGGTTTAGTTAGGCTCCAATGTCCATATGGCAAGATGTGATACACTATTTTGTGGTTTTTGCTTAAAATTAGATTTTTCTGATCCGGAAAGGAAAAGCCTGTAATATACTAATCTTCCAAATCCTTGATTACTGCTGTACATTGTTCCCATAAATCATGCAGAGCAGCCAATGTGGAGTAGCTAATTTTGGACCTATCTAGTAGAATGGGAGACAGACTTGTTGAGCTGATATTACATAACCTAGCTTCGTTTAATCTGCTGAATTTATTGAAGTGCAAAAATTAACCTTAATATTTTTAGAACAAATCTGAAGTGTTATGCCTGATTTGTGAGCCAGAGCTCTGTCCATGCTAGGCTCATTTCACTGGTATCAGGCAATCGCCTGGGATTTTCCACAGAACTCTCTCCCAGTACCCAGCACATCCGCCTCATTTATGAAAGAAATAGGGGCTGGGGCCTCACTCGGTTGAACTATCAAGCAAAAGTACGTCATTCTCCTGGTTTATTAGCATGCAAAAAAGTAACCAAAAATCAAAGAAGCTAGCTGAACAGTGCTAGTGCTGATAGATGAGCAAATACCTATTGCTAAACAAATAGTTTACACAACCAAAAATGATGAAAATATAATTCAACAACCTATAGGGCAACTCAATGAGCAATTCTAGTGAAGAGATGGTAACATGTGCTACAGGTATTCCTCATACAGCAGAATTGAATCCATGGAGGACTGAAGGTCTTTCATTAGACCAATTCAAATAGTTGGAAAAATTCTTAGCAAGCTTGAGGGTGCAAACATGCTTCCTCAGCCTGACGAAGGGTGTTTGTGCCCAAAAGTTTGCCAAGAAGAATTTTTCCAGCTATTGAAGTGGGTCTAATAAAAAATATCGGACTTACCCAAAGCACCTTGTCTGCCTAAGTCCTTAGACCAACACGGCTACAGCCTACACCCCTGAGGACTGAATTCACTTTTTCTGCGCTAAATCCTCAGCTTCTCATTTAAAGGCAGCTGTTTGCTGCCTGTCTGAGCAACTCAGACCAGTTTCATCAGGGGTCAAAGATCCACACATGGCTGTGTGTCTAGCATAGAACTGTAATTTAACCTTCATGCTCTCAAATTCTCCTAGTAACAAGAAGGAACAGTACCAAAGCCCAACCTCAGCCACTTATTTCTAACTAAAAAAACCCTGGCTCTATTGCAGGCAGGATGTTCTTAACAAATCATCAAGTAACATAGGAGATTCCACACTCCCTTCATGCTCCCCAGGACTGTAGGAAAGACCCCAATAGCTCCAAATAAACCTTAGAAGGGAAGATTTTTTTTTCCCCTTGATCACTAGAGAGAAATAAGCTAATTTGGTTCATTTAACTCCAGACCTTAAGAGAGTCATCTGAGGCTATCAAGACTAATGCATGATCATGAAAGGAGTAAAAGCTGAAAAGATGCTTAAATTGGCAAAACAAGCATAGTTCTATTCTTAAAAAAAAAGGAGAGCTGTCCCTGGCATAGCAGCAATGGGGAAAGGATATGGTTCATCAGATGTGGGTAGCATCTCAAAGGCATAAACACAGATATTTCTAAGACATCCATGAATCTGGAGGAGATAGAAATGGTTCAGGTGAAGACGATAGAGGCTGGGGGCAACTGGATCTCCTTTGATTTAGACTGGCTGAGAATCTGGCCTGGTGAAACGTTTCTCCATTTGCTTTGCAGTTGTGGAGTGTTGCAACGTAGTCCTGCCTGCAAAGCAAATGGAGAAACGTTTCACCAGGCCAGATTCTCAGCCAGTCTAAATCAAAGGAGATCCAGTTGCCCCCAGCCTCTATCATCTTCACCTGAACCATTTCTCTCTCTTCCAGATTCATGGATGTCTTAGAGATATCCGTGCTTATATACATTAAGGTAATCAGGAGCAATTCAGTCACACACTAAACAAGTAAACACAGATGCAGGAACAGACTAAAATGGGCTCCGAAACTTTCATTCACAAAGATTAGCACGTCAAGAGCTTGCTTTTGACACTTGGCTTTTACAAAAGAGAACAAAGCGTAACAGAGGCTGCTTGTACAAGAAACGCTTGTAGCTGTAGAGAGAAGACGTCTATTCTCCAGCCATTTCTACCAATGTTGCTACTGAAACGTTGAAGTGTTCACATTATTCTTTCTTTTTCGCTGCCCGAATAGTTCCACGGTTCTTCCTTTTCTCCTGGCCACTGCTCATGCCACACCTCAAACGGACTGGCTGAGTGTTGACCACATCATTCTGTCTGAGAAGCAAGTTCTGTCTGTAACATGCTGGATATCGACTGTGTTTAAAAAGAAGAAAGCTCATATTGATAAAAGTCTGTCTTTTATAGGTTATAGGAAACAGCTAAAGCCCCGGTCACAATGCAAGGGGAGGAGATGAAACAATATTTTCCATGTATACTACTATGCAATTAAAAAAAACCCGAGTGGCCATTTGGGTGGATTTAACTTAATTCTTCTGTAAATGCTTGTTCTTCTGCACCCACTGGCAGGTTCTACTGTCTTCCACCTCCCTTGGTGCAGAGTTCTTCCTTCCCCCTTATTCATACCTTTGCAAATCTGGTTTTCAGGAACTGAATCCTTAAACGAGGCTGAGAACTCCGTCTTCAATAGTAATACTGGAAATAATGCTCTGGCTGACTGGCTGACAGCTTGTAGATTCAAAACATGCCCAAATCCTGACCTCTCAGCAGTCTGAGGTTCTGAGTTGTTCTGTTCTTTGGGAGTCGCATCAGAGGAAGCATAGCTTTGATCTTCCTCCTCTTCCTTCTCTATGTCCTAGCTCTACATCAAGTTCCACTGGTCCCTCAACATTCAGGCATACAATTTATCTCTGCCTCTTTGCCAGATCTTTAAAGTGAGTAGCTTCTTGTCCAGTGCTCAGTATTAGCATTGATTTTGCATGAGTCTTGTTTTTTGCTGAGCCAGTAATCATCATTATAGGATTTTAAAGTGCCTTCCTTGAACTGCTGCCCTCAACAGGTTCCCTTTCTCCTGTAGACAATGGTAGACAATTAGCAGTCGTTCTCAGCTCAGTGCACAGCGCATCCGGAAATCCCAACTGGTTCTTCTTCCTGTTGATTGAGCGCTAACATCTTCCAGAGCTTCTCTTGCAGTAGAGGATCCATCCCAGGGCGATGGGCTGATAAGTTGCTCCTCCTCTGATCTGTAATATGGGAAATATCCAGTGGAAGAAAAAGGTGGATTCAGAATTGACAATCCATTGAGGAAAGTGATCTCAGAAGCACAGTTTTCAGAGATGCCGTCAGTTAATAGAGGTGGGTCAAAGGTCTCGACACTGGCCACAGAAGGGATGGCTGCCGTCACGGAAGGGATGGCTGCCGTCTCTGTCTCACAACTTTGTGGGAGGCTCTGAAAGAAAAGTACATACGACCAAGTTCTAGGGTTTGAAACTATGTAAAATGAATGGGAACTTTCAGATTAAATGATCCCCAGCATTGTGTCCAGTTCTGGGCACCACACTTTAACAAGGACATGGACAAGCTTGAGAGAGTACAAAGAAGAGCTACCTGTATGATCTGAGTCTTAAAAGGCAAGCCATATGAGGAAAGGCTGAGGGATCTGGGACTCTTCAGCCTGAGGACAAGAAGGCTGAGAGGGGACCTGGTAGCGGGTTACCGCTACACTAGGGGAGTACATCAAGCACTCGGTGAGCAAGTGTTCACCAGGGCATCTGAGGGGAAAACCAGGAGTAATGGCCACAAACTGGAAGATTGATTCAGGCTCAACATTAGGAAAAACTTCTTCACAGTCAGGGTGTTCAGACTGTGGAATAAGCTCCCTCCAGAGGTGGTGCAATCGCCTACCCTGGAAATCTTCAAGAGAAGACTGGACAGTCACCTTGCTGGGGTCACCTGACCCTAGCTGTCTTCCCTGCTTGGTGCAGGGGGCTGGACCCGATGATCCTCCAAGGTCCTTTCTGGCCTTACCATCTATGAGTCTATGAATTGTGCTTCCTTATGCTAGCCGAATATCTATTGTCTGTAAATTAGAACCCCCAAGGGACTCAGGAAAGTGTAACTCAATGTTGTTCCCAAGCCCAACCAACTGCAGGTACCTCCCATGACACGTAGGAAAAACCTTCACATCACACTTCAGAGCCATGCCATGGGATGCTTGCTGACCACTGGTTCCCACCCCAACAGTGAACAATTTCCCACTCCCAAAGACTGTTGGAGGGACAGCACAGGAGCAGAGGTTTACAAAGTCGTTCCAGAGCTCTCATGCTCTGCATCTTCCCTTTCTGGATGGCTGTGGTCCCCTCACACACTGGCACAGAACAGCATCCAAAGCCTCAAGGAAGAGGGGAAAGTAAGGCCTGTCAAGTTCTCTTCCTCCTTCTGTAGACACAGGCAGTATTTGTATGGAGCGTGTGTGCACATGCGTGCACGTGTGTGGCAGTGTTCTGGGCTTGACTTTTCTCAGCCATGACTCTGGGCATAAGTTTTGGGACCAGGTACAACAGTATGACTCCAAGTCTATCACAATGGTAATGACAGATTCACCAGAGGGAGTGCCTTTTGCAACAAAAGTGGCCTTATGTAAGTAAGAAAGTCACTGCAACCTGTCAAGAGGTAGTGAAATGGCAATGTTCCCTTTAACACCTAAAGTCATTGTGCCTGCCTGAAGAGCAATGGCGCAAGGAGACTCCTGGTGCAGTGTAGCTCTGTACCCCCATGCTGCAGCAATGACTTAATGGTCTGATCTGACGCTACTGAAATTTCCCTTTTGACTTACCCTATCAGCGCATCTAAAGGTAACTGCACAACCTTCTCCTTGTTTCCCTTGGCTTTCTGTGTGGTTTTCTTTCTCTTCTGCAGTAACATTGAAAACATCACTTAGAACCAGGTTGCAAAAGTGTTCCTCATATGTTCTGTAATGCGGAAAATATCCCATGGAGTTAACCAAGTCATTTAAGGTCTCATCTTGTATAATGTTAACTTTGTATCCACCGAAGCCATCTCTTTTTTCTAAATCTGCTCCTTCTTTTGATGTATGCATAGCAATTGGGGTGATAAAGATCTCCTCACATGTTCTGTAATATGGTAAATATTCAAGAGAAGAAACTAGGTCACTTAAGTCTGACAGATCATCGAAATCAGGAAGCTTAAGATTAAAGTCCTCGGCACGATCTTCAGTTAACCGTGGAAGGGATTTGGATGCCCGTGGACAGGAAAATGGCTGTATGCTTTCATACTCTGCCTCCAGACTTTGATGGACAGTCTGAAAGAAATTGTTACTTGATCAATTAAGAGACAGGTTTGTAACAGAAGATGACTCTTATTTGTATAACTTATTACCTATAGCCATCACCTATAATTCTCTGTCTATGGCCTAGTTTATCATCTCATATATATGGATAATGAGTTAGGCAAATCCTGAAATGCCGGTGAGAATTTTCAGTCTTAATTGTCCTGAGCTCTCCTAGCTAATGTGCCACAGCAAGCCCAAGATTTTTCAAGGAGTAGTCAATATTTTTCAGTGAAAAATTAGGATTTCAACAAAACAACATGGGAAACATTTCTGCTGTCATCAGAAAATTGTGTTGAAAAACTGATCAATTTAATTTTTTTTTCTAGAAATCCTTCAGCTTTTGAGATAAATATTTTAGCCTTTGATATTTCAATAAAAAGTTGAAAATGTTATTGAAATAAAAACATGCTTTCCTCAGGCATGCAGGGATGAAGTCAGGGAGGCTAAAGTGCAATTAGAGTTGCAGCTAGCAAGGGACATGAAGGGTAACAAGGGTTTCTACATGTATGTTGGTAGCAAGAGGAGGATCAGGGGAAGTGTGGGTCCCTTACTGAATGGAGAAGGCAACCTAGTGACAGAGGATGCAGAAAAGGCTGAAGTACTCAATGCCTTTTTCATCTCAGTCTTCACAGGCAAGGTCAGCTCCCAGACTACTACACAGGGCAGCACAGGTTGGGGAGTGTACAAGTCCATGAGGCTGGATGGGATGCACCTGAGAGTGCTAAGGGAGTTGGCTGATGTGATTGCAGAGCCATTGGCCATCGTCTTTGAAAACTCATGGTGATCAGGAGAGGTTCCGGATGATTAGAAATGGGCAGACATAGTGCCTATATATAAGAAAGGGAAGGAGGAGGATCCAGGGAACTCCAGACCAGTCAGCCTCATCTCAGTCCCTGGAAAAATCATGGAGCAGATCCTTAAGGAATACATTTCTGAGCACTTGGAGAAGAAGAAGGCGATCAGGAACAGTCAGCATGGATTCACCAGGGGCAAGTCATGCCTGACCAACCTGATTGCCTTCTATGATGAGGTGACTGAGTCTGTGGATGTGGGGAGACCAGGGGATGTGGTGTACTTTGATTTTAGCAGGGCTTTTGATACGGTCTCCCACAACATTCTCACAGGCAAGCTGAGGAAGTACGGGCTGGATAAATGGACTGTAAGGTGGATAGAAAACTGGCTGGAGCATCGGGCTCAGACAGTAGTAATCAATGGCTCAATGTCTAGTTGGCCTCCAATATCAGGTGGAGTGTCCCAGGGGTCGGTCCTGGGGCCAGTTTTGTTCAATGTCTTCATCAGTGACCTGGAAGATGGCACAGAGTGTGCACCCTTAGCAAGTTTGCAGATGACATCAAGCTGGGGGAAGTAGTAGATACACTGGAGAGTAGGGCTAGGATTCAGAGGGACCTAGGCAAATTGTAGGATTGGGCCAAAAGAAATCTCGTAAGGTTCAAGAAGGACAAGTGCAAAGTCCTACGCTTAGGACAGAACAATCCCATGCACTACTACAGCCTGGGGACTGACTGGCTGGGCAGCAGCTCTGCAGAAAAGGACCTGGGGGTTACAGTGGAGCTGAATATGAGCCAGAAGTGTGCCCTTATTCCCAAGAAGGCTAATGACATGCTGGGCTATGTTGGTAGGTGTATTGCCAGTAGGTCAAGGGAAGTGAATTTCCCCCTCTATTCAGCATTGGTGAGGCCACATCTGGAGTACTGTGTTCAGTTTTGGGCCTCCCACTACAGAAAGGATGTGGCCAAATTAGAGAGAGTGCAGCGGAGGGCAAAAAAAAATGGTTCAGAAGCTGGGGCACATGACTTCTGAGGACAGGTTGAGGGAACTGGGCATATTAGTCTAGAGAAGAGGAGACTGAGGGGGATTTAATAGCAGCCTTCAACTACCTGAAGCAGGGTTGCAAAGAGGATGGAGCTGGACTGTTCTCAGTGGTGGCAGATGACAGAACAAGGAGCAATGGGCTCAAGTTGCAGCAAGGGAAGTTTAGGTTAGATATTAGGAATAATTTTCTCACTAGGAGGGTAGTAAATCCTGTGATTCCTGTGAAAATACTGGAACAGATTATCCAGAGAGGTGATAGAAGCTCCATTCTTGGAGGTTTTCAACACCCAACTAGACAAAGCTTTGGCTAGATGGTCTAGTTGGGGATGGTCCTGCTTTGAGCCATGGGTTGAACTAAATGACCTCCTGAGGTCCCTTCCAGACCTAATTTTCTATGATTCTCTGACCTGTCCTTACTGCCAAGCTGCACAACCTTGAGTTTTTTTATGACATTATTATTTTTCTGCAATGTACTTAGTACAGATCACAAATAGTGACCGTTCAGCATGCAGATGGAGAAAGATAATATGGAAAAATCAAAAAGAGGTGCGGACTTTGCATGATGAATTTTCAAAGGAATTTGACGGGGGATCCTAGGCCTCCTGGAATAAACTGGTCTTGAAAAGGGATTGGAACGAGGATAAGTTTGGAACTGGTTCACTGTGATTGAAAAGTCATTCCAAACATCGGGCAAGCATTAAAACCAATACATAAAGATTCATAGACTGTCAGGGGCTGGAAGGGACCTTGCAAGATCATCGGGTCCAGCCCCCCTGCACCAGGCAGGAAAGACAACAAGGTGACCATCCAGTCTCCTGTATGATGACTGGCGAAGGCAGGAAAAATGGCCAAAGAGGACATGGTTGAGAGAGAAAAATTAGAAGAAAAAGCTGAAAGCAGAGTTCCCTAGGACTCCTAAGGTTAAATTTGAGGCAAAGTGAGATAAAAGCATACTGTGGATCTGCTTCTTGAGAGAAGAGAGTTATGCAGAGACTGAAGGTCAGTCACACTTTTAAGATACAGATAACAGGATACACAGTACCTCTTGTGTTCTTGATTGCTCCCTTCTCTTCTCTATTTTACCCTGCAGTGGCATCCAATTTGTCTTTTGTCCATAATTACAAACAGGATATTTTTTTCACTATCTTAAGCTATGTTTCATGCCTGGTTTTATTTTCACACTGACCTAATTTCCCTTCCAATTCCTCCTCTTTGACTTCCTGCAGCTGAGGAATGGAAAGAAGATGATCAGGGCGGTTGCACAGAGGGCAGAAAGATTCCTCTTAGACTATGGCTTTGGGTGCCAAAGGCTTGATCTTTAGAAATGCACTTGTGTGCTGAGCAATGCAAACAACCAAGCAGTTCATCAGAGTGCACATTTATCGTGGTGGCAGGTAGCTGTACTTTAAAAGGACAACCCAATGCTGTACTGAGATTGGGGCTGAATCTGAAAAAAAACCAGGCCATTCTGGCTTTGAATCTCAAATGGAACCCACACTATAGAGATGTGTTGGGTTCGGGGTTTTGAAGTAGCGTGGATTTAACATTTAAATCTTGACCCTGCTCTAGTTTTCCTCTAAAAACCATTAATCAGGTCATCACTACCAGAAGGCACCATGGAAGTGCACTTTCATTTTACCATTGACTGTATTTCTATTTTTTTTTATTATAGACACACAGGAATATCTCCCCATTAAAAACACTGTGAAGAGCATCAATATACCTACAGTCTTCATAGAAGTAGCCAGTGGTTTTTTCCCCCTCTTAGTTGCGTTTGGTCTCCTATTGTTTCCTTAATTCTCCATCCACATCAACTCATAATGGGCTCTCTTCAGTACTATTTGCTAGCAAAAGATCCTTCTCCAAGGCATTTTATAAGTGTCTTCAAGATGTCCTACATATACTTCAGATAAACTGGCACAAATTTACATAACCTGTTGAACACAGCTAATGCTATCTCTTCAAAAAAGTTCCAGGACTGAAAAAAAGGGAATATGCCAAAGGTCAAAAGATATCTCTGAGTATCAAAAACCCTATTCTGATTTCTTCACTCAATCACCAATTCTTATTTTTTATAAATTCTCTACCAAAATTATGTCTGCAAAAGGAATATCTGTTAAGAGATCCTCACATGTTCTTTCTACACCCTGGCAAACACGCACATCCTCTGGAACTGTTTGAAGGTTCTGAAATGACATCACAAAGACAGCGTTCTCTTCCCCCGACAAGCATTTAATTAAGAGCACGTCGTTTTTGTGTGCATCTGAATTTATCAGCAGGTGATCCTCAGTAGACATTCATACCACATGCATGAGCTTTCCATATGCATCTGTATGACTGACTGAATAGGTACATTTTGTAGACTAACGCATTAGTATTTCAAACCTTTATTCTGACGTACAGATCTGATTCAACTGCCACGTATGCTGATCTCAATCAGGATGAACGCCACCGTAGTCAACTGAATTACACTGGCATAAAACTCATATGGGAAGTCAGGCCTACGTATTAGAAGATACAGAAGTGAAACTGCTCCACTTTTTGCACCCAAATTTGTAAATTTTTTGTGCTCTTAAAGTGCATGGATTAGATACTACTAGAAACAAGGGAATAGTTCTAAAAAATCTGCTTCTTTAGTTAATATCCATCCAAGAACTCCACCCTCCAATGTCTGCTGAAGAGTTTGTTTCCTGTTTTTCTGTCCACAAAATTCAGAATATTAGAAGGAATGAATGACTCAGTGAGTGCATCTACACGTACAATTAACGTGAATAAACTCTGGTGCAGTTTATGCCGGAGTTTATTGCTCCTGGGCGCAGCTTTTTCATGTGCACCTGGGACCATAGCAGGTTAGCTATGAGTAGCCCCAGCTGGTAGAGAGATTTTGGGGTCAGCCTGCCAGCCCAGCAATGCACTAGCCCAGGGCTGCTCCACCCTGGCTCAATATGCTGCAGAGGGGCTGGCTGGGGCACGAGGGTGCCCAGTGTAGGGCTAGGTGGCAAGCAGCCCCTGCACTGAAGCACCTTTGTGCCCAGGCCAGCCCAGTCACTGTCCACACGTGTCAATGTGGTGGAGTAAGTTACTCTGCTATAGGATAATACTTTTCCCAGACACTACTATTCTAGGGTGGAGTTAATTAGTCCATCGTGTCCTAATAGCATTGCACATGTAGATGGGGACACTTTACAGCAGAGCTAATAAGTCAACTCCACAATAAAGTGCACGTGCAGATGCCCCAGGTATCTGTCAGGTTTTCAACATTATTTTTATATGGGTTTTCAAAAGTGCCTAAGGAACTTCTGAAATGTCCACGTCCAATGCCAAGCAAAATCAAGCAAATAAAGAAAGGAATGATTCGCACAGAGCAAAAAAAAGATGACTGGGTATGTCTGTATTTAAGGAAGTCTGAATGTTTCATATTTGACTTGAATATATTAACGAGTATCTCATCAGTAGGGACCTACCTAAACCACAGTTTCATGATTTTCATGGAAACCACGAAAGATGGTGATCTCTGCGATCGCTGCAAAAAATGGCATTGACCGTGATTTCCGAGGAAATCAACCAAAAAAAAAAACTTTATAAAAATACAGTGCTGGTTTCCTGGTCCTCATTGCTGCTGGAGGGGAAGGTGCTGGCTGTCAGGGTGGCACAAATGGCAGCTGGCATTAAAAATGGCAGCCCTCCCCACCCGCCCACCCCATCCCTCTTCCCCAGAGGGACTCTCCACCAGTCAGCGCTGAGGGCCAGGGCCACAACAAAATGACTGCAAAATTGGTTTTGCAGGCTGTTACCAAGCTGTAAAAATTGCTTTCTCTTGCCACAAGTTAGGTAGATCCCTACTCATCGGAAGTACAGCCCATATCCTGAAATCATATGTTTCAATGTATATTAAAAAATAACCCCAACTGTGCTAAGCAACACCAAGTCACTTGATTTATATCTAAGCTATAAAACAATGTGTAGACCTTTCTTGCTTTTAATTGTGTAGGAATTCACATTGTTTCCATAGCAATAGCCAAATAATCTTCTTGGCCAATATAATGCCTTTCATTCAACAACAGCAATGGTCTTATTTTTTAGTGTTTTTCTGCCATATATCTTCAAAAGCTTAAAAGAGAACAGTCCCAACGTTCCTAATGGGGGAACTGAGGAATCTCAATATATTTCTACAGTATTGCCCAGGCAAGAATGAGGGTGATAGAATCTTCCCTTCGTTAAACAGGGAATAAGCTTTGGGAAGAGTACTTCTCCCCACAGCCCATTTGTCACTCCATGATCTGCAATGAGTTGAACTTCAATTCACCCTCATCTCATCATGAAAAGGGACTGCTAGCCCTGGTAGTGCCCACTCCTTGCTGTAATAGATTATGACTACTTTCAGAGTGCTGGTTGTGCTGGTTGTGCTGGGAGTGCTAAGGCTTCACATGCTCTTTCTCCCTCCTTAAGTAGCAGCCATCAATTAGCTCTTAGTGGGTGCATCAACACAAGATGCATTACAATGCCTTAGCCTAGTTTACTGCACAGTACGGATGTGCATCTACATGTACATGCCCTTACTGTGCAGTAAAAATGACAAACCATGACAAAATTTGATACCTGCAAATGCAAGTATCAAACGTAGTGATTAGTTAAAGCGCAGTAACACACATGTAGATGTGACCTGGCATTAAATTTAGTGTTGGGAAGGGAGAGGGGAGGATGGGGGGCATGTGTTGTGAGGACAACAAAGATTTTTTGATTGTATATGTGCCTGGCATGAGAGTGGTGCTGGGGGTGGGTACGGGGTAAGGGATCTGTGGGCAGCGGGAGTAAAGAGCAGGTGTCAGCAGGTAGGGCTGAGTGCATGCCAGTGTCCTGGTGTCCCAGATGGTCAGAGCTGGTGAAGCAGGTCGGGGAAGGTGGACTGGGTCATGTGAAAAGTATCCACCCACTACTCTCAGTCCTGCTGCACCAGGTGCTGCCCCCAGCGCTGGCTGGCATGGCAGGCCCAGGGGTGGTGTGGGGTAATGGCAGGCCCAGAGGTGGCCTCCTGGAGCCCCTTGTCAGCATGGCTGGTGGCAGTGGCTGTGCAGTGGCAGGGGCCCCTAGGAGGGCAAGCAGTGGGCAGGCAGGTGGTCACTGCATATGGTGGAAACAGGCAGGGCAAGATGGCTGTGGGCCAGATGACCAATGTCTGTGGTGGGCCAGCAGGGTGACCAAAGTGGCCAGCAGGATTGGGGGACTCTGTCCCTCACTGCCAAGGCCAGCAGCTGGGGTAAGAACAGAGCTTTCATGTGCTGCCACTATGTGTGTCACACTGCTTGTCTGAGCACTGGAACTGGCTGCCAAGACACCACGGAGCGGGGCTGTGGTTTAAAGATGGCTGCCACGTTTTGGCTTCAGACATGGCTGCCAAGTGCTGGCAGTCAGGCCAGAGGCTGAAGCTCCCCCTGGTGGCCACAGGGGTGCATGGCAGGGCTAGAGAGACCTAAATTTAGTGCCAAATGTCTGCATGTGTAGACACCTGCTTAAAATTGCTTACTGTACATTAAGCTAATGTGCAGTAAATCTAGTCACAACTAATTGCACGTGTAGATGCTCCCAGTATCTCTTCGCCCAACTGCAGGCAGATAACAGATATGGTTGGACTGCTCTGAAGTGGGCCTATTCACAGCTCTCCTTCCTCCACAGCAAATATGATCATGAGTGCCAAGTACAGCATGACACTATAATACAGCCTCAGCATATATGGCAAAATACCTATAAGAAGGATCTCCTCTCGGACAAAGGGCCTGGCCTTGGAAACCTTCCACCAAACCCAGTGGATTTTGCACATGTCAGTGGGGTTACAAGACCAACCTGGAGCCTTCCATTGACTTGCAGAGTAAGGGCTGCAGGAATTGGTTCATGTTACTTAGTGGTGCAGCTCTGATACCGTACAAAAGAGGCATGAGCAACAACAGCTAATTAAAAACCCCAGCTTAGCAATCACAGGAATCTTTCATGGTCAGAGGACGTTTCTTTTTGAGGGGTAAGTGCCAAATTTATTACGCAGAAAGAAAAAAATCTCCATCTGCAGTTACACCTGTCAAAAGCATCCTCACTTTTTTTTCCCTCCCTGTCATCCTCATCAGTGTCTGTTTATTATCACAGCAGTGACTTATGTCCACTGAAGATATTCTACTACATTTTCTAGCAGTGAGTATATTTGCCGGAAGCTATGTTGGATGGGCCAGTCATTCATCAGGCAAGCTGTTGGGAGAGGGGAAAGAGAACTCTCACATTCTTAACTTGGGAAATTATAGTTCTTATCTTTTTAAGGAGTCCTAATTCTGAGAGCTCATTTTCAGATGGTTTAAATAGGCACTGCCCCAACGACTATGAATGTATGTCTATTTACTATTTAATTACCTTGTAGAAAAAGAGTTCATTTCTTTCTAAGGTAGGAGCTTACCAAATCATTTTTGTCTGCACTAGTGATTTTTGGCCTTTCACTAGGAAATCGCCGCAAGACCTGAAGACGGGTGCTTCGTGCCCAAAAGTTTGTCTAAATCTGCCGTTGGCCCAATAACAGATATCACCATGGAAATCCTTGCCTCTTGCATATTTCCAGGCCCATCATGGCTACAATCTTATTCTTTGAACTTACACTTTAGGAACGTTATTAGAATTTAAAAAGACCTCCTTATGGAAGCAATTTGATTCTTCCTGTCGAGGTTTTCAGATGTCCCCTAGCTGACACTGACAAGCGTGTCTGTTCACACACGTCTGGAAAGAAGAGACTCTTTCCTGGCACACAACTAATTTTATCCTTCTACTGCTGCTTATAATACACTGAAAAGCTGTTAACATTTCCATCGCTAACACCATTGTCTAGTCTTAGCCGAGAAGTCTCAGTTTCAAGGCTGTTATTAGAATAAGCATGATGTGTTGAGCAGGAAAAATAAGCAAGCAAAAAGGCTGATGGAAATTTCCCAACTGAGCGCAAGGTTTCATGCACAATTAACTATTAAGGCTCAGATAGCTCCCCAGGTGGGAAGACGAATGGATATAGCAGGAGCTTCCTACAGCAGAGGTCCTTCTATACTGTTTTATTACATTTCGTTTATTGGATTTGGGTGACAGAGGAGCACATGGAAGCTCTGTTTGTTTGCTAGATTTAAATCCGAGATAAACCACAAACGTCCTCTGCTGCGCGGTGGACGTGAATTTGCCTAAAACGGACAAGCATGGATATTTTCCAACAGTCCACTAGGGGGTAGAGTGATTCAGTGCTATTTCACTGTGCTAGAACCATATATAAGAATTACCTTTAGTGCTTGCTTTTTCTAATTAGCAAAATCCAAGCTATTTTGCTCGTAGATAAAATCATTCAGACTTTATCCAGGCAAAAATCCTATTTACCTAGGAGTAGCTATGGAGGCTAATTGCATTCTGTCACTCTAAATTCATGTTCTATGAGTAAATTGTCCTCTGCCTTGTCAGAACTTCTGGATTCGGCCCAGAGGGAATATGGCAACAGAAACAATATATTTGCATTAAAGTAACACAGAAATTCTCTTATTATCTACATCTAAGATGTATTTCAGTGAAATTGCTCTTCAAATGCATTAGGAATCAAGGAACTGAATTCTCTAAGTACATTATAATTGCCTGAATGTAATCTATAATTATAATATTTAATTGTGCTTATGAAGCCAAAAATCTGCCTTCAAACATAGGCATGCAATTCCATTGACTTCAATGAGTACTGTATGCACAGACCCTATAATATGAAGTGATATTAAGGCAAATGCAAATGGATGGAAAGTTGTTTTTATTTAAACATTAGTGCAAAGCTAAAAGCATACTAAAAATGTCATTTTCCTTATAGTCTCCACCTTCCAGTCCTCATTCAAACAAAGCTTCCAATGAACTCAACACTTGGTATGATTTAAACACTACACTGATTTAATAAGGGCTAAATAGACAATGAACACTGGCTACTGGGGTCAGGAGCCTAAAATGAGCCAAACAGAGAGGCAATATGGGTTGGGAGGAGGAAGGTGGGGAGGCTGAATATCAATGCGTATCTCTAGTAACACGGCTGGGCAGCAGCTCTGCAGAAAAGGACCTGGGGGTTACAGTGGACAAGAAGCAGAATATGAGCCAACAGTATGCCCTTGTTGCCAAAAAAACTAATGGCATCCTGGGCTGTATTGGTAGGTGTGTTGCCAGTAGGTCCAGGGAAGTGATTGTTCCCTTCTATTCAGCACTGGTGAGGCCACGTCTGGAGTCCTGTGTCCAGTTTCGGGCCCCCCCCCCCACTGTAGAAAGGATGTCGACAGATTGGAGAGAGTACAGCTATGGGCAACAAAAATGGTTCAGGGGCTGGAGCATATGACTTCTGAGCAGAGGTTGAGGGAACTGGATTTATTTAGTCTGGAGAAGAGGAGAGACTGAAGGAGGATTTAATAGCAGCCTTCAACTACCTGAAGCGGTTTTCCAACAAGGATGGAGCTGGACTGTTCCCAGTGGTGGCAGATGACAGAACAAAGAACGATGGGCTCAAGTTGCAGCAAAGGAAGTGTGGTTAGATATTAGGAAGATTTTTTCATTAGGAGGGTAGTAAAACACGGGAACAGGTTACCCAGAGAGGTGGCAGAAGCTCCATCCTTGGAGGTTTTTAAGACCTGAGTACACAAAGCCTTGGCTGGGATGATCTAGTTGGGGCTGGTCCTGCTTTGAGCAGGAGGTTGGACTAGGTGACCTCCTAAGGTCCCTTCCAGCCCTCATTTTCTATGATCCCAAGCCACAAATTTGGAGAATAAGTCAGTCTGTGGATAAAGGACCCACAACCCTGAACACATTGCGTGGGAGGTTCTTCTTTGAAGGGTTGCCACTGATGTCATACACTTTCTAATATCAATGGAAGAAGCCAAAAATCGACACCTGGAGTTATTCACACATCATAATGGATTTTTTCTTTGGACCATTTCCACAAGCCAAAGAAGCTGGGATAAATTTGCCTGGATCACAGAGGGAAGGACAGTTCATGTGACAGGGAGCGGCAGGGCATGAGGAGCTCCAGGAGCATGCAGAGACCACTGCACTTCCCACAGCTCCCCAGTCCTGCGGCTAGCACAGTCTATGGCGCTCATTTAAAGCAAACACACAACAAAAAAAACACATCATATTTCAGCTTTAAAGCCCAGGTATGTCACGCCATGACTGAAGATCTCCAGCTGATGTAAAAGCCCTCTAAGGTCCAATGTAATTTAAAGCAACCCTGGGGCTACTTTAAGTTAAGATGAGAAATGAATCATCCTCCTGCAGCCCTAGGGAGTGGGAGAGAGGACAGCCGTAAGGTTCGGTGTCAAGGTCTGTGCAGACCGATCTTTAATGCACAGGCAAACAAAGTAGCCATGGGATCTGCGTAGAGCAGCTTGCACACAACCTGGAGCAGTTTAGCTTTCAGCATTACCGGGAGGTAGGGAGCTGGGTAGGGCACCAGGGTTAGCCATTAATGCTTTCCAGAGATGGCACGGGATCTTGGGCTTCCAAATGGGACAGCAAACTGTGATGAGCAGGCTGGAAAGTCAGTTCAACATTACTTCTGCAAGATGCATTCTCCTAGCAATGCAATAACCCTTATAAGCAGAATTCGAACAAAAGCCCTTGTCAGAAAGCCAGTTTCACCATCTGCTGGCCAAGAAGTCAGGAGGATGTTGCCAAGTGGGTTTTAGCAACGCCTTTAAAAGATAGGGTCAATTTCCAGAAAAGTCCAGGTTTGAAAATGCTGTTCTCTAAGAATAACCATGAAAGAATCCCATCAGATGAAAATAGACCACAGCAATATTCCCCTTGGGCCATAAACAAGGAAGGAAGCCTTGGAACTTCGCAAAACAGATCTCAGCAGTGCCTTATAAGGGGATTTTTGAAAGCCTCATCTTATAAAACTGTTTAAAAAAATAAATAAATTATACCATGTAAATCTTTGGGGTTGTAGCAAGAGATTTTTTCCTCTGATTTCAGGTTAAAAAATAGTTGTAATAATCTATTTCCCTTTTTTTTTAATTAAAGAAGTATAAATTCCTAAATCTTGGATTATTTTCTAGATTAAAATATCAACTTGTACATATTGCAATATTTAATTGTCAAATGTAATTGAGTGGAACAGCTCCTTGGACAATAAGTTAAAAAGAAATATTCAGAAATTACTTTGAGCAACAGAGCAATACAGAAGAAGATATATTAGAAGCACTCAAATAAAATTTGATCTATTTACTGAAATTCCAAAGCATTAAGGCACAGATATAATTTTGAATAGAATGTGATATTTATTCATCCTATTTATCCTAGATGCTGCCTTGCAGTAGAATGTATTTTATTATAATGTGATTTCTCAGCTGCATCAGTAAGATATTTAGACAGCTAATGAAGTGTTCAAGGCTGGAAAAAACTGCCTCATTGAAATGCATTACCATAAAGATTTTGCTGGAGCTAATTGCTGTCAAGGCTGCTTATGCATATGTCTTAGTTTAATTTCACCAAATGACAGAGCTAATAGTGGTTGCAAGCAAACGTGAAAAATCATCAAAGGAAAATAAAGGTCTTTCAGCCCTTATCATTGCAGTTCAGTCAGCATGTTCAGCTCTTACATGTGCACTGTGTCCCTGGAAGATGTAGTTCTCTATAACAAGAAGTTTGAGAGCCCTGTCAAACATCTCCAATGTGGAAAAACGTCTACACAATTTACCCCCGTTTTCTCCATTACAGTCTCCCTGGTGTGGACTTGTCAAGAATGGTATGCGGTTCAAGCAGGTAATGTTTTAAGGTCAAAATGTGCCAATTACCTGCCCAGAAAAAGCAAGCGTAGCAATTGGACGAGGAAGATTAAGGAGAAAGGCATCAACGTTTAGGCTGAATCTATGTACCTGAAGATGTAAGATTACATTCAAGTAGCAATGGACAAGCTCATTTTGCCTGATTTCAAACCCTGTCTAATATAGTCAGTTTGAAAGCTGAAATCCAAAATGAAGTTTACGGAGGGTGTGTTTCTACTAGGAAAGATCAGAGAACATGGGTAAGAAAAAATCCAGTGAAAAACCAAAGCAAGAATAGTTAGCCAAAAAAGCGGAGGGGAAATGCAAGTGAAGAAAATGCATTATCGGAGGCACAGCAGGGCAGCTCTAAACTCAGGACAGCCAGCATGCATGGAGCAGGGCAGGCTGCTGCTAGTTCACCTGCAGTGGCAGCTTTTTTGCACCCTCCAAAAAGGCAGAGCTTGTCTGCCCCTATTAGTTATACTGCTGGGCATCATGGACAGGAAAAGTCTAATGAAATATGGATGATTTTAGCAGATAGCCCAGAATAAGTGTCAGCGCAGGCGCTCCCAAAGGACGACTAGAAGGCGTTGTATCGCAGGTAGCCTAATGCCTTCCAAGATTCCCTGGTTGCACTGATATGGGATCAGTGTTTTATACCTATTTAAAGGAGGTACAACCTCCGTTGTCCTTTGAGTGATTATCCTTAGCTTCCCTGTTGCTCTCCTGCAGCAGCACCTGGAGATCCATGCGCTCCTACAGCCCTGGAATCATACCCTGTCTGACGTAGGCCTCATAATGGGGAGGAGGGGATCCTTATGCTCCCCTAGATTCTCGCACAGACCTCAAGAGGCCTCAGCTCTATATGCTTCACATACAGGGCAGTCTTTTCATTAGCTTTTTAGTGGTGGATGTTTCTTTCACCTGTGGCAGACAGGCATAGCTAGAAAATCCAGGGTATTTGATTTTAAAGTGAAATCTCATTGTGAGGCCATACAGACAGTGTGCCAGGAGGGAAAGGGAAGGACCCGGTGAGCTCAGTATGGGTTTATGAACCCACAAAATAGTCAAGAAGACTTCCCAAAAAACTCCCATTACCCGGGGTCCACTCCCTCCATTCTGGCTTTTTAGAAAGTCACGTTCTACAGGTTGTATCTAAAACACTCTGTGCCAATGTCCTTGTGCCTAATCCAAAGGCATAATCCTGATTGTGCAGGTAGGTTATAAAATCCCCTGATAGCTAAGAGGTGAAATCACTAAAAAATAAAACTTGATTAGGAGAGAGAGAGCAGGAAGGAGGGAGAGAGAGAGAGAGAGGTTATGTTTGTTCAAAGGACTTCAGAAACAAGTGGCACCAGCCACAAGTGTGGGAAAGACTGCTACCAAGCTGGCAAGCACAAAATATATTATAAGCATAAAGTAAAACTAATCAGGACTCATAGCAGAGATGATATCTTTCATTAGACCAGCAAGATTTTTGCAAAAAAAAAAAAAATGCTTTAATTGCACACTTTCAGGCACAAACACCCTTCATCAAGCATTGGAGAAAAGATTGTAAAAGTTCTCCTGGGTAGAAATGAAAGTTCATATTTCATAGGATTTCACAAAGGGGTCAATAGATGGAAAACTCCTCTGGGCAGTTGGTTCATAGCTGGTATGGAGCCTCTTACCTCTTGTGAGGATCTCTGATGATGCAGATTACCTTGAAACAAAGACAGGAGCAGGATCTCAGGTTTCCGGTGGTCACAGTTGCTTCCTGCTTGGGAAAATATGGAGATTTCATTTTAAAAAATCAGCTAAAATTCAATATCTCCCATGTGTCAAGTATCCAGGTTGTAGCCATATTGGTCTAGAGGAAAAAGCAATCAGGACTCATAGTAAAGATGATATCTTTTATTAGACCAACAAGATTTTTGCAAAAAAAAAAATATTTAATGTAAACCTATGCATTCATTGCTATTAACAGATTCAACAAAAAGTAACTTCAGAATCTCCTGTGCGCATTCACATATCTCACAGGGGTGCTCTCACCAGTACAGACATTATGTTTTTACTGGTGCTGTATAAGTGATCGGAAACCAGTCTATACCCATGACAGAACAGAAATTTGGCGCACAAAACCAGTCTATACCTGTAACAGAACAGAAGTTCAGGACACACAAACTGATCTAAAAATGGTGGAACACTGTCTAAGTTTTGCTCCCCTGCCCCCAGCAGAGGGCGAACATGTGCTCTGTTCACTACTGATCGAAACTACACCACTTACAGAAAACCCTGTAACTTGGATCAATTCCACCTCGGGCTTTTTGAATGTCTGCACCTAGCCTCAGTGAGTTAATGGGTTAGTTTGTGGCGTTTTTTTCAAGCAGACTGCCATTCAGATATTACCTGGTTAATGCAGCCTAAATGATCTGTCTGCAATACCTATCTGCACCAATGCTTGCAAGTGTTTGTCTTCCCTTATATGAGTCTGATCCTGCTTCTACTTAGCCCATTGCCATTGGGCTTTAGGGGAACACATCCTTGCTTTTAAGGCAGATTTTGGTCATCCCCTTGATATAACACCTCAGCTACCTCCTGCTGGGGTTTATAACTTTGAACCTGTATTTATACTAAGACAATGCTTTACAGCATACCTACTGCCTAGGAAATGACCTGCTTGGTGGCGCGGAAGTGGAAAGGGATCTTGGAGTCCTAGTGGACTCCAAGATGAACATGAGTCGGCAGTGTGACAAAGTCATCAGGAAAGCTAATGGCATCAGCCCTGTGACCCCAGTGACCCCAGCCGACTTCCTGCCCTTCAGGCGGGGGGCTGGACTCGATGATCTTGCGAGATCCCTTCCAGCCCTAATGTCTGTGTGAAATCTGTGAACAGATCCAAGGAGGTGATACTTCCCCTCTATCGGGCGCTGGTCAGACCGCAGTTGGAGTACTGCGTGCAATTCTGGGCGCCTCACTTCAAGAGGGATGCGGATAACCTGGAGGGGGTTCAGAGAAGGGCCACTCGTATGGTTAAGGGCTTACAGGCCAAGCCCTACGAGGAGAGACTGGGGCACCTGGACCTCTTCAGCCTCCGCAAGAGAAGGTTGAGAGGCGACCTTGTGGCTGCCTATAAGTTCATCACGGGGGCACAGAAGGGAATTGGTGAGACTTTACTCACCAAGGCGCCCCTGGGGGTTACAAGAAATAATGGCC
>NW_005841875.1:1551361-1593391 GCF_000455745.1 Alligator sinensis
GGCCCTTCAGGCGGGGGGCTGGACTCGATGATCTTGCGAGATCCCTTCCAGCCCTAATGTCTGTGTGAAATCTGTGAACAGATCCAAGGAGGTGATACTTCCCCTCTATCGGGCGCTGGTCAGACCGCAGTTGGAGTACTGCGTGCAATTCTGGGCGCCTCACTTCAAGAGGGATGCGGATAACCTGGAGGGGGTTCAGAGAAGGGCCACTCGTATGGTTAAGGGCTTACAGGCCAAGCCCTACGAGGAGAGACTGGGGCACCTGGACCTCTTCAGCCTCCGCAAGAGAAGGTTGAGAGGCGACCTTGTGGCTGCCTATAAGTTCATCACGGGGGCACAGAAGGGAATTGGTGAGACTTTACTCACCAAGGCGCCCCTGGGGGTTACAAGAAATAATGGCCACAAGCTAGCAGACAGCAGATTTAAACTAGACATTAGGAAGAACTTAGAGTGGCCAAAGTCTGGAAAGGGCTCCCAAGGGAGGTGGTGCTCTCCCCTACCCTGGGGTTCTTCAAGAGGAGGTTAGATGAGTATCTAGCTGGGGTCATCTAAACCCAGTACTCTTTCCTACCTATGCAGGGGGTTGGACTCGATGATCTATTAAGGTCCCTTCCAACCCGAACATCTATGAATCTATGAATGATGACCATCTTACTAAGGAGTCTGGACGGGCTGCTGTGCCAAGCTTGTTACAAGGTTAAGTATTAGTCATGACATAACAGATAGTGTGGACTGGTAACTGCCCAATCCACAATTTAGTGAGAAATTAAACAATTTCCTCTTATGAAATACACGTGGCTCAATGGAAAGAAGGAAAAGGTTTTCAACCAAACAAAAATGAGCTAAAACAGCTATGCCAGCAAATCTCTGTAGTGTAGTAGGCCAAGCCTGGTGTGTAACACACCTGAAATCAGAGGAGCTTTTCTTTTGATTGAGGTCTTGCAATATGCAACCCAGATCATGGGGAAGTCAAGGATGACAAACTTCCAATGATGGGTAAAACTCTTTTAGAGTTACGAGTACCACTCCAGACAGACTAACCTCATAACTGCTTATCACCTGTGTTCATTGTGACTTCAGTGTGGATCACCAGTAACTGAATTTTTAGAATAGTCTGCTTTAAAAGTGAATCTTCACCCAGTCTCGGTTTAACGCACAATGGAAATGTCTTTTGGAAATCCAGTGGAGCTTTCACCTGATAATTTTTCAATTACTCTGGGTGCATCTACACATATATTAATGCACTGTAGTTACAACCCATTAAGTTTAGTACTTGCATAATCAAGCACTAAATCAATGCACAGTAACTGACGCTACTGCATAGTAGCACCAACACATGGCTTTTTAGTGACGCTCACTGTGCATCAGCCTAATACTACTGCACAGTAGCGTATTAGCACAGGTTTTGCCCTGTGTGCTACCGCACAGTGTTATTAGGCTACTACACATACTAGCAGCTGTGTACACAGGGGGTGCATCTACAGGAGCTGCTAACTATGAGCTATGGTACTGGGCTTTCATGGTGAGGAGCTGTCAGCTAGACTGGGAGCTTGGTCTTAGCCCACATACTACATAGCATCAGGGTTTATATACCTCTAGAAACGGGAGACCTGCAAAATTTGGGATTGGTCATCCAGCTTGTTCTTGAAGAAAGGTAATGATCACTAAGTTCAATAAACACAGGCATTCATGAATGAGAAGAACTGTACCCTTTAATTGGTGGAGCAGTATGCAACACCTACAGAGCCTTTCCATGTCTTTCTGATGGACTAACAACTACCTACCTAACTACCTAACAAGGTAGCTGCTGCTTGAGGGACCATCTCCCAGTTCCCAACCCCTTAGTCTCTTGTTAGGTAGCATTTTTAAATTATGACTTCTATCACTACAAACCCTATCCTAGGAAAGGAGCAATTGGAAAGGAACTCCAGGAGGGGGTCCTTATTTAGTAGATTTTGCTATAGGAAAGGCCGTCAGAACTGGGCCCTGTGTTTGTATAAAATATTGTATAACAAGATTTCTCATTGTCATCAATTTTGAATAGGGCAGCTGCACGTTACACTTCTGCCATGCCATTCTTCAGTCTTTAAAAGGTGCAGGCCTTCTCCGGTGCCTTCTGCAACGTATTGTTATTGCCATCAGACAGACCTGTACGGAGAACTGTTCACTGACTCCAGTGATGGCATAGTTGATTCAAATGAACCCAACTAGTTTTGATTAAGAACTTCATACTTCAAGTGCCTTTTTTGTTTGAAAACCTTCAAGCTTCTCATTATCATCAGGTTTTGTTTGTTTGTTTGTTTGTTTTAATGCACAGAAATGGGAATTTCCATAAAATAATGCTTGCGGGCACAAAACCGTGTCAAAGAGCATTAGTGTTAAAAGCAAATATAAGGAGAAAAAGCAAAATACATTTGGGAACATTTTGGACCATGTGCTATATTGTTTTATGTCGTGCATACAGCTATAACATCCACACATTATAAAAGCATAGGGCAGCAGACTGAAAATATGTCTTTTAGATTCAAATACAGTAATAATCTAAGAGCAAACTATTGCTTGATTATCACACTAGTTGTCTAGTAATAGTTATTGTATTTAAAAAGCCCATGCAAGGTTTTATTAAAAAAGTTGGCAAATATAGTGTTTTGTCTAACTTCTGCTCAGTGTTTCAGCAAAAAAGGAGAGAAACGAAAGAGCAAGTATACAATCTGAAGATGGAGGTGGTAATCTGTGCTGGTCTGAAATCAGGCTGAAGACAGGGCAGGGTGGGTGCTTAGAGATTAACTGGTTCAGATGATGCCATCTGAAGACAAACCAGAGTTCAACTGCATCTGATGAAGTAGGTTGTTGTCTATGAAAGCTCATGTCCCTGGACCAGAGAAGAAGTAGAAATGGAAGTGAATGGCAATACATGATGTTTAAAAAGAGGTACAAAGAGAAGGTTACTGGGAGGTCTGGACATGAACAAATGCAATGTATCTGTGTCAAGCCAGGTCATGGCTGGGCAGGTCTAGGGGCCACCCAGGTCAGAAAAAGCAGCCAAGATCCAAGGGGAGTGTGCACAGTCTGAGTGTAGGGGAGTCTGGAAGCCAGAACATCCTTCTAGGGAACTGAATCAGAGATCCAGGGGCTTGGGCAGAGTGGGGGGTCAGGAGACTGGCTAGTTGGATATGTACAAGACCAAACCAGAGTCATGCTAGGGAGCCAAAAGGTCAGGCTAAACTGGAGGTCCATGGATAAGCTAGGTTAGGTAGCCAGCGAATCCATCAGAGAGTCAGTAAAGACTCAAGCCAAGCATGAGACAGCAGAGGTACAAATGAAGCCTTGTTGTCCAGACACTTCCTCTTCCAGGCCACGGGTTTTTATAGGAAGGGGTAATGGGTCAGCTAACCCTGGCTGGCCATTTCGGTTGCAAGGAGTGGACGGGAAACTAGGCGCAGATATTGGGTTCTGATCACCTATATCCACCGCAATACTCAGCTAAGGAGGTGACAGCCTGGGATGAGCAGCTATGCCAGGCACGTTAAAGCCCAAGGTTTAAGGCTGTGGCATGACAGGCTGGTATTAGCTATGGATATTCTTGTCTGTAATAACTTGTCTGCCTCTTCTGTACACCTTATTTTGCTCATAGGTGATCAGACCCAGCAAGTAGCTCTGTCTTTTCTCACCAAGGTGTAAGAGACTGCTGGTTATTTCCAGGAACATCTTGGAAACAAGGAACCCTGTACTCACCATGTCGGCTGTCATCCTGCAACACTCACACACACAATGTTTAAAAGTCCCAGTGGTTCATGGGACCCTAGTCCCAAAGTGCCCTGTTCCTGTTCTGGTGAAGAAGAGGAATTTGCATTCTTCAGTGCTTGTTATCAACCAGCCTGTCTCTTAACCGCTGGACAAAAGGCTGCATCTGAGCCTCACCACCAACAGCCAAAGCAGTGTTGTGACACCATGGGATACATGCGCCTCTCCAAAGAGTTTACTAGCTACTTGAGCTCTTCTGCTTGTTGCCATTGATGCAGCAGCCCAACAGGCAGGTGCTCCGGTTTCAGAAGTCATGGTATCCATGTTGCAAAATTTAAACTTTCCTTTCTCGACCTGCCAAAGGAAGGAGCAGAAAATACAAAACACAATTACGGAACTGGATAGATGGTCCAGAGCTCTGTGAGCTCATGGCAAGATGGTTTCTGTCTTAGAGAATCCCAGGGTTAGACGCATCGGAGAACAAAAGGCAGCTGCAACGCCAACACTGTGCAGTGGGCGCATGTTGTTATAACTCTGACTCAGACGTCGAATGCCCTCCCCACCACCAGCATTTTTCTTCTATTGCAAATTAATCCACAAGGCCAATAGAAGGACAGCAAATAACTGACCCCCGGTGCCAGCACATATTGTGGCTTTCAAACCACTTTGGCTTCATTATCTACAATTTACCGTATGACAGTTACATGAGTGAGAATTTATCGAGGAAGCTCATGGAGAGTCTGGCCATTTAAATCACTCTGTTGCAAAGACAACTAGAGAAACGACAACGAAGTAATAGCAGCAAGAGAATCGCACTTCATTAGAATTTAAATGATATGTTCCAGCAGCTCCTTGGCTTGGAATACTATTATCACCTTCCCCCCAGGTTGCTTGGTCTTGTAGATCTATTTCCTAGTAGGGGAAGTCAGGGATGTGGCGTCTAGTTCTCTTTTTTAGTGTAACTGGTTTATTTACATGCACCAGACAATGAGCAACATTCATCACTAGGGACCTACCTAAGTCACCGTGAGACGATGGGTTTTTCGTGGCTCGCTCACAGCACACAGCGCTGATTTCATGGGCATTTTGCAGCAGTCCCACCCCCATCACTAATTGGTGGAGCGTATCTTAATTCCAACTATGTCACTATCATTTGTTGGGGGGGGTTGATTTCACAGGAAATCGCAACCAATGCTGGATTTCCTAGCAATTGCGGACAATGCTGTTTTTCATGATTTCTGCAAAACCGTAATTTAGGTAGGTCCCTATTCAACACTAACACCACACAAACAATCCCTGCTTTCAGGAATTGCAGTCTGATGCCCATTGTCCGAGAAGTACCTCTATACCAAGCACTGGCTCCAAGGAGGGAGATTGAGGTAGAGAGCAAACTCTCTGAAGGCACAGCCTTGCCTTTTACTTCCTGCACCACGCAGTACCATGAAAACATGCCACACATACCATACCCCACGAACTACCCCACGCAGTTGAAGCCATGTAGCTGCATTCAGCTCAGAACAATGCCCAAGCTAATTAGCTGGTCAGGAGGTCATGTGTGTGGAGCAGCATGGCACTGCCTGGCATGGGAAGTGACAGGGACAGATGGGCCCTGATACAGCTTTCACCAAAAGATGCAGCATCACAAAAACCAAGGAGCATTTTCTCAACGACCATACCCTGCCCACACACAAAGAAAGAGAACGTGTTAGTAAGACAAGCAGTGCTCCCTGGTGACTCCTGTCATAACCGTACACTAGAACAGGCAGTAATTCATTCACAGGGTAATAGGTGGGGCTGTTGACATTTCCACTGAATAGGTTGCCCAACATTTCCTATTGTTGGATCCTGTTCTATTGCTTGTCATCTTGCCAAACGTTAACCATCTGGTCTGGAGGTTTCCATGCTGGTGTCTGTCTCGCACTGAGTTATTTTGGAAACTTGCAGCCTAAACAGTTTGCCCATCTCCAAGCACAGCAGTGGGGAAAGGCATTGTTTTGTCCATGTTAACAATTTTTAATGGCCTTTTTTTTTTTTTGTGAAAAACTCCAGCCCAACTTTCCCCTCCGCAGGGGTAGCCTGTTTGTTGGGAATGTGTCTTTGGTCGTCTCTATGAAAAAATCCCAAATTTAGCCAAGCAATGTCTTTTAAAAATTAGTGTGCATATGCATAGTAGAGATGTCTCAGATTTTAGCAGTACCATGCCTTGAAAGTTTCCTCTGCACTGGGCAATTCAGCAAAAGATCTGAAAACGATTGCAGCTACCTTTCAGGACTGCAGATCTGAAAAGGACTGCAGGGCAAAATGAGCTACCTTTGGGTCCAGATGCTTGAGTAGAGACCAGAGAGCTCTTGTGTTCTCTCCTGTGTTCTCAGTGGCATTGGGACTGGGCAAAATTTGTAGGAGGGACGTGCTACATTCACAAGCAGAGGGGACAAGTGACAGCAGAAGTGCTAAAGAAAGGATGAGAGGGGTCTCTTGTGTAGAGCAGCAACCCTTAAGGTTTTAGGACCATGCAGAGGCCTCTGTGGTATATCAGTCTGGGATGATAAATGGCTGGGTTTGATAGGTAGAATACACTGTATGCAAAGCCCAGCAAATATGACTGCAAATTATTGCTGGGACAGGTTGGTTTGGTTTTTATCAAGAGGGAAAGGAAATTGTCTACAATGCAGCAGGACAGGAGGCTGAGAGGCTGCATATACACTGTCTACTGTAGTAGTTGTAGGCATCTGCCTGTCTCACAAGACAATAGAATTACGCCGAGTGAAACAGTTCACTGAACGTAATCCTCGCTTGAAAGATAAAGCAAAGCTGGTGTGACCTCTCCAGGGTGCAAAAGTGTATTGTGATCAGAAAGGGGCACATGCCAGCAAAAACAGGAGGCTAGAGAGAGGGAAGAAATGAGGAAAAGAGATTTTGAAAACCCCTTGAGAAGGAAGAAAGATAATATTTCCTCTTCGGGAACAGGTAAGAGCAAGAATTAGGCAAGGGAATGGTGATAAGACACAGACCCACAGGTTACAACGTGGTAGCAGTTTCTCTAATTCTCTTTCTCCCATCTCTTTAATGGAGCACGTTTGCGGCGAATCACTGCAGCCTTGCCCCCTATTGAGAGGTCACTATACATCTTGTGCTGGATCCTAACTTTTTGTGTTCCTGGGCTCCCAACAGGCTGCTTTTCCAGTACTGACCAAGAGAACATTTAGGTCCCAAAAAAGCAGGGGTGCAAACAGAAGTGACAATTTTCACCCCATCTAGCCACAGAAAGCAGTTTATAGCCATGACCAAGTGCATGGCAGCAGACCGCTTCCTAAAATAGCCGATCAGGTGAAAATCTGACCCCTCGTTGCGTGAGGGTTCAGATGAAGATGTTTCAAAACAGAGCAACTTCGGTAACTCCTGTCTGCGCTGCCTGACAGATGTTTTCAGAATGGGAGGGGGGAAAGGGAGTGGAGGGAGTTCAGTCTGGGGGGATTTCAGCCCATGCTGGGAGTTTTTCAGCTGACTTGGGAGGTGCAGGGGGACTCCAATACATCCCTTCACCAGGGGCTGAAATTTGGGCACCCCACCCATGCCAACTGAACTCCCTCCAGTCCCTTTTCTCCTTCCCATTCTGAAACGGGGACAGGCTGGAAGATGGGGAGGGCCGTTGATAGAAGAAACTGGCTGCAGGCTCCAGCAGCTAGATTCCCGTCCCCCTGGAACCAACAGAGAACTTCTGTTTGTTCCAGGGGATCGTTGCAACGCAGAATGTTTCCTGCAAAGCGTTCTCGGTTACAGCGGGGAGCTGCACTTCTGTCTGCGCCCGAGATCTAACAGGATTCTGCAGCTGCTTGCTCCTTCTTATGCTGTGACGGAAACTGCTGCCTCCTCCCTCGGGGAAAACTTGTCAGCATCCTCTCAGAACAGTCTCTTGATCCTTTATTCTTTTCCTTGTTTGTCCTTCCAAGGTCACCATGGCTTAGCATCTGTTTCTCTGAAAATGGCTTCTCTCTGCACAGATACTACCATCATTTGCTATTCTGGGAATTGCTCATTTTAGGCTATTCTCAGAAGTGCTGACAAGGTATTTTCAGTAAGGACACCTCAAATTTGAAACCTTCCCCCACCCCCACCCCAGCTACTTGGATACAAAACAAGCTCAAATCACTTGACTGTTGGATCACCCTGCAAATGGCCATTCCCCAGGTGCTTAGGGAGCAAGGAGGGTTCATCATCATGATCATCAATGAGAAGTAAGGCTGGAAGGGACCTCCAGAAGTCATCTACTCCAAACCCCTGCCTGAGGCAGGATCACCACTATCCACACCATTCTAGATGAATCCATAGTCTAACTTCTTAGTAAAACTAGTCAGCTCTGACACAACACAAGACATAAGACTTTAACATGCCACAGGCAAAGTAGGAGAACTATGGAAGCCAACGTCCTGCTTCTGTAAAGGGTTGTTAATATACACTCAGGACACCCCATGAAAAGGGCCAGGCCCCCCACTACAGAGCAAGGCAAAAACCCCCATAGTCCAGACCGATTTGACCATTGGGTAAAATTACTTCCAGAACACAAATATGGTGATTGGTCTAACCCTGAATTGGGGGGGTGGGCAAGACTGAATATACACTGTGAAAACGACTCCTCCTACCCCTCCTTCCCTCAGTGAATGGACAAAAAAAAAGTGAAAAAAATATATATTTTGGGTCACATTTTTTACCACTCTGAAAAATTATATTATTTGTGTGTATTTATATATTATATGAAACATAATGGTACCCAGCAAGGCAAAGCTGAATGGAGACTAGAAACATCTAGAAAACAGAGGGAGCATGAAATCGGGGAAATGTATCGGCAATTGATGACATAAGCCGTATTTAAATAGATCTAGTTCTGGTTTTACAATTGCAGGCAGCAAGAGAAAGAAACTCTGCACCTGTGTGTAACACCGGGTGCCTTCAAGAAGTAGCATGGAACACCAAAGAGACACAGGAAAGAGCCCCTAGGAAGCTGTTTGTTATCTCTGTCAAAAGTAAAATTAGGACTTCGGGGGACATGGACCTTTAGCTTGATATATGCTCTGAGCATAAAACAGAATGATCTGCAGGCTTGTCTGCTATGAGATCATTTTTATTCTCCTGGACAAGTGGGTTATGTCATTTGTACACCTGTAGGGTGGAGTTAGAAAAAAGGCTAAAACAAACAAATAGTGGAAAGCCCTATTTGCCATGAGTATGCATCTCGGAACAGGTCCCGTTCTGTTTCATATTAGAAAGAATCACCGTGTTCTAGCAAGGGTCAGGCTCAGGCTAGCAGGAGCAACAATAAGGCCAGCTGTCACTCCTTTGGTTTTCATGCATGCCCAGGGAGTGATTATACAGATGTGGATAACACCAACATGTAGAGCTGCAAAAAATCAAGTTGGGTGCTGGTTGCAAGGTTTTGAAAATGTCATTACAACCGAAAGCCAAGAAAATCTCATTCTTCCACTCCTTGTACAACTGGTCCCTTGTCAACCTCTCGAAAAGCCAACACATATGCGTTATATAAGTGTATCCTTGTTAGCACAGATATGTGTTTTCCTCTTGCGGTGATAATAACTGTAAGAAGGGGTTTCAAAATTATCGACTCTCCAGAAGGTCATTAACCTGAAAAGATTGGGAAACACTGGTTTAGGATATTGAATCCTATGACAAAATTGTTTGTGATTTTTTTCAGCAAATGTTTTCATTTGGGTTGGAGAGAGAGACATAAATCAGCTGAGCAACACACTATTTTTCCCAGTGAGGAAAGGGTTTTCTTCCTTATGGGTAATTGTACTCAGGGAAAAACAATGATCCTATTGTTTTTACGGAGCGCTTTTATTGCTGTTCTTTTCAGATGCATTCTAGGCCGAGATAGCAAACAATGCAATCCATTTCATTTTTACAAGAAAATAAACCACAAAACTACAAAAACTAAAAGAGAAGATCTTATAACTATTTGTTGACATGCAACTGGTATGAATTATATTTTTTCAAGTCATGCAGTCATTAAAGCTACTCATAGCTGTGGTTGCTAATAAGAGGAAATCATAAGAAAAATAATCTAATGGAATTCCAATACTGTGAACCCCCAGTGTTGAAACTGCAGCTCCAAAAGAATTTAAGCTTAAAAATGAAAAGGGTTTTTTTTTTAAATAATAAATGTAGGAATCCTTTTATTTGCCTTTTGATTTTTGAACCCTTAGAATATACTCAGGTCATATTTTCAAACATGTGGATTAGAAAAGGGTTTTCATTAATGAAAGCTGAGCTTTTCACATGATCAAAGGGTTTAAGAACCAGGGATTTAAGAAAAGCACCAAATATTATGGCACTAGCAATAACATTTCCAGGAGCTAGCAACACTGAGGCCAGGTACAGACATTATTCTTTTACCAGTATAAGTGACTGGAAACCAGCCTATACCCCTAACAGAAGTTCAGCACACAAGACTGGTCTATACTCACAACAGAACAGAAGTTCAGCACAGATGGACTGGTTTAAAAATGGCAGAACCCAGTTTAAGATTTGCCCCCCCACCGAAGGGTGAATGCGGGTGCTGACAGACATGCAGCTCCCCACTGTAACTCATGGCACTTCACAAAAAGCGTCACGAGTTACAGTGATCCCCAATCCAATGGATGTTCACTGTTTGGTCGAGGAGTGATGGGGGAGGGAAATCGAGCTTGACTCTGGAGCCAATCCAGTGGAGAGAGGCTGCCTGTCTCTCCCCTAGCCCAGGCCCCTCCCTCCCAGCTCCAGTGCTGTCTTCAGGATGGGAGACGGGAAGGGTGGGAAGGAAGCTCTGCCTGGGGTTTGCCCAGCCTGTGCTGGAAGAGGGGGCGGGTGTATTGGAGTCCTCCACCTCAGCTTCAAGTTCATGAAGTGCATGTGCATCCAGAGGGGGATGTACATAGAGGCTCCACATTTGGATGAACTCAGATTACTGGAAGTTACTCTTTATTCTCCTTTTGTTTTACAGTCTGCATTATTGTTTCAGGTGATCCACAAAATACATTCCAGATTGCACCACCTTCCCTTGCCTTGTCCTGCCTGTGCACTTTGGTCCCTTCATTTGGAAATACCACTTTTGGGGCAAAGGCGAGGTGCAATCTGCAATCTAGTCTCCAGTCCAGTTTTTCTGATGTGACAGGTCATGGACCATCACCTGGACTGAGTCCACCACACTTTTTCTATGAAGGTTGCTAAGCATCCATCAGAAAATAAAACTAGTCGTTCTAGACAGAGCTTGATTCATCCCATACCCCCCGATGGGAGAGGTGACCTTGCTTATTACCAGGCTTTTGAGTAGTCATCCTTCGGAACACATTTCTCAAGCTCTGTCTACATTTCCCTAATTTATTTCCTGAATTTTTGTTCACACTCACAACTCCTGTCAAAATCCCTCAATACCCAACAATGATGTGTGTCTGCTTTGTTAGCCCCACGTTGTGCTTATATAACTCACCGGCACCCCTGGCGATCATGAGAAGCAGCTATTTCTTGATACCTGCAAGTTCTTCATGTTGCAGCTGTTTCCAGGCCAACGTGTCCTCCCCACCCCCCTTAAATCCTTGTTATTTCCTGGGAAGCATCTTTCAGTTCATGTGTGAGGAGCCATACAGAAAGGCACTTAGCTGTGCTGTAACTACAACTTGCTTGATATTAAACTTAAAGCACACAACAAAAATGCAATGAGGGTACCAAGGGAATTTGCTCACACATGTGAAGAGAACAGCACCACTCTTACCCTCTCTTTCCCCCTCTATCTACTTAGATGGCCCTTGTCCTCATATCATTTGAGTGACCTTGCATTGTGAATGGAGTCTATCCTCACATGAGGTAGGGAAGTATCCCTATAGGGAACTCAAGTCCACGGTCACACAAGAAAAGCAGAAACTGAGCTGGGAATTCAGTGGAGGGCTCCATTTTTATTCCTATCTACTGAAGAGGCAGGTTGGCTGTGAGACTGGGCTTGCAAAGGATCAATAGGTTTTGAGTTAATTTGGGATTGATTTTGTTCTGTTTGTTTCTTACTGTGCAATGCCAAGTATAAGTATGGATCACAGAGGGGTCCCTTTAGCTCAGAATACGTGTTTGTCATGTTAGCCCATCTGACAGAGATTCAGTCAACTCTCAGCATCAAAAATACAAAGTCAGGGGAGTTTTGGATCTGGGCCCAAAGCAAAGTCCTGAAAAATATAGTGCCAGAAATATATCTCACAAAAGATCTCCAAATCGTTTCAGGCTGGTATCTTCACCACACCAAGTTATAACCATGAAGTGATAGAGTTTTTCTTAAGCCTGCTTTATATTAGTATAAAGAGTAGTGTTAGCCCTTCTCCCCATAACGGCCGCTGTTAAGTCACTGAATCCATCATCACAGCCACCCAATACGGATTCAACAACGATACAGACATTTCAAAGTTACAACCTTACAAGTTATCAAAACACGAGCAGCAATGTTTTCCATGCATTAACAGCTTCAAACCAGACAACTGTAGCCTTTCATTTTGTTCACATCAAATGATAATATTAGTTGGTTTGGAAGGTATTTGCCCCTGGAATCATCATATTATCATTTGGAGGTTCAGAATTATAAACAAGAGCAATGTAAAGCCCAGACCTACATATTATTTCCATGATGTAAAGGTGCTCAAAGTCTTCAAAGGCCAGCTATCCCTTACTGAGAGAGAATTATATAAAACACTTTTATTGTATGGGGGTATTTTCAGCCCTTTAATTTTATGTGCCCCAGGTGAAGCAATATAAACAAATTGGAGCTCTCCTGATTGTGTTCATCAAGGAAAGAGCCATGGGGAAGTTTGTAGGATCAAAACTATAACTTTGTGCTGCTAGGGTGTCAAACTTTTCAAGTGCAAAACAGAAATACAACTGTGCAACACACAGAGAAAGACTTTGGAGAAGCCAGCATTCACAGCCCCTCTCAAATATCTGAGCAGTAGCTGCCAGGCTGCAGTCTTTAATAAGAACTGCTGGGAAGGTAAGGTGCAAAATAAATGTTATTGAAGTGGCTCTGGATTTTTAGTGAGCATAAAAAATTCGGAAAGCACCAGAATTTAGTTTACTGTTGCACTACTTTGCTAAGCCAACATGCCAGGGTGCCGCCAAGGCAACAGAAAGCCATCGGTGTCTTTATGTTCCTCATTCAGAACAGAGCATACTGAATTAGGTACAAAAGGGACTTGAACACAGCTCTTCTAGTCCAGAGGCCCAACAACCTCCTTTCTTCCTCCATTTTGAGAAATGATCAAAAAGGCATGGACCCCAAACTTCATCAAAATAGCTCTAAAAGCATCCTGGCTCAATCTGCATTTGTAGGAATGCAAGGAATTCTATTACCTGCAGAAACATGACATGATGTTCTAGTAAGAGCAAGCAATTACAAGATTAGGCACCTACATTGATTTAGGAGCATACAGCCCAGAGCCAAACACTCATGAGCTTAGTGAAGGTCTGGATCCCGGATTTGTGTAGTCTTTTCTTTACTGTTGTCACTCACCTAGCTTTAATAGAGAGGACAAGGCAGCACCTTAGGGCACTTGCACATGCTCCAGGGGTTCGGTCCCCTAAACTGGAATGGTGGGGTTTAATTGTAATGATTAAAAACGCATCACTTCAATTTATGGGTTTCCATCACTGTTACTGTGAGGGGTCCAATCCTCCCCCGTGGAGCCTGCCCACATTTCCTGTGCCCAGGGGGTGAGCTGCCAGTGGGCCGAGTGACCCCTGAGCTGCGGGGGGCCCTGGTCCTTCCCCCTCCAGTGGCAGTGCCCCCTGGAGCCACCTGGGAGGGCTGCTAGCGGGCAGGTGCTGCCCCAGCTTGGGTTCAGGGAATGGTTGGATTGGGCTAGGTGCTGCTTCTGAGCTGGGGCAGCACCTCCCCACTAGCTGCTCACCCAGGCAGCCCTGGGGGGCACCCCCCTGGCCACAGGAGAGGTGGGGAGGCCCCATGAAAAAAAAAACAGATTGGGTCCCTGGCCACTTTTTTTTTCCAGTGGAGTTTGTCCATGCGAGCTGCCAGTGGGCCACACTGTCCCTGATATGTGGGGGGCCTGCTCCTTCTCTCCATGGCAGTGGCACCCCCCGGGGATGCCTGGGTGGACAGTGAGTGGGTGAGTGCTTCCCCAGCTCGGAGGTAGCTCCTGCCCAATCCAACACCTCCCCAAGCTCTCTGGGGCTCCCAGCATTGTCTGCACTGCCCTGCCACCTTCTCCAGCCACCAACACACCCAGCTACCCTCCTGCCATTTCCCTGAGCTGCCCCAGGGTCACCTGGAAAAATAAGTGGCAAGGGACCCAATCCTCTTCTTTTTTTTTTTTATGGAGCCTGCCTGCAGCTGCGGGGTGAGCTGCCAGTGGCCCCTGAGCTGCAGGGGCCCTCGGTCCTTCCGTGGTGGTGGCACCCCCGGGGCTGCCCAGGCAGGCAGCTAGTGGACAGGTGCTGCCCCAACTCAGAGGCAACACCCAGCCCGACCCAACTGTTCCCTGAGCCTAAGCTGGGGCGGCACCCACCTCCTAGCTGCCTGCCCAGGTAGCCTTGGGGGGTGCCACTGCCATGGAAGGAAGGACCAGGGCCCCTGGAGCTCAGGGGCCACTTAGTCTGCCAGCAACTTTCCTGCCAGCTGCAGGAGATGTGGGCAAGCTCCACAGGGGAAAAAAAAAAAAAGAAGAAAAATGATCAGGCCCCTCAGTGCTTCTGCCTTCAGCTTGCCTCTCCTACCCTGGGTGACCAGTTGTCAGAAGGCTGCAAGATTTGGAATAGCTACATTGCAAACTAAACTACATGCGGATGTGGTTCAGTTTGCAATATAGCACATTAAAAAAAAACCTGTACATGTACACCATGACACAATTCAACCACAAAAATGAGCAATTTTTGTCATGTGTACAAGCGCCCTTAGAGACTGACTAGTTCAGAGAAGTGTGGACTTCCATATACAACAGCCTACTTCATCAGATTCCTAGCATCTGACAAAGTAGGTTGGTATATGTGTGAAAAATAATAGGAAATGCGGTCTGTACAAAACTTTTGCTCACCCTACAGCCAATGTAGCTATTGTCTTCAGTTGGCTCTGGATTCAGCCCTGTATTGCTACCACTTGATTTCAAAGCTTTCCGTTGCAGTGGGAAAGGGTGAAATGTAAATATTGCAAAACGTTTACCCAGGTGTCAGGTGCCTGGTTCAGGTGTGGTGTATTAATGTATCAGCGGGTACAGAAGGAACGTGTGCTTTCATCAAACCCTGAACAAATTTTTAAAAAAGGCAGGGTTTAGATTTAACTCTTTTCTCTTATTTGGTAAATTGACTACAGGGAAAAACTAACTTCAAAGGCATCAGACGCACAGCTGATGACATTTAGAATGAAAAGCAAAAATGTTGCTTTTCTGAGAGACTTACAAATGTTATCTATGTTCATGGGTGTAATTTTCCATTAAGAAAAAGCTCTCAGAATCAACATATGGACCATGTAATGCAGGAGTTACCATAGCAACTAGCCTTTTAAAATCCCGATGTATGTATATGCCAACAAAACAAATGTATTAATTTTGACTTGCAGTCTGTAGTTATTTAAAAGTCCTATTTTTCTAGTATTTGCTTTTTCTCTATTAAATATGGCTAATTTATACTTTAGACATTGGCTTATTGGGCTGTCTTTTGAAACGCTTATATACACTTTGCAATTGAAGGTCAGGTACAAGGGAGAGAACTGTAATTTAACTAATTCAAAATATATGCTTTACGCATCAAACAACAGCTCTGGGATCAGAATGAATTCAGCTTCAAGAATACAAATGAGATGACATTTCGGTTCAGTAAAATGTTACATGAATAAAAAGAAAGAGAGAGAGAGAGAGAGAAAGAAATATCAGCTTCCAAAGCTGCACGAAGGATGGGAACCAGGAGCAAGCGATCGCTGGAACTTTTGCCCATGAAGGGGAAGAAGTCTGTGAAAATATGCAGTGGTTATATATGGTCACATAAACAAGACCCAGGTGCTACGGCTGCGCGAAGCTTCAGTTCCTGATTCAATTCAACGGAGATACGGCCTGATTCGGTGGTCAAATCTCCAAATATGAATTGAATCAGAGAGGACCCTTTAATCTCTCTGAATCGAATCGGAACCCTCCGGATCGATTCAGAGAGATTTGAACTAGAGACAGCTTTAAATGTTTTTTCTACATACCTCTAGGTAGCAGGGGCTGCTCACGATTGCTGCGTAGCTGGGGTGGATGGAGTATCCCACAGAAGCATGGGGGGCTCCCCAGTGCACTCGGCAGCAGACCCGGAAGTGGACTAGAAGCACTTCCAGTCCACTTCCAGGCCTGCCAGGGAGCGCGTGGCCAGCACCCCCCAACCCTCCCACGTCTCTGTGGCTCAGTGACTGGTGCCTTCTTGGTCTGCAGGGGAACCCGGGGGTCCCCTGTAGCCAATCGCTGAGCCAGGGGGGCAGCTGAGGGGACCCCCCAGTGTGCTCCCTGGAGGACCCAAAAGTGGACCAGAAGTACTTCCAGTCCACTTCTGGGCTCGCCACCGAGCATGTGGAAGCCCCCCCTTCCCCCCCCCGTACACCTGTGGGACGCTCCATGCACCCCAGCACTGTAGGAATCACGAGCTGTGCTGCTACCTCAAGGTATGTAGAAAAACATTTTAAAGCTGTCTCTATGTCCAAATTTCTGATTCTCTGAAGCAGCATCGAATCTTCAGATTCGGATTTGGCCAAATTGAATCAGGGACAGCGATCCGAATTAATTAATCAAATCACTGTCCCTGATTTGGGCTGAATCTGAATCAAATACAGCCTGCTCCGCACACCCCTACCAGGTGCCCTGCAAACAAAAACCAGCAGCTACTGAATGGCTTAAGGCCTGGCTTTGATTTGCCCTGGTTTATTCTGAGCCACGCCAATGTAAAGGTCTGATTCTGCTCCTGTTGACCTCAATGGGAGCTTTGCTCTTGACTTCAAGTGGAGGAAGGAGTGTGCCTGTTATATTTGCTCCTTTCAAAATCATTGTGGTTTTGTCCTCTTTATTCTTGTTTTTTTCCTCCTTCATGAGGCATGAAGGGATCCTAAAAGATTTCCTTTCCCAGCCACAGAATTTGCCCTACTTTCTTCCCCAGGCAATAGAAATAACAAGGCTCCCTTGCTAGTTCCTTTGTTGGACACTTTGGAGAATTAACAAGTGTGGGGCTACAACATCACAAGAAACTGAAAGTTCTTCAGAGGAGAGGGGAGAGGGAACATGGGGTCTTAATCAGGCAAAGTATTTTGCTGAATACCTATTTCACCCAAAGGCCCAAACAGAATTTAGGAGAGAAGGTGTTTCTGTGAAGGGCTGAATGCTGCGCCAGTTCATATGAGAGCTGATAAGACTTCCATTTCATTTTTCAAGTCCTCTACTTATTTCAATGAGGAACAATTCATTATGATTTATTAGCAACCAGGCTAACAGTGAAGCTGAGAGATTCATTGTGCTACGCCCTGTACAAACACACGGAAAGGGTAGAGGGCTAAAATACTGTGGGTTAACTAACTTCCACTTACCAGCGTGTAAGAGCATGAATGCATGCAGCTGACAAGGAGCAGTTCAAATAGGGTAAAGTCCTGCCCTTTCGACTTTCCCCTGCCCAGTAAGTTGTTTCTATGTCCAACAAGAAGGTGTTCTTGTTCCAGACAATGTGACAAACAAGACCGAGGGTAGGAGGAACAAAGTATGGTTATTCCTGTTTCCTAGAAGGGGAACTTAGGCAGAAAAGAAGTGCGAGTGTCTTAGCTATGAACACACAGGCAGTCAATGCCAGCGCTAGTAGTGGAACCCAACTCTCTTGACCACCAGAACCTCTTCTCCCAAATGGATGCATCCATAAATCTACATGCTCACTGCTTTTATGGCTGCTACATTATGTACCTAGAAGGCACTTAAGAGTTAAACTTCATCCTTCACATACATACCCAGCAACACCGAAAAGCTTTCCATGGATATAAAGTTGAAAACACTGGAACTGGACCGATTCCACGACATTCAGATCTCTGAAGTGGCACAGAACAGAAGTGGCAGGACTTGCCCCTTTACAAACCTTCAGTGCTCTTCCTATTAGAGAGAGAAGCTGTTAGACAGATACCGAGTATAGGTGGTCAAACCCAATGAAATACCCAGTTGTTTGTGATAGCTGCATGCTGCCGCCGTTACTTTCAGGTAATTCATCACGTTTGATGTGAAACATGGAAGAAGCATAGCAAAATACCAGAGCAAAGTCACTCTGGGAGGGGAGGTCCAGGGTCAGGCTGGACCCAAAATTAGAACATGTTAAAAGCAGAGTTTACAGCAGAGTAGAAGTTGTTGAAATTATAATGAAAACTAGAGCCATGAGTTCAAATGTCACATAGCCTCCCTTTCACAACTTCTGAGAAACAATTTTCTGTTTCTAAAATTATGTTCTTAATTTGGGGGGGAAACGCCTTTTAATTAAAGCAAAAGGCCACCATTGCTAGTCTGCTTTGTGTAGCATTTTTTTCCTGGTTATATGCATATGGATGAAAAGGCCCGTCAGTATATCAGTTAGTTTCTCTTTGAACTGTTTTCACTTATCTGAAGCACTGTAATTTACTGCATTACAGCTCTGAAATGTGCCTTCGTTTTTATCTTGCTTTTTCAGTTATAGAATGATCCTCATTACTGCAGTATCTGCTGCATATTCCAGCTATTTTCCTTTTCTCGCATTTCCAGGTACACTGATATGTTATTTGGCATGTACTGCCCTATTTAATTTTCAGGATCCCAGTCTCTTCCCTCCAAAGGGTCAAATTGTGCATTGGCACATTGTGAGATACTGGGAATAAGGAGATTCCTTGGGAAAATACCAAAGGATTTCAGGGGGAAGTGAAGCTGTATGGACCTGTCCCTTCCCAAGTTGGCCATGCAACAGGAAGTGTGCTATCCTCTATGAAGTGGGTGGCTGTGCGTATCATCCACCTGTACCCCATTGAGTGCCACATGTCATCCTTCAGTCCTCTACTTGGGCTAGTAATACTACACACAGCTCCTTGCTCCTGACAAGATCAACTTGCATGACCTAGTCCTACAAAAGCACAGAAAAGCTGTGAATGGAATCATTTTGACTTCTAATAAATAGATGATTTGGGATTAAAATTAAAGGACGACAGTCAGTAATTGTAGGTCTAGCCAGACACGAACAGTGAATTGTTCTTCACTTATAATTAATAGTCAATTTGTATCACACTCTTACCGATTGCTGTCACTGTCTACGAGTTGGCAACCCTTCATTTTGAGCACAAAATCAGTCAAGCCCTTAGCAGACAAGGTGCGGTTGCAGAACGGACAGTGTTTTCAAAATGACACCTTTCTGGAGACTCTAGATCCTGATGAATATGTCTGTGCCATGGAGGTGATCCTTCAGGATTTTGGACAGAGTCCCCAAGGCACCTAGGAAAATAATAATATTTTTTATAAAACCATGTAGCATGGCAATGTCATTCTACAACAGCAGTTCACCTAGAAACTCTAGTTTGAAATGGACTGAAAAGAGGGAAGGTTCAAGAAAACACCTTGGTAGTAGATTAGCATTATGGAAGGCCCCCCCTGTTCTTCAAATACATACTTCAATCAGACAATTGCTTTTTAGAGTTTTTAGCTGGTTTGGACCAAGAATTTTCCTTACACATGGCTCCCATTATTGTCAATGAGAGCCGGGTTTGTAAAGGCTGGAGCAAAATTTGATTTCCTGTCTGCTCCGAGTTACCCAAAGCTCCTAATCCACAAACAAGGTCCTTTCCATCACAGGAGCATCCTGGCCAAAGAGAAGCATTAACATTTGCTTTTTTTCAAATGTCAGCTGTCTCCTTACTCACTCCTGGGATATTTAGTGACTGTGCTCCCTTCCAACTGCTATTTTCTTTATTGACATAATTACAGGCTTCAGCACATTCCTTGAAAAAGGAATTTAAATATAGGGTTTTGAAATGTTGCTGTACGCCAGTTCTACCCTGCTCCTTTAAAACCCCCTGCAAGGCATTCTTCTTTCTTTAGTCTTTACCTTTTCAAAATGAGCCGTGTAACTCTTACTTGAAAGAGATAATGAGATGTATTCATATTTTTAAATAAACATTGATGCTGCTCTGTAATTTAGCCCCAAAAGGCAAAAGAAGTCCTTTCCTACAGCCCATAAGAGCACTTCTCAGTGGGGCTATTTCTACATCAGACTTCAACTTTCTGCTCTTAGCTGCTTTGCTGCAACTCAAAAAGAGATTTAACATGTGAGGAAAGGACATGTTTGCTCTCCTGAAGTGGCATTCACAGCTGTGTAGTAAGTCAAGGCAAGGTCTAAGCAAAATGTAAGTCTCACTTGATCTGAGGCCTCCAAATGTCATGTTGTTTCTTCTACCCACCCTTGAATTTCACCCTTTCTATTGGTTGACGATTGACTTAGCTCGAAGCCTGGATATTTTTGCTTCAAATACTAGACATTTCATTTAGGTACGGCCATCTGAAAATAGACAGAATGGAAATGGCTACATAGCCTCCACAAAAGCTGTTGCTCCTCCTATGTCCCCTGTATACAAATTTTATCAAATAGCCTCCATATTTCAACGAATAACTGTGACATTTTTGCTCAAAGAAGCCTGACAGTGCTTTGTATCTGTTTTTCATAAATCCACGGCATTTGCAAAGAAGCTGATAGGAGACCTTTCAAACACACTTCTCACTATTGCAACATTTTTGGCTTCAAAGGCCCCTTCAGTGCTAATCCAAGGTTCCCCAGAGACTTCCATTCAGCATAATCAACCACAGTGTTGCTATTACTGCTGCAGTGAGAGAGAAGTCTGTCACCATTTCCATTACAACCACCTATTTCCAGGCATGTATAAGGAGGCTGTAAAAATTCATTTCCCTCTTCAGCTTGGCCCAGAAGATCTGCCCCTAGAAACAAATTCCTTATTTTTTTTTTCCCCTATTAAAAATTAAAAATGTTTCTGCTGAGAAACCAGAACACAAAATCAGCCACCCACATACACTGGATTGGACTGGTGCTCTGTCAGCTAGCAATCAGGTTTAATGAGCTTTCATCCAGTGGGACCATCTTGGGACCCTTTCTGTCCAACAGCTCCCTTCTGCAGCAGAAATGAGACACAAGTCTTGAGGATTATGGGGGGAATAAGCGACCCCCTAGCTCCAACCAGTGGTGAAACATCTCTCCGTACCCAAGATGTATTGTCTAACCTCAACCATGTATGGGAAAGTCCATGAAGGGTTTGCAATGAGAGGCAGTGATCCAGCCCACAAAGATTTTCTCATTTGGGTTGTTTACACATCTGCTTTTCTGGTCATTGGATCCTGTATTGGATGCCTCCGCTTCAGTTATCCTTTGAAAAAAAATAATAAAAGTCTTACGATGACAAATATGAGGCATTCAATATACCTTTATGACTATGATGAGGGAATAAACAGCTCGAGTAAGATAAAAACACAGTAGTGCTTTGCCTTATGGAAGGAAAACTCAAGGAAGAGAAGGGTAAATCCTGTCATTGGGGCACTGGCTTAGGACTTGGTAGACAAGGTCACATCTCCTGTTCTACTATGGATACTTTATGTAACCCTAGGGAAGCCACTTCTTGTCTGTGCCTACAGCAACAACCACCACCACAAGGGAATAAGAGCCCTTCTTGATTTTACAGGGTTTTGTGAAAGATGGAAGTCTCATAAGATGGATGAGGTATCAAATGAAATAGAGACACTTTTGAATATCAAAAGGAAGATTACTGAGTAAAGAGAGGACACAATATTTCAAACCCATGTATATAATACGGGGCTCCCATATCCAGATGTTATCATCTCGAGATAAACCTTATAAGATTTGGAAATGTTGGCCCTGGTCTGTTCTGCATATATACATTTCTCATGGAAGGGAACAGGGCACAAGGAGTCGTCATCTCCATGTGGGTCCCTGTGCAGAGGTGACTCCTACAAATCTCCGAACCAGTAGGCTAGAAGTGCGTGGACAGGCTGATGTCCATACCTCATCTTTGAACCAAAGCATGCTGGCTTCAGTGTAAAACAGCACTTAAATCCCAAAGCAGCCAACAAAGATCCTGAATCATGACCACCTACACCCAAGATGAGTGGAAGAAGCTTGCACAAGTTATAAAGGCAAAGCCTAATAATAATGTAGGCCTGTGCATTTCCCTAGGGCTGGCTCAATGCCTGGACAAAACCAATGTTGCAAGGCACCCCTGCCACAGTCTAGCTCCTAATGTTTCAAAAATAGGCCATTTTGTGGGATGAATTTCCTACCATCACATCCAAGCCCTTTCAAGTCTAGAGAAACTGAGCTGGAAAATGTCATTTACCAAATAATTTCTCAACATTCGAGACCTAGGGTGGAATATACAGTGGTTTTAATTTGTTACAATGGAGAAAAAGCATTGTTTTCTTTTTTTAAAGAAAAGTTTCAACTCTGATTAGTGTTGTATTATAGTTACCTGTGTGATATAGGGAATTGGGATTTCTCAGAAGTAACACACTTACATTATGATTAAGTGTCACTGGGTGCATCTATACATACGTGTGCCTGACTGCACAATTGTTACTGAGCCGGCATTTAGTATTTGCTAAAGAATACAGTCCCGGCACCGTACGAGTCGTTTCCGACCTTACTGCGCAGTAGCAACAAGCTAATCAGCACTTTCCAAACTCTGGATGTCTAATATGAAATATCCTTGTTCTGATCAGAAATCCTGCCTGGCTGCTCAGATATTATCTATGTCTATAAGCCCATATATATGGGCCAGATTCTCTATTTGTGTATGTCACTCGGGCAGTATCAATGGAGAGGTAACTGCACACATTAGCTCCAGATCTGATCCTTGTCATGACTTCCTTTTCTTCCATATGTCAGTCTGAACCTTAACCTACCCATTTAAGAAGCTCCCCTGGTGCAGAAGCACGTTCAGTTCACGTACGATGCTGTCAGTCATGGAAAGTCATGACTTGCATCCAGCTCTGACATCATACGACACATGATCAAGGTGGTAAGTCTTATTCTGCTTTTTATGCATGGGGTTCACAAAGCAAAATTATTTCAAAAGTTTTTCTTGAATTTAGACTGTGAACATTTCATTATTTATATTGTGATCCAAATCATATCACTATTAATGACTTCCTGCCTTTATATGAAAATACCCATTGGGTTGATTATTTATGTGGGTGCCCCTTGTCCTGAGCTCACTGTGTTATTTTAGGTAGAATTGTGTACAAATTGTGTATTTTTTAAATTAATGACTAACTTAGGGCCTCTCCTAGTCTAACTTAGACTACTTAGGGCCTCAGGAAATGTGTTCCTTTGTGTTCTGCAAATGCAACTGTACAAAAGGTCCACTCAAAGAACACCTGTTATTTAGTTGTTATCTTTTTCCAGCTACATTTCCCTGATGCTTGTATTGAATGGTGGCATTTTGTTTTGTTTCTCAGCTCATTTTCTTTGTAGGAGGTAGTGCTTGCATCTTAACTGGACGGAGACAGAACGTCATGGCTTAATGGAGTGCGGCTGTGCAGTAATGGTAACATAACCGCCCGGCCTAACATGTGTGCTCTTGGCTTTGATCTTCTTATTGATCTTGGGTCTCAATGACTCTTTGCTGCTCTTTAATGTGCAGATACTGAACTCTTGAGATAATGGATGTGAAACCTGGCTGCACAACAGGAAATAACTGCTCAGCGGAAGGTGCAGGAGTTTGCTAGTCAACAGAGTCTTGTTGCTGCTAGCGACTGCCTTATGGGGAAATATTGTGACAGCTATTGATGTACTAGGTTATATCAATTAACTCAAGTTACATAAATGTGGGTATTAATTGTATCTTACCTCAATGTCCCTTCTCGCTTGCAGATTTGGAGCCACAATGACCAGTTATTGCACAGGTTATTGTGCACACAGCAGATTCACTAGCAACATTGTCTGGCAATGCATGCCCAGAAGGGAAAATTAATCTTATGTCCCCTCAACAAACATTCACACTGCCGAAGCAGTTTGCTGCGAGGTGTGCTAGATTGGACTTGCACTCCAAATCTCTAAGAATGTCTCCGCCTGCAACAAGAAGAGATTCAAAATCCTCAGGCAGGACCCATACACTCCAGGACAGCAGGTGGGCAAGGATGACAATGCAGCAGAAATTGCAGGGGAAGAAATCCAAATTCCCAAGGCTGGAGGTCTAGAAAACAGGCCTACCTATACCTTGAGGTAACAGACTTGCATCTAGACTGTGTTACTGTTTCAGAAGCCCTTCTCTCTTGTTTTCTTATGTTTCTCCAGGTAGAATGAAACATTCTTGGTTCATGAAGGCTTTGTAAAGCCTAGATCCAAGTCAGGCTAAAAAAACACCAACAAAAAAGGCATGCAAATTGAGAATGAAAACAAACTAAGAAAGTGTAAAATGCCAATTATGGGCAGTCCAGAGGCCTTCATGCTTCCAGGCGTCAGCAGCCTCTAGCTGCCAGGAAGAAGGAGGAAGCTCTCCCAATAGGCAGATTAATCTACAGCTATCTACTATAGGGTTTCTTCCTCTAAAATGTCTTGCCTCACCCATCACTGGAGAAAGCATGATAGATTTCAAGAGCAGAATAGCCATCCTTTGGTATCTAAGGGCACATGCAATGTTGTTGGGACGGTAGCATAAGTAGGCATACCTCCCGGGTTGCTCTCCGTCTAGCTAGTAGGAGTTACAATGGTAGTGAAGAGTAGCCAAAGGTGTCCTGGAATAAAACAGAAGCAGGTCTAATGGGTTCTTGCCACCTTCATGGCATGTTCCCTAGACACTGATCTGCAGATATCACATTGTGCGTTCCTTTCTGTGACAAGTTAAATCCAGCAGGTTTACTACATTGTGCTCGACATTTCCAGTAAAGTAAAGCATTCTCAGAAAAAAAGAAAGAGCTGCCGATAAGTTATGCAATATGAAGACATGCTCTAGCTAGGCACATGGTATTTTTGACAGTGATTTTTTTTTTCTCCCAAACACACCTGAGATGCTAATGAAAATAACAGATAGCAAGCTTCGGGACAGGGACACCCAGTGTCCATTCAAGAGCACATACCTCTCGGCTGGGCGTTAAAGTAAACACAGATGTGGCAAAAACAATTATCAAAGAGAATGCTCTACTTGAGAGCAAAAGGAAGCAAAACATGTGTGTAGTAGACCAATAACTGACTAATTGAGGCCCCCACTAGACTGGCTTCCAGCCTTCACCAAATAGGAAACAGCTTACATTCAGCTTACATCTGGGTCCTGATTACTTGAACTGACAGTAAGGCAGGCCTGAGGAGGTGTCCACCTCTTTTTCCTCTGCTCCTAGTCTCTCTCAATGTCTGCCGGTATCAAGTGGCGTGCCCCAGGAGTCAGTCCTGGGGCTGGTTTTGTTCAATATCTTCATCAACAACCTGGAAGATGGGATGTAGTGTAACCTCAGCAAGTTTGCAGATGACCCCAAGCTGGTGGGAGGGCGGGAGGGACGGTGTAGTAGATACACTGGAGGGTAGGGCTAGGATTCAGTCACCTAGACAAATTGGAGGATTGGGCCAAAAGAAATCTGATGGGGTTCAACAAGGAAAAGTGCAAAGTCCTGCACTTAGGACAGAACAATCCCACGCACTGGTACAGGCTGGGGATTGCCTAGTTAAGCAGCAGCTCTGCAGAAAAAGACCTGGGGGTGGGTTACAACAAGCTGAATATGAGCCAACAGCATGCCCTTCCTGCAAAAGAAGGCTAGTGGCATACTTGGCTGCATTAGTAGGAGCATTGCCAACAGATCAAGGGAAGTAATTCCCTCCACTGGTGAGGCCACATCTGGAGTCCTGTGTCCAGTTTTGGGCCCCCTACAACAGAAAGGATGTAGACAAATTGGAGAGAGTCCAGCAGAGGGCAATGAAAATGCTAAAGAGGCTGGGGACAGGATTTGTGAGGAGAGGCTGAGGGAACTGGACTAATTTCATCTAGAGAAGAGAAGACTGGGTGCATGCCAGCCCTCTTTCCTGCCTATGCAGGGGGGTGGACTCGATGATCTATTGAGGTCCCTTCCGACCCTAACATCTATGAATCTACATGAGACGCTTTACTGCAAAGTAGCATAGTTTACTGCACTGTAAGCATGTGCACATGTAGATGCACATGCATGTGCAAACATCACTAATTGTGAGTAAATTTGCTACTTGCAAGTGCAAGTAGCAAATTACTTATGATTAGTTACTGCATAGTAGCACTTGTGTAGATGCCTGACCAAGAGCATCTGCATTACATTCGGGCCACCGGTGAGTGGGAGATTGCTCCCTGCCCCTGGGAGCTGCCGGGGCAGACTCTGCAACCAGAGCCCAGGTGGGGACTATGCCCCTCCTACCCTGGCATCAGGGAGCTGTAAGCCACCCATGCTGAGATTGCAATTGGGGAGCAGGGGCTAGGAGATCTTTATTTCCCAGCACCAGCCTCATGGTCACAGGGCCAGTGCTGGAAGCTCCCTGCTGGTGGGGACTGGGGAATTTGTTCTCCACCTGTGCGGGCCGGGAGCGACCGGAGCCCTTTTCCACGCTGCACGCGGGCTATGGCCAGCAGCCCGGGCATGCCGGGTCGGAGAGGGAAGGCCATCGAGCTGGAATTAGGCACAGACGCGTATTGGTAGTTTTAAAGATTGTTTACTTACACCGAGATGGCAGTGGTGTAGGCTGGAAAGCTTGTTTGAGTTGCGGTTACAGACAGAAAAGAAAACAAAACTCGAACCTGCAGGGCATGAGGGTACGTCGCAAAGGGTTCCGGCGATGGGAAGATGAAAAATACGAGGGTACGTCGCAAAGGGTTTCGGCGACGGGAAAATAAACCTGCAGGACTCGAACCCGGGTAGAAGAGCTCTGAGGCTGGTCGTAAGGGCTCACACGAAGTTTGCTAGGCTCCATGGGTTCTTCCGTTCACTCACTCACACGAAGTTTGCTAGGCTGCGTGGATCCGGTTCTCTTGCGCGCGGGAAGGGATACGTCTGGACTGCGCTCGGCGACGGGGAGAGGCTAGAGGTTGATCAGACCTCTGTTGCCTGCTTTAAATGCACTGGGTCCGTAAGGATCCGCAGCGCTTAGAGATCTTCGCACAGCGTGAAGTCTCCTCCTCCCTTGTTCATGGAGTCCTCCAACTTGGGCGGAAACCACCCAAGCCTCTTATACGGCTAGCAAGCCAATCACTAGCTGCCACGTGTGAATAATTTAGAACTGGCCAATAATGGGACTCGAATTAGCATACAAATGGCAGGAACTCTTTGCAACGAGCATTTCTGTGCTGCAACAAAGAAATGCACCCTGCAAAGAAAGCTTCAAATTGGCGGGAAATTCTCCCTTGCACCGGGGTTCTCCTTTGCAGCAGAAAACTCCACCGTGCAAAGAAGCTATAATTTAGCGGGGACAATTTAGCAGTGCCGAAGCACACAAAAACAAAAATCACACCCTTTGGGCTGTGACACCACCCAGCTCCACAATCACAGAGCAGAGCAGGGAACAGGCTCTCCAGCCTCCACCCTGCAACTATGGAGCAGGGTCTGGGAACTATCCCAGTCAGGGGCCGGTCTTAGTCCCATGCCCTGATTGGACAATTGAGGTGCAGGGCGTGGAAAGAGCTGCAGGGGTGGGACAGATCCTTGCCCCATGCCCCATCCACCGGCGGGGGGGCAGCTATTAACAACCCCTGGCTGGGCGGAGAATCCTACCCCAGGCTGGGCCGGGGCTCACTGCTAGCTGCCCCACCAGTGGATCAGGACAGGGGGCTGGGATCTGCAGCTCTTTCCAAGTCCCCTGCCCCAAGTGGGGAACAGGAGCCAGGAGCTCTCTGGTGCCGGGGAGGAGGGACATTGTCCCTGCCCTGGCAGCAGGCTGCCCCCCAGGAGCAGGGAGCAATGTTTCAGCCCCAACAAGGAGACAGCTGTCTCCTGGCCCAGTGCTCCCTGCCAGCCCGAGGGCTAGGTGGCAGGGGCCCATTGCAGGGCTCCAGGAAACAGAAACAGTTTGCTGCCATCAGCAGCAAATCTGCTCCCACGTCCCTGCATGGGTAGACACCTGCCCAGAAGCATTTACTCATGAGTAGTTAACTCACGAGTAAACTGCTCCCAAATCTAATGCACGTATAGACACACCCACTGAGGGGGATTTAATAGCAGCCGTCAACCATCTGAAGGGAGGTTCCAAAGAGGATGGAGCGAAACTGTTCTCAGTGGTGGCAGATGCAGAACAGGGAACAATGTTATCAAGATGAAGCAAGGAAGTTTAGGTTACACATTAGGAAAAACCTGTTCACTAGAAGGGTAGTAAAGCACTGGAACAGGTTACCCGGGGAGGTTGTAGAAGCTCCATCCTTGGAGGTTTGTAAGACCCAGCTAAACAAAGCCTTGGCTGGGATGATCTATTTGGGGGCTGGTTCTGCTTTGAGCAGGGGGTTGAACTAGATGACCTCCTGAGGTCTCTTCCAACCCTCATTTTCTGTAATTCTATGATTCTCTGGCTTGGGCGTGCTGCCCACAATTCCCCTCCTTCCTTGGCTGGTGGAGTAAAAACTCCCTCTTCCGTTATAAATGACTTTAGCCGGTAGACAGCTGAGTGACAAGTAGCCAAAGGGACAGAACAGAATGCATCCTGGCTGCCACGTATACTGAGGGCTCTTTCAGGAGAGGGATTGCCTTGCGGTTATTTATCTGTTTCGGGTGCCGGACTCCAGAGTTCCTAGACAGTCGTGTCATCATGCAACCCAAAAAAAGAAAAGAAGCACAGAATGACTGTAAGACTCTACTGCAGATAGTGATGCTAGCATGCCAATTCTCAGGACTATACTGGACCATGCTGTTCCCTCTGGGAGCTGGCTAGCCTCCCAATCTCCCTTACTGCTGTATAGTGCAGGCAGACCCTGACTACCCCACTTCCGCAGAACCCATTTCAGTACACAGCCCTGGCAGACTTGGAAGCACAGATTCCTGTATGCAGAGTGTGAAAGGTTGAGGCAGAAAAAGGCAGACTCATAGTTAGCTTTGCTGTTTAAGTATTTGTCTCTGTTGCATAAACATAGGATTTGCCAGTTTGATCCTAGGGAAATTGCACTTTTTCATGGGGGAGATGACAACTTAATGGTAGCTTGTACAAATGCACCTGGGACACGAAACCGAGACTTGGACACCACCAAACTTCAGGAAATGTCAGGTCCTTGTCTGAATTGTGCAGCAGGGGTCTTATTTTAGTGAGTAAAATCAGCATTGCAGATCTGCCTTTGGAATCATCTGCCTCATGCCTGGATCAGGGATTGAACTTTGCAGCTTGGACTCACCTCCAAGTGGAACTTCATATTTCTGCACATCACTTCCGAAGCATATTGTGTAATGGCCGGATGCGTGACGGTGGCACAAAGTAGCTCCAGAGCAGAGCAGCCTCTGCATTTTGTTAGCAATATAATCAGTTCCTGTTTGTGTACAACAGAGCAAACAACGGCAGAAAATAGGCCACTCGTATGTACCAGCCCTTGAACCTTTTGTGTATGTATAAGAATTAAAATGGAATGCAGTGCTAATAGGCTGCAGCAGCTCTTATTAATCTCATCTTTTCATGCTTGCTATAACCAGTCCAAGTGAGCTGTAAAGCTCTGTAGCACCCATAAGCTATTGTGTCCCGCACTTAGGGAAACAAAGGACACGGATCTAAAAAGTGGTTCAACCACACTGCCCACAAAGCTACTTGGCAGAATCAATGGTCTTTTAGTTCTGGGAGTGTCCTTGACTTCACGACATGCTCTCCAGTTCATGTTTACCTTTGTCCATTTATCATCACCTTTGCAATGTTTGAGTTACTTGGTCTCTGTTCCTACCTCTTCTCCAATTATGGACTTTTTGTTACTCTGGATTTAAACTAATACAGCAGGAAACAATGGGTCTCGTTAAGGTTAAGACTGCAGCTCCCAAACTGGGAGGCCATGTCTTCAAGTGTGGGGAGGCGTGGGGGGTTACAACTCTTCCAAGTGAGGCTGAAAACCCAGTGCTGGTTCAATTGCAGAAATGGGTATTGCATTTGGAAGTGAGGTCACCAGGCCAGAAGACAGGTCACCAGCAGAACTGTTGGAGTGAGCTTTAGCCCTATAAAACTTGTCCACAATGGAGACATTTCCGACAGTTCCTAAAACCAAGTTGGCTTCGTTGATGCAATGTTGGTAATTGCAGAGTAGAAGAGCTACTGGTGGAAGAAGCCAGAATTGTAGCAAGCCATTCCCGAGGGGGCGCTTCCAGCCGAGTGGCCGGGCTGGAAGCGGTCAGGATGACAGCAGGGGTGGCTGTCAATCCTGAGCCCCATGAAGACTGGCCCAGGGGCCCACCCCTAGTTATGCTACTGAAAGCAGCATCATACATGAACTGTTTTAAAACATTCAACATTGGCCTGTCTTTCCTGCCAAAGAGTAAAGCTTGTGGGGAAAAAAAATCACACCTCACATCAGCCTGACCAAAGTGTTCTGAGCCATTTTTCAATGACATGATGTCTAATTCACCATCACTTTACCTCACTTTTGTATCAATGTAAATTCTCCAAAATCAGAGTTCCTCCTTGATGTAACCCAGCAGTAGACTACTTCCAAGGTGTTTAAAATAAGTGGTAACTTAGCCACAAGCAGACTCTCGAGGTTGTTGGCTCCAGTTCAACTTCACTGCCATGAATAAGAGTAGACCTTCCTTGCAAAATGCTCGTGGAAAATGCAAAATGTCTATAACAAAAGGAAAAAGTGAGCTTTCAAAAAATTCTTATCACTAGCCTATCTCTGGTCCTATTCAATGGGTGTTTTACCCCTGACTTCAACAGTGTTGCGCCAATGCTGCACGGTTTGAAAAATCCAACCTTTGATAACCATATCTCTATGGACCATCTATTTTTTAACATGATACAGGAACCTCAGCCACTGAAAGAGGCGATTTTCCATTGCAGGAACTCTGTAACTATGGGTAATTACTATCGCAGGCTACAAACCAACCGGATTCATCACCACAATAGTTTCTGTCTATGTACAGTGCGGGGGGGCGGGGGAGAAGAATTTGATGCCATTCATCTATCAGTTAGAAAACAAACTTTGCAGGGTAACAAATCATTTTCCTGCCTGAATTGCTTTTGGCACTTCTCAAACACCATCCTTTATCAAATGAATCACTTCTATTCAATGGGAGTCTGCAATAGAAATCTGGGTGTAGTGTTTAATTGGTTCATGGTTCTTGAAAATGACTCACTCTTCTAGCAAAAATCCTTCCATTCTTTCACTTTGCTTTTGTTTACACAATGTTTCTACAGACAGATGATGATGATGGAGCACTGGGCTGCGTTGGCAGCTAAGGATGTGGGTTGGGATAGAAGCTTAAGGCTTAATTTAACGTAATTTTGACAGGTAACTTTTACATGATTGATGGCCCCGTGGTTGTAAGAGAGAGTGGTCTAGAGAAAAAAAGTTGTATCTTAAAAAGAAGTAAGATTGCCATCTAATTCACCAGTCTCCTAAGTTGAAGTCATTTATACTTTTTTTTAAAAGAACAGGAAATGCTGGCCTTTCATTAAAGGAAAAGATCAGAAATTGGTCACTGGTATATTTGATGATGCCAAGAAGTAATAATCACATAGGAAAAAAACAATTCTTAAATTAGGAGTAAGATTCACTCTCCCACACAGACATCAGGATGAACTATAAAGCTGCTTCACTTTGTTATAAGAGAAGTTAGGTATGTGTGAGACTATCTTTTCTTGGATCAGTTGTATATTTGGGAGAGATGTTAGACAAGTTTTTGAGTACAAAAAAAGTCTGGAAAAGAAGCAGATACAGCCTAAGCTAAATACCAGAGAAATTCAATGTCTCTCTCTCTGTTATTCATCCACATTGTACAGTTTAAAGTGGTTAGAATAGATGTGCTCATTAAACTCTTATGGGCAATGGTCACTGACTCTTTTTTTTAGAATATTTTTAAGAAGCCTAAATTTAATAAAATTCTATTCCTAATAATGTGTTAATGCTGGGTTTTCATATCCAGCAACCCTTTTTTTTTTCCTTTTTAAAACTATCCACTGCTTAATATGAACAATAGTGATGGAAAATTAGAATAAAGCTCTAGATAGCGGTCAGAAAAAGAGAACTCAGTCAAGGTCATTGCTGACAGCAAAACCCTTTCACCTAAATTTTCTTCTTTCTGATAGATCCTACCCTGTCTGTCCAAAACTTGGCATTTTGTTAAACCTGTAAGAGCTTCTTTCAAAGTCATTAGAAAGATTACCTTGTGCTGCACTTCCTTCTCGCACTATCAGGGAAACTCCAATGCCATCCAAGGAATTTGGTGGCAGTGGCAATCCCTTGATTTGAGGATGATCTCTACCACGGCTCATTGATAGGTCTTGAAGTGACTCAAGAGTCCAATTCCTGAGCCACAGATCCATCTGCAAACGTTGCAGGTCTTTCCACAGGGGAAAGTAGGCTGCAAGCTGGGATTCCTCTTCTTTCCCTTCCTCTGCTGTCTCTTCTCTGCCTCAAAGGCAAAACGATTTACCTTGAAGTGGACTACCGCTTGGTTGAGATTGCGGCGCCATTGGAGCCAGCAGCCAGCTTCTCCCAGCTCTTGATATCAGCATCTGTTTTCTTGAGGTACGCCTTTGATGTGTCCCATGAAGAACCAGCAAGGAAGGCCCCAGAGGACTATTCACACCTCTTTAGTTTTGACCACTTCAGTTTATTATTCTAGCCTCATTCATGACATATCATTGTGTAGGTTTTGGTAAAGATTTAAACAACGTGGCTGAAAAGGACCCTTAACATCCCAAGTGGACAATCCCATGGGCCTAACAATCTGTTTACTCTCTTACTCAGTGAAAATAGTTACCACACCACATCTCACACGGGATTGCCATTGTCTCCAAGATGCAAATAAAGACAAGTAGTTCTCGAAGCAAGCAGTAAACATACTAAATTAACCACATTTTTTTCCAGTGCAGAATGTTCTAGGGGAAATATTCCTAAAATAATAAACATGCAAACTATTCCTCCCAAACTGAAACAGTCATTTTAAAGGGAAATTTGAGGAATTTGTAAACCAAGTTTTGACATGATATGCAGGGTACTGTATACTTCTCTGAAAAGGGCAAATCCTTCTGGAAGAAAGAAAATGCCTTCTGGTTCTTCAACCTAATTTATGGCCTGTTTATGGAAGGCAGTAAAAATAGTGACTAAACTCAACCCTTTGGTTGAAGATGAAACGTCTTGAAGGAGAGGTAATTAGCTGTGTTAGTCTAAAGTTAGGCAGAAGACCCCTTGGGTGACACCTAAGAGATTGTCTCATTCTGAGATTGTCTTGATAATTGTTTCTTATAGGCAGCACAGGTAGAGACATTTATAGTTAACCTTACCTTACAGTTTTCTTACATAACATTGTATTTCCAGTTGCTTATCAGCAGGTCAAGTTTAAATCTTAGATTTCATAGATTTTTAGAGTCGGAAGGGACCTCAGGAGATCATCAAGTCCAACCCGCTTGCCCTGGGTCATCAGATGACCCCTGCTAGGTGCTTGTCCAGTCTTCTCTTAAAGACCTCCAAGGTAAGGGAGAGCACCACCCCCCTTGGAAGCCCATTCCAGATTTTGGCAACCCTCACCATAAAGAAATTTTTCCTAATGGAAATTTTTTCCTAATGGAAAATCTTAAATTTTCCATTCCATGTGGTTGCCACATGGTCACATTTTTAAAGTTTTGGCCATTTCTGAAAAAGTGGTTAGAAAGTGAGGGGAAAGACCTTGTTTTGCTCACATGAGAAAAAAAGCTTGCAATAATTTTGTCATGAAGTGCTAGAGAGAGAAAATTTGGCAGTGAGATCGGGGTGTACGCACCCAGGAAAACCCAGTCAGATTTGGTCAAATTATAAGCCTCTGAACACCTGAGATTCACACACGCTCAGCAGAGGCTTGTTAGCACCCGGCAGCTAAAAGTTGCAAAGAGTCCATCAGGACAGAGCATCTTCCATCTCCGCACAGCTCCTCTCCCCCCGAGCAATGGAGCACAGTCCATGCTGGGTCTATGGAAACCACTGAGCACATGGCAAAATGACTGGGAACATGGAGACAGATTCACCCTGCTCTGCTCTTCACAACTCCCCACAGGTGCCCATGCAGCAAATATGAGGATGTATGAAACAGGCCAGAAATAGATGTTTCCAAATCAAGTGGATCAGCTGTACCAGGATGTGTCCACTGGACAATCCAATGCAGTCCTAGGTATGGGACCGCCGATTATCTGCTTGATAGACCGCGCTGGAGTGTCTACAGGTGCCTGGGGAATTCCAAATAAAATTGTGGACCACTAAGTCATCCAGAGTATGGTCTACCCGGGGACTACGGCTTCTTATCCCTTTACCTGGATTAGTTTTTGTGACCCCTTTATCCTTATTTTATTACTTGTGTTCAAATCACTCTATTTGATAGATTGCTCTGTACATGCCCTTTCACCGCATCTGATGAAGTGAACTCGGTCTCACGCAAGCTTATGCATCTCTGATCTAATTAGTCTATAAAGTGCATCCCTGCCCTGCCTCCTCTTGGGTCTTGATAATTCCATAGTTTCAAACCAGACTTTGGTTACTTGCAAGAAGGAAACTAGGTTGATTAAGAGTGCTCCACGCTACCAAAATATTCCCATTGTATCTCTTCTACCCCTAAGCTTTCACTCTTTCGCTTTCGTTAGCTGCTCCCATATTTAGATCTCTCTTCATATGAATCACACTCAAACGGCTTTACAGGATCTTTCAGTCTCTTCCTGCCTCATCTGCTAATCCAAATCTTCTTTCTTAATTAAAGATTTACTCTACAAGAGTGTTTAACCTCCGTCTCAAACAGACAAAATGAGACCCAGCTCTCTTCGATAAGAAAGACTCATTTCTGCTTGAATGGCAGGTTTAATTAACACTAATATTTTCTTTTAATTGCTAAGATTATTACCAAGACAGCAGCTTTAAGGATTATGATGATGCACAGGGAAAATGTTTTCTGAAGATACTACCGCAGAACAACTTTTTTTGCAAGCAATTAAAACAGAAGTGGCTTTATCTGCAGCACATTATTATAATGAAGAGTCGTGTTAATGCAGGACCTGAGGTTTGATCAAACGGAGGAACCCTCGTGTCTAGTTCTGCACGTTAGGAGCCTCGGCCAAAACACCTGAAGTTCACAGATACGTTCCCACTGATAGTCCTCGGATGAGACCCCTGAGAGCATCTGTAGAAGGAATGAGCAAAACACTGAGCAGAAGTGCTTCAGCATGCTGCACTTCTTTCCCTGCCTAGTAAAAGGAAAGTTAGCATGAAGGGAATGAGGAAAGGAATGTAGCTAATGAAATAATGAAGAGATGGAGAGAACCGAGACAAAACAGCAGCTCTGCGCCCATCAATTCTGCACACCCCATCATGGCAATAATTCACCAGATGTGTTGATTCCAAAATATCCCCTACTCTCCCCCATATCTGGAAACGCCAAGTTCAATTGTTTCATTGATGTTACAGTGCAAGGCATTAACAGCTGAACTTACTCAAGATGTGTTTCTCATTACACGGGAAATGAAGATTAATAGTTGGATGATGGCAAACTGTAAGCCACATTATGAAAAATATCCCTGTAGTATTCCTAGTGCTTCTCCCTCTTATGCAACTCCATAATGTCGCAACACAATATCAAACGTTTTATATCTTGGGGAAACCTTGTGTATAGGTTTTGACCTTTTCGGGGTATCCCGATGCTGTTCTCCATTAGCATGTCCAAGGCAGCATGTGTACGGGAGGTTGGCTGTATGTACCATGTGTATTAAAGCTACATCCTCTTTAGTCCACTGGGACTTTGACTTTAATGAGTCACTGCTCAGTTGGGCTCTGATCCTGAAAATAAGCATGTGACCAGCTGTGTGAAGCCCTTTTTTTCCAGGAACTGCTTCTAAACACTCTTTTTAATTAAGTTCTGTTTAAGTCAGAAGTGGTTAATTCAAGACTCTTCATTCCCTACCTGCTTTTGGAAAATCTTTTCAAGTACTTAAATTGCATCAGGTCTAAAACATACTTGGTTTAGCAGGATCTTAATCTTATTAATACATATTCCTCACCCAGAATCAAACCATTATCAGTTTCCCTTGCATGCCAGCTCTTTTCCCATTATCTTTCCTCCAACACCGGTAAAATGAACCCCTTTTCTGTTATATTACATCCTATTTATGTGCTCTGAGTCAGACCTCCATTTTATATATAGAATCCACAAAAATCTTGACTTCTATGAGAATAAATCAAGTGAATGGCTCTGGAGATATTGTCACCCCAGGAGCAAAGTTAGAGGAACTTGCCTATCAAGACCTTCCATAGCCTCCAGGCCCTTAATAAAAATAGCAGTGAGAGAAGACAAAAGCACCACCTCGAGCGCATTGCTACCGGGTAACCCTTTCAAGGACTAATTACAGCTCAGGTGACATTATCTTGGCATAAAGATTGTCAGGAGCCAAATGACTTGTCATACCCTGTTAAGATGCCTGTGTTGCATCCTTCGCTTCTCTTTGTTTATGCATCTCAGGATCCTGTTTATCATTTCCAATCTTGTAAATTGTGGGAGCTCGTCTCTACACACGCATTGTCTGAGCTGGGCTTGGAATTGGCTGGAGATGGACTTTATCTAACCCTTGACGATGAGATATATTGGAGACGCACGCTTGACATCCAGGCATATGTCTCCGAACAGATATACCGGGTTTTAGCTACAGCCTTCTTGTTAGAACTGATATAAGCCAGGAGACAAAATCTCTATGCAAATCATTGATAACAGCCCTCATTAACTTGTTCTGGAGTTCAAAGCTCAGCTTTTTATTCATGTGATTTTTGGATGATATATTTCCCCTATCTGAAGGCTCCATTAGTAGGCTGTTGGTTTCTTATTTAATTTGCATATTAGCCAAGCTGTTAAGTATTTCAAAACAGAAATGCCAATGCCTTGTTAATATGGACGACATCTCTATAATGCAGTTCTTCCTTGTCATTCGATTTGGGTGCCACTTCTCCATTGCATAACATTTCTTTACCTTTGTAATGCCTATGGAGGAAAGAAGTGTCTTAATATCATTTTAAAAGGCTCCTCATTCCCTTTCTCCCTCTTCTTCATTAACTACGTGGAGCTTTCCTATACTGAATGCAAACTGGCTTGTCACAGAGAACAGCTGTTGTTAAAAAGAGTTTCTCAAAGCAGCTCGTGATCTGAATCAAACCTATCCCATGCCCCTCCACAAATATTTGTCCTACTGTTGTAAGCAGGAGCAGGACACACAACAACAGGAATATACAGTATCAATTTTAATCAAATGTGTGCATGTACTTTAGCTTGGGAAGTTATGTGCCTTCCACTTTTTTCAGAACAAAAACACAATCCCTCACTAAACCCAGGCTCTGATGAATCTGTGAGAATGATATCTGATATACTAATTACTTGAAAATTGTTTCCTTCCCAGGAGCCTGTTATTTTAGCCACATGGTGATTTACTGATTTTTTTTTTTTTTTTTAAGGGTTTGGTATTTGGACTCTCTCATCATAACTGCAGGGAAGCAGGTGGTTGGTTTCTAGTTTTGAGCAGGACTTTATTTTCCTTTGTGTAATACTTTTTGTCCTTTTGATTCCAGAAATACATGTTACCTTCCCTTACTGTTACTATTATCCCTTTTGCAATTCACTCATTTTCTGTTTTTATCTCTTCTTGGAATTTTTCCAGGTTTGACTATCATTGGGATTCATACAAATTCCTCATCTCAGGGATTTCCTTTTTGTCAGTAAATCACCTTTAAAAACCTGTCTATCTTGTATTATTTCCTCTTTCATCCTCATTGTTTCAGCTATAATAAGCAACATTAAATCCAGACAGTATTTAAGACCTGTTCCAATTTCTGTTTGAAAATCTCTTTTTCTGAGCTTAAGGTTGGGTTTTTTGGGAAACTTATTCCCTAAGGGAACTTTTGTTCTCTCTAGTAACAAGGTGACATGGTGCCATTTATGTCTAATTTTGCTCACTTGAGGGGGCAAAAAAGATTTTCTAAATAGCTGTGATGTTCATTTAATGCTTCTTTCAGATATTTTCCTCTGCAATTTAATGCAGGCTGTATGAGGTTCTACTGTGCTATTTCCTGTGGCTCTTTTTGCAACAAAAGAAAAGTTTGCCTACAGTATCTAAAAGTAAGAACCATGGTTAAAAACAAAATGCCAAGGTCCTTCTGAAAGACGTAGCACCAATTTGGTGCCTTCTCTGAGGAGGTTGTAGAGATGCAGTCTTCCTCCTTCCTCCAGTCAACATCCACAGGAGCTCAATGCCCACGTTGACAGAAGAACAGGCCCTTGAAGAATGTATAACTCATTTGGCAAGTTGAGTTGAGTTTCACTTAACTTGGCCATAAGCTGGAGTACCAGTGTCCTGAGAGTGTTAAGGCCAATGAAATACTACAGAAGAAAATGAACTTTCCCTGTGTAGGCAAGATCACAGGATAATTCAGAAGCTGATGGCCAAATACCAGTGCCAAAAAAGTCACAGCTTGGGATCTATCCCAAAGCTGCTTCCTCTTGCAGGTTAGGATTTTCTCATCTTAACTTTTTTTTTTTTTAAATTAAAACATATCTTTTCTTTTTGACCCATATAAGCATGTTAATAGAACATATTCATTTTGATTAAAATATTCTGCTTTGACAAAGACTAAGAATGAAAAACTTTTGGGGAAAATTGTTGAATGTTCTGTAGAAGTATGTGTTCTGTATTTTAACAAACTATTTTACAGAAGCTGGTTATGGAAAGCATGGGTTTTGCCCCATTTTGATGGGGTTTTTTAAGCTCAAATAGGTGGTTTTCATTTTTTGTTTTACTGGAAATTTTCCTGTGAAAAAATTAGTGGTATTTTCTGAGCAGGTTTCTGGTGTACTCAATGGGTTGATATTGGTTGAGGTACATATCCATGGCTGGCCACAATAATGTGGGCTCTAGGATGGGTGGAAGATGGAGTAGCATGTTTCAGCAGACTAGACATACAGTATTAAGAACGGTTGCAGTAATTTTAATATCTACACTAAATCACAACCCAATGCCTGCTCACCCATTATCATGGAGTCCTTTTCTATGTCCATAAAGCAGGGAACTTACTTTAAGAGGAGAAAGGCTGCAGACAGGACTCAATTGGTACTCAAGGGAAAGCACCTGACTGGAAGCAGGCCAGACTTAGTATATAAACCCATGGCCTGAGCTGAGTGAGGCAGTCTGACCCTGGAGGCCATGGACAAAAATGCTCCTGAGCAGAAGGGCTGCAGAGCAGCTCTGACTCACACCAGGGATACACTTGAGCCCAAAAGCAGGGCAGGTGTGTAGAGTATTGTAGACTTTCCCTGGAGAACTCTGGAGGACTAGTGGGGGAGGTTGGAGGTCCCAGCAGGCCTGGGAGCAGGGCCAGAGCCTGGGAACAGGGCAGGGCCGGATTAATGCATAGGCAAACTAGACACACGCATAAGGCCCTAAGTGAAGAAGGGGCTCAGTTGTGCTCATTTTACATATTATAATTATTGAGTGAAAAAAGTAATATAAATATACAGTATTAAGTAGGGATTCATGAGTCTGTTTCCCTAGGGCCCACTGAAGGGTTAATCCAGCCCTGGAACAGGGCAAAGAGGGTAATAGGCCTGGGAATAAGGCCAGAACCCAGGAGAAGGGCAGAGAAAGGATTAGAGATGGGGCTAGAAAGAGGCCAGCACCCACAGCAGGGCAGAGACAGGGCTAGAGAGCCCACTGAATTGATTGAGCCCGGGAGCAGGGGACAGCCCAGGAGTGAGGCATGAATTGATTGATTGGTAACATCTGCAAGGCTTGGACATATCTAAGCAGGGAGATGAGGAGGACACAAAAGTATCCTCTAAGGCAATGAGCAATTAGACTGTAGCTCATGAGTGGATAAGATCTTGCTCAGGGATCCCTAAGGCAGCCTCCCATTTTTAAAGACTTATTTACATCAAGGCATGGCAGGAGAGCAGAAGGGGAGGTGGCCTCATGAACAGGGTGAAACAGAGGCTAAATGACCACCAGGGAGCATGATTTTTTTTACAGCACACCACAACAAACATGAACTTCAATGAAGGATTTGATGGAGGTTAAGATTTTCAGATTTTGGTGAGGGGGAGGGCATAATTGTAAATACGATCATTTTGATGCTGGAAAAAATGCATGAGTTTTTTTACTAATGACCAAACTTAAAAGGAGGCTTGAAGAAAACTGACCAAGATCTGCTCTTCTGCAGCAATGAGATCTGGGGGCAGATCCTGTAATTATATATCAGTTCACAGATATCCTTAAAGGAATAGCTGCACTTTGAAACACAATAGGAAAAAAAAAGATTATTATCTCAATTAGATAGAATGATAATTGCCCTCTGACACATTCATCAGCATGATTCAGATTTATCCAAACGGCTAGGGAAGGCAATGCACTGAAGGGTGAATTATTTATTTTGGACACACTAAAACTTTATCCCTTAAAAGTCATCAAACTTTCAGTAGAACTGACAAAGTCTGCGGCATGTGTGAATGCTATTAATCCTCTCATTAGCAAGAGGCAACATTTTCCTTTGAACCTGATATGCCTGGTAGGAGTGCAAAACACAAAACAAAATTATTTATGGAAAAATACAGCAGAAGAGCATCTGCTGGTCTGACGTCAGTGGTTCTGCCCAATTACTTGCAAAAAATTAAGCTGGAAACCTTAGAGCAGAATTGTACGTTCTGTCAAGTCAGCATAAATATTTAATATGTATATAATTTTTTAATAGGGTTATAAAATTAATAGTCTCAAAATCAAATGCCAGTTACACAATTAGCATGAGACCTCTATATGACGAGCTAATGAAATCTGGTGGCAAAGGTAACAAGAGTTACTTTTAGCACAAGAAAGCAGTCGGGTATGTAAAGAAAGAAATTGCCATGTTGAGAACACAGAAACCTCTCAAGTCACGAAGTCCAGTTCCCTGTCATCACTTGGTGACCATGTAATAAAAATCCTTCAAAAAAATAATTACATAGGATTGCTCACATACTTAAACATAAGCATTTGTGGATCTTTTTATTGCAGGATTTAGGTCTAGATTCAGCTTCATTAGAGAGAGAAGCCACATTATCAAGCTGAACCCAATCAAAGCCCAGATCTAGATCACGGTAGGAACTTCAAAACTGGTTACATTCTACTTTTTGAATACATGAATGCTATTCCCAAATAAGCTTTCATTGAGACGTACCACCTATTGTAGGCCCTATGGTTAGATATTTAGGAGGGGTGGGGGGGTTAAGTTTCTTCATTTGCTGAATAAAATCTTCATAAAATATTTTTCACTTGAATAAAATCTAAAGAGCAACTCTAAAAGAATATTAGGAGCTGCTGGTTGCAGAGGAAAAGCTCACAGTGTCGTGGAGGTCTCTTATCAGGGGCCAAATATCAAGAATTAAATTATTTCTTCACTGTGCTGACAAGCAAAGAGCTTTGATCTACACTGAGTGAACAGCAAATAGATCTATAACATGAGAAACAGTAGAGCAACCCATTGCCAGTTTAAGAGAAATTGGTTGGCTCTGTGAGCCGAGCTATGCTTTCAATAAATCCTGCCAAGAAAAAAATAGTGCTATGTTGGAGATAGACTCAAGTTGGCCATGTTGATTTTGTGACTTGGTGTTATTAATACCAGACCTCATGAATAGCTAGGAAAGGCAGTGGAATGAGCAAGGACACAAGTATCTCTGTGTCTGGCTTTCATTTTAATGCCTAGTATCTCTGAGAAAGTAAATGTTTAGCCCACATATAGAGCAAAACAAAATTGAGCTCATTCATCTCTGCTATTCCTTATAAAATAAACTCCTAGCAATATTGACAAGGGGAAAAGTGATGACGTGCAGTATGTGGGTCACAAGCAGTTCCTAAACATAGATGACATTTTAATACTAGCACAAACTTCAGAGCCATTGATTTTTAAGCATATTATATGAGAACCTTACATGAAGGGAATGGACCAAATGCATTTTTGAAAGCTTAATACCTCCATCAAGATCATTCCCTTCACTTTTATTTTTTTCTAACTGATATTTTGATAGGTATTTGCTATTTAATGTATGTGGTTTTTACAATTAATAGCTTTTTGACATTGTAGGG
>NW_005841875.1:1593422-1597677 GCF_000455745.1 Alligator sinensis
ATGGCTAGCTCCTACTAATTACTCAAATTTGAGTTTATAACATAGCTCTAAACTGATTCCTAATCCCAGAGTTGGGTAGGGATAATATCAGGATCTCCTCCATGGTTGACATAATGGCTGAGGACTTTCACTGCTTTTAGCAGAGTATCAAAAACCTAACAACCCTGAAGTTTGATCCAACATACCTCCTTTTAGTTACCTAGGCTGAAGCCCTAATTCAGCAAGCAAGTTAGGCACATCTTGTATTCAATGCTTTTTTAATTTCATCTCTGTCCACAGAAGTACATCATCAACACATGCTTTTAGCATTTTGCTGAAGTAGCACCCAAAGGTAAATTTCCTAAACCAGGGTTGTCCAAGTCTTGGTCTGTAAGCCACAGACAGCCCGCAGGGAGCTACATTTGCGGCCCACAGACTCTTCCACAGGTGCCACTCCCAACACCCCCCAAACTCCACCACCTCCCCCTCCGCACAACCACTCCAGCTGCTGCTACCACCATGGGCTCCAAGCTCCCTCTCCCTTCTCCAGTTTCCACGTCCTGCCTCTGCACTGCCTCTGCCCCCTGGGAGCAGGTTTAAATTTCAGCCAAAGAGATTAGCTATTAACAGAACTCTCTATAAAGGTATTGAATGGAATAGATCATTTGGAGAGTTTGGGGATTCTCCATCGCTATAGTTAAGTGCATCTTACATAAATACCTGCTGGGGCAGTTTAGACATAGAGGGCATATCTACACATGCAATTATGTCAAAGCAATAAACTCCAGGCTTATTGCACCAAAGTTTATTGCTTCCCTGGCACCATGTTTACATGTGCACTCAGGAGCACAGCACGTTGAGCTGGGTCAGAGCAGCCCTGGCTAGCAGGGAGCCCCAGGGGTCAGGCTGCTGGGACTAGCCGGCAGGCGGCCAGCAGGCAGTCTGTCCCTGCACTGATGTACCCTCGTGTCCCAGCCAGCCTCTCCAGCATCTACACATGCACTGTTGTGGAGCAAACAACTCTGCAGTAGGATAGTACTTGTATTTACAAGTATTTGCTGCAGGTTAATTAGTTTACTCCTGCCTAATAGCAATGCATGTGTAGATGTGAGACCTTTACTGTGGAGCTAATTAGTCAACAGCAGTAAACAACATCTCATTAGGATGTGCCCAGTGGGACCTACCTTGAGCAGGGGGTTGGAATAAAGGACCTCAAAAAGACCTGCTCAGCCCTATTTTTTTGCTAACCTGTGATCTCTCTTCAAAATTGTGAGATGTTCTTCTTTTACTAGCATATATGGCACAAACCAACCTAGGACACACAATAAGTGCTGAACATGTCGGAGTATACAGCTTTAAGTGTCTGGATGGAAGCAGCTGAGTGATGAGCTCTTAAAAGCCTGACCAGTGTAGAAATGTCTAATTGGGAACAGATCATCTCGGAAAATGCAATTTCAGTTGCAGACCTGGAGCCTGTGAATATCTGTTCATGAAGCTGTTTGGAAACTTTGGGCCCTATGATAGCACCTACTGCATCATCCCAGGAGGAGCACAGTCCTCGCCCAGAATGGCTACCACCTTGCTCTGGTACTAAATTGCTTCAGCTGTGTCCTGGGGGAAGCTTATCCTCTACTACCAACTGCTCCTGGCAAACTCCTTTTCCTACTTTGTAGGAAGAGAAAGACATGGCTTTAGTCACTTCCCACCTATTTACTCATCAAAAAGAGCACCAAATGGCTAGCCACCATAATCAATCGCCCTGACCTTTAAACAGAAACCAAAAGCAGGATAGGAAGCTAAACTTGTCCTATGACACTGAAGAGTGGTGTTAACATTAATTATTATTTGACTTACAGGATACTTCCTTCACATACACTTGCAAAATGCATTCTCAGAAAGCTCACAAATACACCATGTAGGTTATATATATTAGATACAGAATGTGTGTCTATTTGAGATGCCTTGATGCGCAGTGGACTGTTCTACTGTGCGTTAGCACATCACAGCAAAAACCGTGCTCATGCACAGTTGAATTAATCTACTGTGCATTAAGTGTTTCGTACCTCATATTAGAGGTACTAAAATTAATGCACAGCATACTAATGAATGTGTAGATCAGGGGTGGGCAAAATGCGGCCCGTGGGCCAGATGCAGCCCGCCAGGCCATTCTATCCGGCCCATGGGGCCCCTAAAAAATTTAGAAAATCAATATTTATCTGCCCCTGGCTGTCTGTCATGTGGCCCTCAATGGGTTGCCAAAACACAGTAAGCGGCCTTCTGCCCAAAATGATTGCCTGCCCCTGGTGTAGATGCACCCAGAGAGTACTACCGCAGTAATTTAAAAAAATACCAAGTAGGAGAACTGGTGTCAAATAACACAAGGTTTGGAACCACAGAGTAAAACAAACTGTAAGTTTCATACTTTTCACACAGAATTTTTTTTTTAAGTAAGGATACATCCAGGTGCCCCTGGAGAAGAAAGCCCTTTGAAAAAAGAAATTGAATCAAATTCTAAATACACACACACACACACACACACACACACTTACATCCACATAATTGCTGGAGGTACATTGTATTTCACAACAGAAATTATTACATTTTAATCCATACCATGAAACGTGCTTATTGCCATAATGGCTTCCAGGATTTTGTTCTCTTATTCCACATTTTATCCCTCCAGTTTCATACAACTTTCTTATACACATGCTGCAGATTTTCCACCATTCGTTTCCATCAATAAACCCATTCTTTTGAAAGTCGTGCTATTGGAGTAGGCGATGTGGGTGGCTACCCATGGAACTGAAAACTAGGTATTAGAACTAAATTGGAATTAAAACCACTGGCATAAGAACTAACTATTATTATTTTCATCATCATTATTTGCATTACAGTAACACCTAGAAGAGACCCCAACTGGGATTAGGGGACTTTGTGCTAGCTAGGCACTGTACAAACACAGAGGAAAAAGACTCCCTCCCACAAAGAAATAACATTTAAAAAGACAAGAGACAGAAAGAAACAGAAGCCCAGAGAATTTAAATGAATTTCTTAAGGTCAGACAGGACACTCGTTTCATAGCCACAAAAGAATCCTGATCTTTGGAGTCGCAGTCTAGTGCTGCCTCGGTACTTTCTTATCTATTATTTATTATTTAGAGGCTCGGGGTTTCCATCGGGAGTGGAATTCTGGGGAATGTGGAAACAGCTTTAGGGAAGACTTGGGGAAAACGACTAGTTTCAGGTCCAGACATTTGGACCACGGTGGGTGTTCTCTTCAAGGGAACCACCAGCCATGAGGTCCGCACCTGGAGCGTGTGTTCCTCAAGATCTAGAGCCAAAAACAGAGCCTCAACCCTGCCCAGCCCCAGGAAACTAAGGGCACATGGGAATTAGTGAGTGTCCAGCAGGAGAAGCTCAAGCAGATGTGAGACACCTGGTCCAACAACAATGCCCCTTTCTTTCCTCTTGTAATTTCTTTTAATAGATCCCCATCAAGAAGTCTCACGTAGGCTCATAATTCATCTCCATCAAGTGCTCACTAAACTCCTAGCACACATGTCCATGACATATTGCCCATTTATTCCTCATGGAGTGCTTTTTTGGAAACGAATCCCTTTCTTCTGTTGTTCCTCCCAGCCCCTGTATTAATAAAGAGAAATCTATTGGCTTATGGATGTTTTTAGCTCTAAGATAATCTCTATTTCTTACTTTTAAGGGGCCCATACACAGTTATCCACTCTTTACTGTCTCTGTTGCACATACTGTAGTAAACAGGTTTTCAAAGAGCACACTGCTTAATAGGCAGAGATATAAATCACACCTATATGTCATTCGGGAAGTTAGGAACAGGATGTTAAAAATTGGAAAAGCACAAAAAAATGTGGAGTCGGCTGTCAGTATCCAAAGAAGACAGGGAATTATGAGCACCCGCTACACAAAGTTGTCCATAAATTGTAAATCCATTCTCAATACACTTTCAGATGCCACACAAGGCACCACAATGAGAACACTTCATTATACCTCCTTAATAATAGCTCTGAACTTTCACAAATGGCACAAAACACACAATGTGGATTTCTTTAGGACTTTGAAAAAAAAGACATCAAGCTCAGACACTGGAAAGAGGCCAATCTCCCTTCAGTACAAATATTCTGATTGACTACAGCATTTAGCCACCCTTGCAGCAGACAGTTGCAAATGTCAAGTGACTAAGTCACTGCAAGATATAGTTAATTTGTAATCCATAAAATAATACTATTTAAACTAAAGGGAAA
>NW_005841875.1:1597708-1647230 GCF_000455745.1 Alligator sinensis
ACAGGGGGGAAACATCTTTCACATAACAAAACTCATGGAAAAACCTATCCAAGAAACACCTAGTCTACCCATGCATTTGTACATGTCATCCAGACCTATAGTACATGAGTACCTTGGATGTATCCATGGATTTACCCTCATCCCTAGGCACATGGTGTTATCCCTATTTTACAGGCTGAGAATTGAGGCTGAGCAAGGTTAAATAACTTGCCCAAAATCATGCAGAAAATCAATAGCAAAACCATCCGATATCTCCTGCCTCCCAAGGGTGTACCTGAACCAGATGAAAACGTAAGAGTGAAAGAGCCCTTTTTATCTTATGATCATTACTAGAAATCTTGAGTGACCCCCAAGACACTACACAAATTGGATACATTGACTTGTTACCTGACCTGTCCATAACATTGCCATGTAAGACATTTTCTGAGTTCTGTGTACAGAATTTTTACATGGGTATTCTATATATAAAGGACTTACTCTGTCTATCTGTGTGTGTGCGTCTGTCTGTAATGCTCTCGGGGGGGCATGGCTCCAGCCAGTGCTGCATCAAGAATGCCCATCGAGAATGACAGGTGGGGCATGGCTCCAGTGGAGTGGGCCAGGCGGACCCAGAGGCAGAGGGGTGGAGTGGGGCTGGACGTGAAGCAGGGGAGGTGGCGAGGGGCTGGGCACAAAGCAGTGTGGAGAGGAGGGGTGACACAGAGCCAGATGCAAAGTGGGAGGGAGGGTGGCATGTGGCTGGACACAGAGTAGCAGCAGCATGGGGTGATGGGTGGTGGTGGCCACCCACCACTCCACCAATGTGCTGGGGGGGCATGGGGCCAGACGTGGAGTTGGGGGGTAGCATGTGGTTGGGCATGGAGTGGTGGTAGCATGAGGTGGTAGGTGGTGGCAATGGCAGCCGTGTGCAACCCCACCCCCACCCCCCAAGTCCTGGGAGGCGGTGGTGGCATGGGGTGGTGAGTGGCGGCAGTGGCAGCTGTGTCACCTGTGCGTACCCCCCGACTCCTGGGAGGCGGTGGTGGCATGGGGTGGTGGGTGGCAGTGCTCCATCCCCGCCCCCTCCCCACGATTCTTGATAGGCAATTCACTAGTCTATATTAATAGTAATAGACGAGCAGACAAATTTCTGTTCTTGGTCTCACTGATATAAATGCAGAGTAAGACACTGACTTTCAGGGTGTTATTCCAGACTTACTTCTGAGAAATGAAACTATCTCCACTTGTCTATTCTATGACAGGGCACCAAAGAAAATGACTATAAACACAAGTGCCATTTCTAAGTGGATAACGGTGTTTAACAGGCATTCATCTAATAACATTCCTAATTCAGCTGCTGAAGTTTTAAATCATTTGTATGATTTAAATTAGTCATTGTTCTTATTAAGCATCCAAACATCCTGAACGTCACAGTGGAATTATTTGACATTTTCTTAACATGAAAAATTCCTAAATCAACTCTCTGGGGTATAATATTCCTACTGGTTTGCCAAAGGCACTAACCTATCACAGATTTACAAGAAGGTGTATAAGAGTATAATTAAACTGATATTTACCATTCAAAAACCACGAGTCAGGCCTTTCTAATCATTAGGTTGACTTAAAACTTATGAGATGTTACCTTTATTAAAAACAATAAATAATTTCTCGCAGGGAAGGTTATAATTTTCAATCTGTTAAGCACAGATACAAGGGGGAAGTCATTGGTATCCACTAGTGCCAGCAGGGATGAACAGATCCAATTAATTGATTTATTCCTCAATTTAGCTTTGCACTTAAAAAGTGAAATATCTACAAGCCATTTTAAAATAGCAGGCAACTAGGAGAGCAGAGGTTGGCAAATCCTTGCAAAAATGCAAAGGTTGACAAACTAGGCAGTAGGCCTGTGCAAATAGGGAAGTATTCAATTCAGATTCAGCCGATTCGGAGGACAGTGATTTGATTCAGAGATTGCATCACTGTACGAATCGATTCGGCCAAAATGGCTTTGAAAGATTTGGCGCTGGTTCAGAGAGATTTGGTGATTTGGCCATAGACCATAATGAGCAATCACTGAAATACCTATAACTTTGTCATTTTTTGTCAGATTTGGATGAAAACAGCAGATATGGTAGCCCCTTCTGAGATAATAGAGCTTGGCAAGTTTCAAGGAGATAGGTGCAGGGGTTTATGGGAAAGTGCACCTCAAACTGTTGAAAGCAAAACATGGTATGTGTGAGTGTTAAGGTAGAGTGGGATGAAAGCACCAGGGATGGTAGCTCCTTCTGAAGACATGAAGCCTGCCAGGTTTCAAGGCGATAGGTGCAGGGGGTTATGGGAAAGTGCACCTCAAGGTTCTGAAAGCAAAACCCGTGTCATGTCTGTGTGTTAAGTGGTGTAGGTTGTAGCCATGGTGGTCTAAGGACATGGCAGACAAGGTTCTTTGGGTCAATCTGATATCTTTTATTAGACCAACTGAGTAGCTGAAGAAATATATCTTGGCTAGTTTTCAGGTTTAAAAACCCTTCATCGGGCTGAGGAAGCACCTCCAGTTGGTGTGTGCTCTTCCTGGATGGAAGGAATAGTAAAGAAGCCAGAGGCTGGCATGCAATGCAGGCAAGAAAGCCAATCAGTGAAAATGGAAAATGAGGCATCACGGGGTGAGAGAGACAGGATGGGAGGCGGGGCAGAGGGGGATGTAGCAGATAAAAGTGGAGAGGTACCAGGGAAGTCAGGTGTCAGGCAGGTTATAGTGTGTCATAAATCCAATGTCTGTATTGAGTCCATGAGGTTTTGTATCTAGGAGGTGGATGAAGTGAAGTATGTTGTTTCTGTGTCCCTCCCCCAGAGCACTGTGATCAGAAGGGAACTCAGGGAAAGATCACAGTCACTGGCCAGCTGCAGGTGCCAGTCCTTCCCCACCCTGCACCCCTCCCTCTTCTCAGTTTGTTTCCCTGCAAAACTACCTTCCAAATCTTTTACCGAATCTTTTCCAAATCGATTGGGATGCTTCGAATCGATTTGGAAGTTTTTATGGGTCTCCTGATTTGATTCGGATTCAATGATTTGGCTTCCAAATTGGGCTGAATTGAATCAGTGACTGAAACTCTGCACACCCTTACTAGGCATGGAACTCATTGCTACAAGAACCCTGGGCAGAAAACAGAAAAAAAGGGGCATGCCTTCATAGCGTGGGACAATATGCTGGACCAGACAAGAAAGAGGAACCAATCAACACAGGGTACACAGCTGCAGAGAAATTTCTGTTCAGGAGAAGCCAAGTATGTGTGGACTGTGTGCCAGGACTTCTTAGAAGTCACTGATCCATTTCCTAAGAACACCCAAAAAATGCGATAAACTTGAGGCAGGAAACTGCAGGTAGACAAATAAACGAATGCACCTATCTATTTTTTGTACGGCAGCTAAAGCAATGAATAAAGTCTATGACTGGTTACTTGCAAGTATCGCATGTCTCTGAAGACCTAAGTGTAAATTCAGAGAGCCAACAAGATTTGAGTGCTGGAAAGGGTATAGGCTTATGCTACCAGGAAGCTAGAATAGGCGCATCAGCAATGTTACAAGCGGCCAAAAGCAGCTGAGCCCCGTCGTCTCACTTCTGTGAAGGGGAAGCAGAGAGCGAGGCTCTGCCTGGAAATTGTGACCTTTTACAGTTAACACTTTTGCAATGAATGAGAATAGCAATTGCAAAACACCACCCCGCCAGCATTGCTTCATTCTTTTATTGGACACCATGTTCTTCACACAGCTTACAGATTCTTAACTTTTCCATTGCAGCTGGGAACTTTGGGTGAGCTAGCTGAATAACTACTGTTGGACTAGCTTTGTCTCCATACAACACTAACTGGTCTTCAGTGATCTTCAACTCTTTGCAAAGGTCACATGAAAACCTTCAATAATTCAGTAACTTCCGTTGACTGCAGGAAGAGTTACATTGGCCCTTAAAGTTTCAACACACCCTACCCTACTACCAGTATATAGTACGCCTGTGCAAAGTGGCTAGTATTTGCTTCAGATTTGGATTCAGATTTGGTCGATTCAGGGGACAGTGATTCGATTCGGTGATTCGAATCACTGTCTTGAATTGAATCTGATTCGGGGATTTGGCCACCACCAAATCAGCCATATCTCTGAATCAAACAGGTCCCATCCCCCACCCGCTCTCCCAGACCCAGCATCCCGGCTCTTTAAAAAAAAAAAAAACCCTCACACTCACTGGTTCCTTCCAGGCGGAAGGGAGATCCATGCTGGCCCCTACTGCCCTGTGCTGCATGGAAGGGCTCTGCCATGAGCCCCCAGAAGGCTCAATGTCCGCTGCAGCAGCTGGTGAGCCTGAGGCTTTTTTTTTTAAAAGAGGTGGGACACTGGGGCCGGGCAGGACAGCCATTGACGGGGCTGGGAGAGTGGGTGGGGGATGAGGGCTTGTGGCAGAGCCCCCCCATGCAGTGTGGGGCAGCAGGGATCCCCCCCCAACCTGGCAGCAGCCAGTGGGTGCAGGACTTTTTTTTTTTTAAAGAGCTGGTAGCTGGGGCCAGGCAGGGCAGCCATTGATGGGGTTGGGAGAGTGGGGCGGGGGGAAGAGGGTACTCATGGGGGCTGGGGGAGCAGGCAGGGGATGGAGCCTGGTGGGGGTCCCCCCATGGTCCCCTTCCCTCTCCTCCAGCGCCTCCCCTGCCCCCTACTTACCAGCACAGAGCCTGGGTCCAACTCCCTGTGGCAGCGAGCGGGGACTGCCCAATTGCTGAATCTCCAAATCTTTCTCCGAATCTTTTCTGAATCAATTCGGAGGCTTTGAATTGATTTGGACCTTTTTATTAGTCTCCCAATTCAATTTAGATTCAGAGATTTGGCCGCCAAATTGGGCCGAATCTCCTCTGAATCAAATCAGCACCCAAAGCTTCACAGCCCTAGTATATAGTGCCCTTCATGTGTCCTTTTACACAGAAGTTGGGAGCAGTGCCTGTTCCCAGATCACCCACATGCAACACAATGTGTTGCCACCAGACCACCGTGCCTGGCCTCTGGCAATACAGGTTTTTGGAATGTTCTCTCTTCCAAAAAAAATTAAACAATTTTATTTAAAAGAAAACTGCCACTCACCAGGGCTGCGAGAAAAATTACACTTTGGCAGCTGTGCAATAACCCAGAGCTAATGGAAAAAGGTCCTTTTCATGATATTTTATAGTGGGTTAAACCTCTATAGATTTGGGTTGTTTGAACTTGCAATCAAAGCATTGCATTTGGATTCCGATTTGCTTTCGATACTAGAGCCAGCCAGCCTTGCAGCTGGACTCGGAGCTTTCCCACACAACAGCTGACGTTGGAAAGCAACCTGCCTTCAGAAGAAGGGCTTTGTAACATTTTTATTCTTATATTACAGCAGCAAAAATCTGCTAAATTTTACATCTGTTTCCTTCTCATATTTTCCTCCCAGTATCTGTCTTCTCCTTCACCCTTTTCTGTGGAGGCTGGCTCCTCTTTCTAAAAAATATTGTTGTTATCCTTTGTTCAGGCATTTTTGTTGCTTGCTTTTTACTTTTAGAAAACCATCCATTAAAGTTTTGATTTTGCTCCCATTAAAATCTATAAAAGTTTTCCGCTAACCGGATGGGTGGAGTTGCATCCTACAAATCTCTAAGCTTTGGGAAAGCAAACAGAGGGGTTTCTAGGGTTTAAGGGCTAGATTCAGATCTAAGTTATAATGAAATAATTTTATTTACTTCAGTAATGTAGAACTGAAATGACTTATTTAACATTAATTTGGATTTACACTGGCATAAATGAGTTCAGACACTCATTTGGACTTCTCTTTTTGCTTTTCCCAGCCTAAAGTAGTCTCCTCTTTTGAAGATCATTTTTCTAAGGCCAGTCATAACATTTGCACATGCAAAGTAGGGTAGGCAAGTGCATTTACAATCATTTCAGATCTTCAAGTGAATTATAATTTGAATCTGCAAAACCCATTCCAGCACTTGACATACAGAGATATTACCATTTTCATCACATGCACAGGTTGTTTCCAACTCTGTCTTTCCATATAAAGAAGGGTCTGCAATTTCCTCTACACAAAAGTAGAGTTTTAGTAGGGAACGCACTGAAATGTTGACCCATTCATGCTTCTCAAAGTGTTTTAAACACATGATTATATCACAAATGACATATGTGGCTAGGTAGATGAGTGTGTGCATGCATAAGCATGTAAATATGTATGTTCTAATAGCCACAGCACCTGAAGTCATGGGATTACATTAAAAACTTTCAACTAGTTGGAAATAAAAAGAAGGTAACCTACTGTGGAGGAGAAGATAAACTTACTAAATTTGATTTTGTAACCAGTTAGTTCAGGGGTTTTCAACCTTTTTCAATAAGTGGATCCCCAGCAGCTGGACAGAAATTGGGGGGTAGAGAGAAGGGGGAGGCAACGGCCAGACATGGAGCGGGGGCGGGCGGGGGCCAGACATGGAGCAGCACCCATGCAGGGTGGTAGGTGGTGGCAGTGGCTGCCGTGTTCAAGCTTCCCCCCATCCTCCCCCACTTCCAGCTGGCCAGGCAGCGCCTGTGTGGTCCACAAAGGGGTGCCGCTGCCCTCGCCCTGCCCCAGTCCTGCTCCTGGAAGGCAGCAGCACAGGGTGGTGGGTGGTGGTACTCCATCCCACTAGGGCCTTCCCAAGTACCCCCGGGGTACACATACCCCTGTTTGACAACCCCTGAGTTAGTTTGCTTGTGTACTACTGACACTGCAATGCTCATCCACAGCCTTATTTCTCTGATGGCTAGAAACTCCTAATTTCCAGCTAAAATTTATCCTGGCCAGTTTATACCCATTTGTTCTTGTGCCACCAATGCCCATTAGATTAAAATGCTCTTAAAATGTGGGTAGTGTCTAGATACAGCAATGATGAGCACCTGAGGGAGGTGATACAGTACTCAAGGAAAAGCAGGCCAAGCACTAGGAGAAAATAATACTGTGCAAGTTGTTTTGCAACTGCAGTCATGTCCACATTGGTCCTCTTTGGTTGATTCTCCGCAAACAGTCCACCAATCAAATTCTATCCAAAAAAATGTCTGCATAATGGAACTTTGCACACCTAATGACATGCACCAGGATTTTCTGTCCCCTGGGTGAAAAGGAGGTTTGACACAGTAGGAGAAAACAATCTTGCCCAGACACACTGTAAAATCCCAGGGCAGGAGTCAGCTCAGGCGGGTAAGAAGAGGAGACCATGTCTTGCACAGGGAGCATCACACCATTGCTAGCAACATAGCTGCAGAGTAACAAGTCATTAAAGGTAAGGCATTTGATGTATGGGATAAAACCAGAACTAGCGCCATACTGGGTCAGACCAATGGTCCATGTAGCCCAGTACTGTGTCCCTGACAGTGACAAAAATGAATCCTATAGGAGGGAGAGCACTGAACTGGATATTTCTAGAGTGATCTATTCCCTTATTCAATACCATTCCTGATATCCATCATCATTGGTTTAGAGAAGCCAGAGGATACATCTCCAACCGTTCTATTCAATAGCCATGAATAGATCTATCATCCATGAATTTATTCAGTCCCTTTTGGAATCTAGCTATGCTGTCTGTCTCCAAAATGTTTTCTTGGTGTCAAACCATGGTTTTGAACCTGGCACTTGGGCCTATCTGACATGGCCACTCATCCCAGTCGGCCACCTCCTCAGCTAACCGATGAAACAATGGTTCACAGAGCTGGAGAAGCCTGACCTCCCCAGAGCTCTGGCACAGCAGCAATTAAATGAACTATTTGGCAGCACTCTTCACAGCTGGGATGCTATTAGTAATATTCAGAATATCCTCCAGTCAAGAAGATCACAGGGGCCTCGTTTTTCTGGGGATATTGGCTCCAACCAAAGAACCTCGGGTTAACTAAAAATTAACTAAGAGGCTCCACAATTTCTAACCTTTTCTAATTCCACTTATCTGGTATCTCCTCCTGAAAGACTGAAAGCCTCACTGGCTCTTGGAAGCCTTTTCCATAATGATGAGTGTTATATCAATCCAGTTACAGGACTCAGAAAATACCATGCAACTGCTGCGACCAGTCAAGATTAACCAATGAAGTTCAAATTGCAACTGTTGGGTACTTGAACTTTTTTCAACCAATGTTATCCAAAACATTATTACATCAAAAGCATAATAAGCAGGTAAAATTAATGAAGTGATTTATCCATCTGGCTTCAACACAGACCCTTCATTGGGATTTGAGAAGGAAAGAAATGTATGTACTCTACTATACTGGGTCAATGTTATAAACTACCAGCAAAAAAAAGGGACCAAGAGAATAGCAAAGGCAGGTATGAGAGACATGAGGAAAAAAATGTCCTGTTCACACAGAAGTCTCAAAAAAAATCCCCTTTTATGAATCTACTATTTATTAATCCTTCCCAGGCCAAATTATTATTGAGCATGATACAGAAGTGATTTCCCTCCCCAATGAGGGTACCAAAATTATTTGGTATTAACTTTAGAGAAAGAGCAAGCCATCAAGGTGAGTGTGCCCAAGATCCACAGAGAATACTCAAGTAACAACGTTCATTCAACAGAATTTGACCCTGGGAAGTATTCATCCCAGGAATTTCTCAATATTTTCACCACTGTAAAGAACTTGGCTAAGAAAGTGTGGTTTGGAGGTACTGCACTAGGAATGATTGCAGCAATGCGCAGCAGTGTTTTATTGGAAAACAGGCCACATCCACCACTGATGTGAAAATTGAGTAGATAGTCTAGCAGTTGTGAATGTTGCTAATATCTCATCCTGATTCCTTATGATGGGGAATCGCAGAACAACATGAGGCAGGGCGTAATAGGCATGCACAAAGCCAGCAGAGAAGCTTGGGAGCTGATAGTACGGGGTGGCTTTTATGACCTAGTTGACCTAGTTTTGCTCCAGGTGTTTTTAACTTCCTTTATTAAATACACCATCCCCACTCCATGCAGCAGCATTCATACCATGTCGCCAGCTGCCACTCTTTTATTTTTCAGACTTCACTCCTTTAAAAAAAAAAGGAGCAGGTTTTGAAAAAGCCATCTGGCCAAAGTGTCAGCAGCAGCCGCACCATCTGAATTCATTGTCTGAAGGACAGAGGAATGAGTTGGAAGGTTTGGCTTCTCCCTTTCCATTATGAAGCAAGTAAACAGGCCTGAGGTCTGCAAGGATATCTCAAGGAATTTATTTTTAAACTCTCCGATGGCTGGAAAGCAGATTTAATCCATACACAAACTTTGTTTTAATTAAACAAATGTGTGGTACTTTTGCCAAACCCCTCATGTGGGATTGGCAGAAACTGCAGTTCCCCGTGAACTAATGAGGTTATATGTCAGCAGGCATGGGATTAACTAATTTCTTATAATTTAAAGACTGAAATTAGATGTCTGTCCAGACTGAACATGTGTGCTAAATTTCAACCTGAAGCACTGTAAAATAGCTCATATAATATTCCCTTAAATCTGATGTTAGAAGAGAAGAATTAATTCTGTCTTAACTACTGGGGCTTTCTGTTTTGACAGAAATATTTTGCTTCTGGATGCACCGTTATCATTTCCATGCATCTACAAAGAAGATGCTATGTCCAATTTAGATTTCTGCATGGAAAAGAACATAATGCTTTGGCCATCATTTTTTTTTAACCCAGAAAAATTCAGATTCAGCCAAAATCATTTGTGGATTAGATGAGTGCTGCGAGTTGTTTTTGTTGACCAAAAATCTTTTGAAAGCTCCCAAAAGGTCCAAATCTGTTTTTCCAAAATATTCTACACAAAATATTATTTTTTAAATGTTTAGTTTAAAAAAAGCACTTCAACTTCATTTTAAAAATGCAGTATTTAAAAAGACTCAACAAGTAAAACTTTCTTTGCACTTTCAACTCCCTGAAAAGTTTGAAAAACGATCGTTTTCAATAACCTGGGAACAATTTTGAACTCCCACTAAAAAAAAAAGTTCCACTGCTGTGCAGAAAAAGGTTTGTCAACTTTATGAATCAGGGAAATATGTAAAAGAAACAAAATCCTGGTCTCCAAAGAGCATACCAGCATTTACATTCAAGAGTTAAATGTTTTGGGTCAAGAAAGATTTTTGGCAGGGGTAAATCCATTCTGCACAACTGAAGTCAATGGTTCTGCACTGATTTGTACCAACGGACGATTATTCTAGTCAATTTGTGGCTTACTAAAGCTAATTATGTATTTCTAAACCTTGCAGTTGCACACAGATATGCCATATTAATACTACTGAATCATGCATCCAGTCCTTACAGTCAAATGTCCCGTGTGCAAAAGCAGTTTTGAACCCAACACCATATATATACCCTGTTCACATCATGCTGGCAGTCGCAGATGAGGAAAATGTACCATCCTGTACTCTTTTTTATTTTTTTTTTACTTATCTGTCAATAGTGACTCGCTATGGCTTATCGCATAATGCAGCTGGCAATTATTCAAAGCCGTAGTAAAAATGACCAGGAAAATCACCATGAATATTTCAGTATCAGAATGATGAATTTTGGTAATGAATATTTTAAGCTCCTCTGACATTTGCAGCACTTGCTTCTAAAGTGGAGATGCATTTAAAAGACAGGTCGGGGGCACTGCACATTTCTGACGTCGTCTGAGCTGTCATATGTAGCAAAACAATTTAATTAAATGAATGCAAATGCAATGCAAAACCAGTTATCCTTTGTGGGCTGGCTTTAAAAGGTTTGGCGTTAATTCCAGTTTCTTATTCCGATCATTTCTGGCTTTACTGGTTGTTTGTGGTGCTTTTCATGTTCTATTTCGTTATCTGTTAATTAATTACTCACCAAAGGTGCTTGTTAGATTCCCATTAGATCGAGGTCTTTTGTGATTAGATTTGATTTATGGAGCAGCGTTTTTCTTTCCAAAAAAACAGCAGATGAAACAGCTACTACTGTTAATGAAGATTTGGTTCTGGTGGATGAAATAGCTCCTCGGGGTGCCTTCACATGGATTGATTCCCAGCATTCTCCTGGGTATTCTCTGAGAAATGAAAGCTGAAGTTAAAATCCGTAGAGTTTACTCTATGCCGCATCCCGGCTGACAGTAAAGCTGGGGTTCAAAAAGGGAGGAAGAAGAAAAAAGCCCTTCCCATTTGCATAAGGCTGTTATCACTGTGTCAGAGCCTTCTGGCAGCCCTGTAGCACTGATATACTACTTATATAAAGAGATGGGCTGGAGATGGCAGTGAGCTGCATACAATGAATGTTGTAGATCTTTTTCCCCTGGGTGAGACTTCCATACTAAATGAAATCTCTTCTCCTCTTACACCTCCCTATTTCTCCAGCAACAGATGTTTCTTGTGCCATGTCTACAGGGACTTGATTCTTGCCCGCCTTGAGACTGTCCTGAAATTGTTTATACCCATGAAAGGAAGTATAAAATTCTCATAGTGAATGGTGAAGGCTGAGGTGGGGCGCGGGGCGGGGCAACCATCTGTATGGCAGCAGCTCTCCCGTTTGCCGAGAAAATGTTCTGTATAACCTTTCGGAAGGGAATGGAAGACAAGCCATCTACCCTGCCTGACTTCAGACAAACACGGCCATCTACAGAGGGATGTTGATAAAAGAGCAAGGAAGCCATGCAGGTGTAGGCTTTCCATGTTAGCTCTATTTCCTTTGCTGAAGCTAGGGTTGCCAACTCTGAATTTATTCCAGGCAGTTTTGGGAATACCAGCATGCCCGCGACACGTAATGCAAACATGCCCGTGTGCTTGCGTATATCAGTTATGGATTATGGTGCATAGACTTTACATCGGGAAGGCAAACCCATGGGACCATTACAGTTTAAAAACTCAGTGGACTACTATAGAAATTGAATTCAACATTTCATATTTATTTTAATGAATGCCCTATCGTTGATCTCGCGGGTGCCTCTCAGCAGTCTCCCGGAGATTTCTCTCTCATTCCTTGAGACTCCAGATCAATCTTGGAGGGTTGGCAACCCTACCTGAAGCACCTCTATTATTTTTCTCAATAAGCTTTGACTTTTCAATGCGGGGGCCTGCAATTAGTCACTTCACTTCCTGTTTAGGTTATTCAAAGTCACGGCCTGCTTTTCAGAGGCACTGAGCATCCACAACTCACATTGCTTGTCCTTTTATACATGCAGTTTGGAAAACGAAGATCTCCCTGCTGTGCTAACCCCTGGAGCTGTGCTTTCTTGTCTTATTTCAGAGTGAATTCAACTAGAAAGGGAAGTGTCAATTTATTTGTGTAATAAAACAAAGCATCAGTGCCAGTAACTTTCTCTTAACCTATTTATGGCTATCTTTCACATCCAGAAAGATCTGAACTTTCTCAGATCGGTGCAACTGTTTGCCACCGCTACTGAGCCGCAATGCTAATCAGAAGTCTAAATGTTCTGATCTACCCACATAACCTGGAGCTATTACTCTGTTTGTCATAACATATCACTTTAAAATCCTGACAAAAGCCCTGGGAATAGAAAAGGTGTTTATGTTTTCTGCACAGAGAGCAAAACCTAGAAGAGTTTATCTCAAAACAACGATAGATTTCTGAACACTTCCTGCGAGACGACATTCAGTGCACAGTGGGAGTCATTTAAATGCAAAGATCCCAGCCAATTGAAGTCTTCTGGCTTGGAACTAATCTAAGGTTACAGCTCTATCATCTAAGAGTATTAAATATTTACACTGTTGAGATCTACATAGAGAAAATGAATACCTGCTAAGTTTGGAGGTGCTCGTGCTGGGGCGGGGGGAGGGGAGGTTTTAAAAAATAAAAGAATATATTGAACAAAATCATCTTTCCAGTTTTACTCTCATCCCATCGTACCTCTTTCCATGCTTGTAGTTTACTTGCTCCAGATAGCTGTGCTCATAACAGCTGCTTTGAAGCTGAAGGGATCCTTTTACCTCTGGTTCGTTAGCGAAGCTAAATACACTGAGGTCATGTCTAGGGTTAGGGACAGACATTACACATAAGTGATCAGCAACCGATTTAAACCTATAACAGAGCAGATGTTCAGCGTGCATAAACCAGTTTTAAAATGGCTGAAACCAGTTTGAGAGAAACCTGGTTGAATGTAGTATCAGACTTCACTGATTTGGGTCAAACCGGTTTATGCAAATATCCGCCTCAGACCTAGATGGCCAAGTTGGCACATCTGATAATGGTGCCCTCCACTGCACTTGTGTGATGTTAATGGCAGGCTAATTCACACTGCAGAATGACAGTGCTCCGTCCCTATGGACGTGGCTACCCTACTTCTGATTCGAGGAGTATGGAGAGGAGGAGGAGTATGGTGAAGTGTCACATCTTAAAGCGTGCCATTGCGTGGTCTGGTAAGACTGGAGTAAGGAAATGGCTTCAGAACGGTTCTGGAGCATCGTTCCTTTCTGCTACAGGGTAACTACCGGGCCTTGCTTGAAAAATGTTTCATTAAAATTGTTTTGACAGAAAATTAGGCTTTTGATTAAACGCATTTTTCACAAAAATGAGGCCTTGATCCTCACAGGAGCCTTTGGATAATGCTGTAACTAATTTTCCATCTGTTGTCAAGGATACCTCTTTGAGCCATTAACAAATATCAAAACAAAGGGCAAATTACACACTGCTCTCCACACTGTTACTATTCATTTCGGGCCGCTTGAGACTCTTGTTCCTGTCAAAGTTTCTTCTATCATGTAATAGGGATTTTACTGTGGGTTAAAGTGGCGAGGAGAACAAGAGGACACTCAAAACAAGTCCGAACAAGTTATGGGAAAAGTGTGGCTATTTGCTTCCAGCTTCTGTGTAATGTATTACTTGGTGAATTTTGCTCATGGCAGGGTTGTGTCTGTCTATGTGCCCAAGCTGAAAGGAGAAACAGGAATGTGCCAATTCTTGTGATGTGCAACAGGCGTCACCGAGCAGATGAGGCTGTTCCAAAGATAAGAGCAAGATGAGAAATACAGGATGTAAAGCTCTTCTAATGCTATTCTGATTGTGAATGTGATCACGGAAACACTTACAGCAGTGCCAGTCCCAATATCATTGAATCAAAATGGGAGCTTTGCCTTTGAGAAGGTCCATATTTGGCTTTACTTCACTAAATACCCATTTTTTCTCACATCGTCTAACTGTAATATCAAACCAGATGTCCTGTGAGCTTCACTGTTACCCTTTCCACACCTGTAAGCAAGATGATTTTCAGGAATGAAATGTTAAAAGGCTAAAGCAGATAGTTCCCAAAAAGTTCTGGATTCAAATGCTAAAAAAAAAAAAAAAATGGGTTTCTTTGCTTTAAGAGCTAGACAGTCCTTATTAAATTCAAAATGTCCAAAACAGGGTTTTTGAAGCAGTGAATTTTCCACTTAAGAAAAAAAGCAATGAATGTCATACATGCTGCCAGAACTTCAGCTAACCTGATGTGTTGGTCCCAGGGGGAATCTAACCAACATTACCAACATTTAGCGCACTAAGAGAACCCCACGTACTGAACCATTTCCATGTTGAACCCAGCGCATCTGAATTCAATTGTAAATAAAGGGCACCGTTGAGCAGTGAACGGTTTGTGGTTTACCCTCTCAAATCCCTCCCACTGCTCCTTGCCTGGAACTGTGCATGTTTTCTTGTTTTAAAAATCTGCAAATCTGGTTCAGATTAAAATAATTCCGACAATTTACTACTTAGGAAATTAAGTACAACGTTATATCTCATTCAATGGATACCATGGATTCAAAATTGCTCAAAAATCAGTCAAATTATTTTTCATGGGACACTTTGATCTTTCGGATCTTGTGGAACATTTCTAGGAGAACAGCATTTGTAATGCACTGCGATGCCGTTTTTGCTTTCTCATCTCCTTGTTGTCGCACAAATGAAAGCTTTGTTCCACTCTTGATGCCAGAGTGCCTGCAGACTTCAAAGAGACCAGGATTTCACTAGGGAGGCCCATCTTGACATGCTTTCTATTAATATTTGCCAGGTTCGAAGTAACAGCTCTTTGGGCCTGTGGAAATCTCCCCTTTAAATCTTTGCAGAATCAGGCCCCTACAATATTAGGCAAAATTGAACCAAGGTGTTTATATTTTCCATTCAAAGTTGTTGTCATGACCGATAAAGTCCAGCACACATCCTCCTGACCCCTTTCTGAAACAGGATCCTCCCAAATCTTCAGGAAGTTGGGTGTAGATACCTTTCTCACGTCTACATTACAGAGCCTCATCACTAATTTTTCCCAGCATTAATCTTGCACATACCGTACCCATTCCCAGGCACCTCTGTCAAAATTACCTCTGATTATCAACCATTTTAGAACAAGCTGAATGTTCGACTCCGCTCAACACTCCCTTGTTCTACAAGCATTTCAGAGGGGTTGACCTTCATCCAAAGCCTTTCAGCAGTAGAAAGCCCTCGGTTATTAAAAACACATGCAGCACTTTGGGTAGAAGGCATCTAAAACTGCTGAGAAGAACGAACGTTGAGAATAACAAACTTTGACATTTAACCAGTAGCCACCAACCTTGTTATAAACATTTACATCTCAAAATAGAGGCAGAGCCCTTGCCTGTTGTACACTGGAGCGCTGAAAATTAAGGAGCTCTTCAATCTGATGTGGGTATGTGCAGCATTCATTAGCTCAAGATCTCTATCTGGGACATTGGGGGCCAAATTCTGTCTTCGTTACATACTTGTCAATCATCTTGGCTCTGCTAAAATCAGTGCAGTTGCCACTATCATAAAGGAACCCCTCCAAAGGAGCCCACTTATGTAAAATTAAACATAGCCAGCTATAACACATGCCAATACTTAGTCACCATGGGATCTTATTACTGCAATGCTTATCCTTCCCCAATTTTGGCCTTTCCTGCCTGACATATTTACTTACACTGTGTGTAACATTATGTGGTCACATCTTCACGGCCTAGACTTTATAGTCCATTTTTGCGAGGTGCCTGATATGACTATAAGTGCTGGGGTGGGGGAAAAAAAAGTGTCTTTCTTTTATATAATAAGAATTGTGAAATGTTGGGAAAATAACAGCTGAAGGTGTCACAGGAAAGCAAGGAAAGAGAACAACCCTGACCTCTTCCCTCCATAACACTCTTCTGGGATTGGCTGCAGGATTCCAAGCAGATCAGAGTGACCCTAGGCTGTAGGGCGCCTGAGGCTACTCTTTCTTTCATTGGCTACCATTTCACATGTCATTTCTTTTAGCTGTATTCTCATTGGTTGTCACAATGAACCCACCCTTTCTCATTGGTTGTCACAATGAACCCACTCTTTCAAACATGGATGCCAGCAGAGGGCATCACAAAGTGGCATTCTGCACTGCCTGTTGATGCCTTTCCTTGCAAAAGATGGCTGTCTTGTGAGAAAAGTCCCCTCTACATGCACCACTAGGGCACATGGTTGCCATTTCATCTCCACGGTTCCTGTTTTGTAAATGATCTTAAGATAAATTCTTTGCAAAGGCGTAAGCAGGCACATCGGCAGATACACAGGTCCTGGAACAAACGTGTAACAATGTGCACAGGCTTTGTTATCAACTCTCCTTTCTTATCTAACTGAAAGGAAGCCCTCTGGATAGCCTGCCTCTCAGAATACACATGGAGAAATGAGGCTGAAATAACACCCTTATTATCAACCAAGCAAGTAAGCACCTGGACTGAATGCAGTTTAGAGAGCAGCCCGCAGATGTTTCATGTTGCTCTAGGGTCCATTTACAGCAGTGTGATGCTCTTGTACTTACCCAAATACACTTCCCCTTGGGGATATACCCCTGTCAGGCCAGGCCTCTCTTGGCCTGTTCTCTGGTGCCATGTAAACCAGTACAGCTTCTTCCATGGTTGGGTTGTTGGTGACTAAACTGGCACCCCAACCTGGGTTAACCTGGGTGAGGAAGGTGTGTGAGCACCCAGCAGGACAAGACCTGTCAAAGGGCAGATAAGCTCCCTGTAGGCCCATGGCCATCCATACCTGGAGAGGAGATGGGCACTGTGGTGGGCCAATAAGGGGTGCTCCTGTGCTGAGCCACCCACCTCACTGCATCTGACCACCTTCCAGGCTCTGAGTGCCTTACTGGAGGTGCCTCACATCTAGGCGCCCCCCTTCCTGGAGCGCACCCGCTAGCCTGGGGGGAACGTCACCACCACCCAGGGGCTGGACTGATCCTGGCTCTGTGCCCCCTGGGAAACACGGGCCTCATAGACCTTGAGGGTACTCAACCCACTTCAAGAACTTGGAGTGCTTTCCTTAGTCTGAAGCACAAATAGTGGTCTCCCATAGCCGAACCAAGGGGACCCCAAGGCATAATCTAGCCCCTCTCCCAATAAGCCTCCCATGCTGGGTACAAAGGAGAACTTTGTTGTTTACAAGGAGTAGGTTTGGAATAGGGTATAGGGTTGAGCAATGTGAGAGAAACCCCATGGAGCAAACTGGCACAGCTGGGTAGCCTTTGATCACGCATCTGAGTTACTGCAAGCTATATATCTACTTAGATCTCAGGTAGCTTACTCACGAGAATCATCCAGAGGCAGGTGGAGATTTCTTCGGGAGGCAGGCAGTTCATTGATCATGAGTTTCAAGAGAGAGAGAAAGTTTCAGATGGTCCAGCTCTTCTCTCTCTGAGTTTTTTTTCATCATGGCTACTGCTCCTCCTCCTGGGCAGTCCTTAACTTATATAGACCTTATGATGTCATTTACCTGGTCCAATGGAAGCCAGCACCTGTTGGCTGCCAGCCAACCAAGTTGAAATGCTACCTGGTTGCCAGGTAGACTGGCATTGCTTAGAACAATAGGAAGCACAAGCCCCTCACCCAGGTATGTGATGCCAGGCATGTAGGCAGAGAAAGCAGGTTTCCCCCCTCCCTTGGGAATGTATCCAGCTCAGGTACAACTCGGGGTCACCTGAGAGAGGGGGCAGAGGAGTCTGCCCATTGCAGTGACCATGGTAACCAAATTGTCCCATAGGAGAGTTTTTGGGGAGAGACAAAGGTGGCATTCTGCCACAGGTGCCACCAGATCACTTTGCCCGAAGAATCACCAATGACGCACAGCATCTAAGGTGCCCCAACGGTTGCAGCAGCCTCAGGACTGACTCAGCGTGGGGGTATATGGGTCCTCGGTGAAGCAGGTTGAATTCAGGCAATGTGCCTTGACGGTATGTTCTTGATGATAATTTGGAAGGAAACCTCTCTCTTGATGAGGGTAAGGCAGGGTGAATTTCTATGGAAAAAAATTCTGACTATCAGCCAAGTCCAGCAAGTTTGTGAGTCGCACAAGATTTGGGCTTCTACCTGTAAACAATTCATTATTTTGCACAAGATAGATTTGAACATGAAAAACTGCATAAAATATTGTGTTTCCTTTTCCTTTTTTATGTTTCTTTTAAAATATCTTTTAAACAATAAGATTTCTGAGGGGGGCAGAGGGGAGAGAACAATGTCACCATGTCACCCAAGCAAAACTTTGGACCATTTTTTTTCCCATCCAGGTTTTCTATGTAAAATCCCCCAGAGATCCTTGCTTCAAAAATCACAGAGAGGCCATGTCAGCTACTCTCACTATGCCCCTGCCTGGGGACTTTGGTTTTGATCTAAAAAGGGACCATTTCTAACATCTGGAAGAAAGGCCGGTCTCATTGCTTGCCTAACTACTAACATCTTGATTTAAAGTCCAGAAGAGCAAGCCTGATATGTTTAAAGGGCAGTATTAGTAGACCTAGTTTGCTACATGATTTCACTTCTTTTTTTTTTTTGCAATACCCTTCTCTTCTGAACTAGCTTTTCCATATTTCATTAGAATTTCATTATCTTCATTATTTTCCCTTTGGAGTAAAAAAGTAATAAACAACAGCAAAAAAGCCCAACAAACACATAAAGTGTATTTTGCTTTCCTTAATAACTTTAGGAATGTGAATTCCACTAGCTAGTTCTTTTTTGTTATTACTTAAATGGTATATGTATTTTTTTAAGTGATCCGCCCCAATCTCTTATTCTTTAAATATATGAACCCAATTAGAGCTGGCAGCAAGTGCCGCTTTGTTAAATTTAGAAAAAATTGAGTTCAGTGGATTGTCACAACAATAACAAAAGACCCGTTATCCTTGTGCAGTGCTGACTGACATGTTAATGCTTCCTCAGAATGACAGTGCGGGGGAGCCTTAGTTGCTACCAGTTGCTGTATCACTGTCTAGCAAAGTTAGCAATTCACAGATTTATAGATTCATAGACACTAGGGCTGGAAGGGACCCCAGAGGATCACTGAGTCCAGCCCCCTGCCCCAGGGGCAGGAAGTCAGCAGGGATCATAGGAGCCCAACAAGATAAACATCCAAATGTCTCTTGAAGGCATTCAAAGTGGGTGCCTGAACTACCACCAGTGGCAGTCTACTCCAAACCTTGGGGGCTCGGACAGTAAAGAAGTTCTTCCTTATGTCCAGCCTGAATCGGTCGTGGAGGAGTTTGTGACCGTTCAACCTTGTCATCCCTTGGGGCGCTCTGGTGAACAGACGTTCCCCCACATCCTGGTGAGCACCCCTGATAAATTTGTAGGTGGCCATCAGATCACCCCTGAGCCTGCGCTTTTTCAGGCTAAAGAGCCCCAGGGCTCTCAGCCTGTCATCGTAGGGTCTGCTTCCCTGACCTCTGATCATGCGCGTGGCTCTCCTCTGGACTCTCTCAAGTTTCTCCACATCCTTTTTGAATTGTGGAGCCCAAAACTGGACGCAGTACTCCAGCTGCAGCCTCACCAAGGCCGAGTACAGGGGGAGAATGACATTCCAGGATTTGCTTGAGAAGCATCTATAGATGCAAGCCAGCTTTTGCTCATTTTACTAGCTGCCGCATCACACTGAAGGCTCATGTTCATCTTGTGGTCAATCATGACCCCCAAGTCTCTTTCTTCCATAGTGCTAGCCAGCATAGCACTGCCGAGCATATAAGGATGTTGCGGGTTTTTTTTCCCAAGGTGGAGAACCTTGCATTTATCGGCGTTGAACACCATCAGATTCTCATCCGCCCACTTGCTGAGCCTGTCCAGGTCAGCCTGGATAACCTGCCTGTCTTCTGATGTGGATGCTTTGCCCCAAAGTTTGGTGTCATCGGCGAACTTGGCCAGTCCGCTTCTGACTCCAGTGTCCACATCATTAATGAAGATGTTGAACAGTATGGGTCCAAGGACAGAGCCTTGGGGGACCCCACTGGTCACAGGACACCACGATGAGTGACTTCCATCAATTACTACCCTCTGGGTCCGACCCCAGAGCCAATTTTCCAGCCAGCGGATCGTGGAGGACCCAAGGCGACAATTGGCCAGTTTCTCCAAGAGGCGATCATGGGACACCAGCAGGATGTTGCCGTCAGCAGGTCTGTTAAGGATGGCCTCTTTGATAATCTTTTCCAAGACTTTCCCCAGGATCGAGGTCAGGCTGATGGGCCTGTAGTGGAAAGTACCAATGTAAGCATACAGTGATCACCCATAATGATTTTACTGCTGTATCCTTTATCCATACAGTGTGTGGAGACATAATTATGTGAGGTATCTAACCTTGGAGTAAAAAACCAGGTGGGACTGCTCCTAAATACCATTGAAAACACTTGTTTCAGCATCATTTGACCCGCATGCCAATCTCTCTATAACATTGTCATAGACTGATACAACCCATGAAACATTCATTTGGTTAAAGCCGGTATATATCTATATCTATATGTGTGTGTGTGTGTGTGTGTGTGTGTGTGTGTCTCTCTCTCTCTCTGTATATATATACATGTGTGTGTGTGTGTATGTGTGTGTGTGTGTGTGTGTGTACACACACTTCCTATATTTGATCTCCCTGATTCAGCTGCTCCAGAAACACCAGCAGAGCATCTCAGCAGATTGTTGTTTTTTTTCAAAAGGAAACTAAGGACTGAAAAATAAATGATTTCCTCCTTCATAAAGGCATTCAAGTGTGTGAAAAGTGTGTTTATCACTTCAAAAGAGTTAACAAGCCCCACAGGATACTTCAGTTGTGTTGTTCCCCTGATAGGTGTCTGAAGATTGCAATGACTAGCACAGCAAGATTGACAATTGTCATGAAACTGAGAAATCTCAGTTGAAGGCTTGAATGCATCACCCCTGGTCCAGAGACCTTGTCTACACTGAGCTAATCCGCTGTTGATACAGTCTAGCTGGAGCAGTACTTCAGTTCCTTTCTAGCCAAAGTAATTTCCGGTACACTTCAGCCAGTTGGGGGGTTGGACATTGGAGTCAAGCTGTGCAGGAACTATAACCCTCTTTCTCATGCTTTTCTAACGCCTTAGCCCTGCTCTGCCTCTGCCTGGGCACTGAAACCTGCACTGCTTGATCCTGATTTGAGATAGGGGCCTTTATCTGGGTGTCAGTACCCACATCACTGCTTCCCACTTTGCTGCAATCACTTTCCTAGGAGACAAGTTTCCTCTGCAAAGCTCCCTCTAAAACTGTATTGCCAGCCAGGGGAGACTGAGCCAGAGTGTGGTTTAAGGGTTCAGTTGAGAACCCCAAGCTAATTTCTGCTCCCAGCTGAATTGCTGTGAGGATTTGAGACCAGGCACCTAACTTCTCCCTTTATCCTTCTGCAAAATACATCATATCCTCCCTGCAGTGTGGTCCGTGTTCTCCAGTGAGGGCCACGTACAGTTGTGTGAGTTAAAGCTGCCCCATCGGTGCTAACTAACTGCAGAACCTAGCTACTCCCTTTTTAATTACTTAAGTGGCTACAGAGCCACTCTGCAATGTAAGCACTATTATTTCACGGAAAAATACAACAGGCTCCAAAGAACTGAGTAGGGATTTCACCATGCTATGGTTATAAAATGACAACTAGGGGATCACGAAGGGGCAGAGAAAAGGGGTGGGGGGAAAAGAGACAGATAATCAGGAGTCCGTTAGAAATATGATGCATAAGCCTGTTCCCGGAGGGAACTGGCTTCAGTTGCAGCATTTCAGTTTTGTGGGAAACGGACGCTCCTTTATGAAACTCTCGTCTTTAGGGGACAGAGCTCCTTGCAGAAGACCTCTCGTTCCCATGAATGGAGCATGTTCCCAGAAAAAGAAACTCGGCTCCAAGCTAGAATCAACTTCTGAGCTACCCCAAAAACCCAAGATGAAGTAACTAAGACAGGGGTGGGCAAAATACGGCCCGCGGGCCAGATGCAACCCGCTAGGCCATTCTATCCAGCCCACGGGGCCCCTAAAAAATTTAGAAAATTAATATTTATCTGCCCCTGGCTGCCTGTCATGCAGACCTAGATGGCTTGCCAAAACTCAGTAAGCGGCCCTCAGCCCAAAATGGTTGCCCGCCCCGATCGAAGATATCACTTGGTCCCACGCTGAAGTGAGCTCTTATAGAGTCAAGCTATCTTTAGCACCAAACTAGTCTCCCATGCTAGAGTATGTAATACAGAGCTAGAGACTAGTTTAAAGTTCATTAGCCCCACCCCCAGTATGCTTTAGCCTATCGGCAGTCTCCAGCTTACTTAAAACGGATAACGAACTGCTGTGACCTCTCCCAATGCTCCACCATCCATTTACCTCCATGTGGAAATGCCCATATCCCAAAGAGTCCTGCTCATGTGCACAGCACCTAACCTAGCTAAACAGCTGCCTGTTACGACTGAAATGATCTAAGCACAATTCAAAGACCACAGCTAGGAAAATATCATGAAACTCTTGCCTATTTGTTAGGGCAGAAGTGTTTTGCACCTGTAGCTTCCACTGACTTTGCTTGGACTGCTCAGCAATGCATACACTTAAGACAGGGCGTGATTAGGCACAGCTTGAAAATAACCCCCTTTTTATTAGTTTTTGAGGCTCTTATTTTCATTTTACCCCGTTCTGCATGATTGGTCTAGGTAAGAAAAGACATAAACCACAGTTGTATGCATTTGATCCACAAAAGGTTATTAGTGGTAAAACAGTTGGGGTCCAGAAAATGCTCGCTGACTTCAAAACACAATTACAGTAACTGAGTAATTCAGTAACTCATGGTCTAAATCCATGAAAAATGAGATCTGGTGTAGCACAATGAGAGCCATGTTGTAGGGAGGTACCTAAATGTTAACAAAAGAATTATAACAGCAAATCCAGGGCGCTCTACTTTATTTCTGCTAAAACCTGGTGATAGATACAATTACAGTAAATTAACCTTGGCATTCTGCCATCATGAAAACAATATATCAGGGCCAAATTTTGTTCCAAATACAATATATCTATTGCTGTTCCTGGGTTTCTATGTATTATACTTGGAGTGAGAAACTGTAATTAATTCAAATTACATAATTATTAAAAAAACAGTCCCGCTAGGGTTCTCAGGCTTACATGAGTCATTGGAGAGAATGACTTTAAATCTGAAGGTTAACTTTCGTCGATCCAAAGAGGCTTGGTTTGGTTTTGATTTGGTTCTTTGCATTTGGGGCAATTAGCACAGCTGCAAAACTCTAATTGCACTTAAGTTGAGGACTGCTCATTCTCATTTTCAGTATTGTTTATTCTTTTGTTTGTGCTCCTAATTACAGCTCCGTGAAGTCTGTGTTGATCGTCCACAGGTGCAATCTTCCTGGACCACACTGTCACCAACTTGCAATTTTTCTCTTGAATTGTGCATCGCAGACAATGTCCTAATTACAGAGTCAAAACTGCTCTGTCATTTGCAAGTCCCCAAAAGATCCCAGGTGAAATCCTGGACCCACTAATGTCAGCAGGGATTCCCACCCACCCCTCATCTTGGTAACAACCTGAGAGCATCACAAAGCAATGCAATGGACTTAAAATGAAATTGGCTCCTAGCACAGAGCCAGTGCAAGCGCCTCTCACAGGTCATGTAAGTCAGGTTTTGCAGTTATTTTGGCCGGAGCATGATATTTTTACCAAATGAATTACAGCATCCAAATTGGTGGTGCAGATGGAGCTTACCTTATGTAAGCCAGTCAATGAGATTCGGCCTGGGCTTCAAGGGTCCACCCAGCAAAACTGGCAGTATAAGCCATGTGAACTAGCTATCACAGGGGTGGGAGGGCCAAAGTACCCTCATCGGTAATATGAAGGGCCTTTATGCCCTCTGCAGGCAAGGCTAACTGTGCAAGTATAAGCATATTTCAAGCATTTAGGTGTGTCTGGGAGTTGCATGTAGCTAAGGCTTTGCCTATATATAAAAATGTGGTTCTCTCCAAGAAGAGCGTAGGCAGAGCACAAGTCATGAACGTACTTTGGGCAAAGTACTTTGCCCAGGTCAATTTTACACTTATTCAATGTGACACACTGTACTGATCAACTTCTAAGGGGCTCTCAAATACTCCTCTCAGACACAGGAGAAGACAGAAGGCAGGGCAGAGTTGTGCCTTTGAGATTAACTGGTTGAGAAAGGCATAAGCTTTCATAGGCATCCAGATTCCTCGACCAGATGAGGTGCCGCCATGCCCTATCTTCTGCCTTATTTCAGACCAATGTGGCTAAGGACCTCACTCCAGATATTTAAAAAAAAAAAAGTCTCTAATGGGTTGGTTATTTTTGAAACCAGGATATAAAGAAAAAAGTCATGAAGATGATGAATACAGGGTTAAAGCCCAAGGATCTAAACATTCATAGAGCTCTGCAAGTGGGAGACCCTTTGGTACATGAAAAGCAATGTGGAAAGCAGAAAAGTTTGATCTTGGACCCTGAGGGACCACTAACCTCATCAGAGAAACAAACCCCCCCCCCAAATGTCAGGAGTTAAGCATCTGTTTACAGTGTAGCTGTGGATGTTGAAACAACTTTATAAATCATCCCTTGTGATTGCCTCTACAGGAAGGCAAATGGGTGGAGAGGCAAGGTAGCCCGGCCAACACACTTGGTAGCTATTCTAGAAACACTTCAAAACTATACATACATAAATGGCTCTTTCACACGTCTTCACAGATGTTAGTCATTTGCTCTTCATCTGAGCCTAATATTCTGCTGCATTCTTTTGCTCCCCACAAAGCATAGTAGTTGCTCCAGAAACCTTGCTTTGCTTGTTCCTGTTAATCGGATACTTGGGGTTATTTGTAAATAGGCGGATGAACATCTGCACACATTCATGTGTTTGGTTTCCAGTCACGGTTCATCTTAAATGCCTCCCCCCACACTTTTAAAATATACTCCATATCCTCATGCAATTCCACATCTCTATCAGAGATTATTTGATTTGTCAAGGTGCTAAAATCAGACATCTCACCTTTTATGCACTACCACAAACGCTTTTAAATATTCCAGCATGTTTGCAAAGACTTGGATCAGGGCCTTGATCATAGCAAACAGGACACAGATGTTCAATGGGACAGATTAATGGTGCCTCGTTGTAGCACAATATTGAAGGGTCCAGCCTGAACCATGAGAATAATAAAAAGTAACTACTGGAGGCAATGTAGTTCAATCCTGGATTAAGTAGGAATTCGCTATGGTTTTCGGTTCAATCCATTGCTTTTGCAGACATCACCTACTCAGAAGAATCATTGGCTTTAGCTTAGTATGTGTCCTCTTCTCTTACAGCCTAATCCAAACCCCACTGGGATCAACGTGAAGACTTCCATTGACGGCAATCGCCTGTGGATCAGGCCCTTAACCAAACGGACTTGCAGTTTCAACTGTTTTGTGTGTATATTTGAATGGCTCAGGACATGAATCGCTTAACATGAGTTCATGAGAGGAGTTCATGGACTAATGGACAGCTCCAGCGTCCAAACAAGACTCCTTCTGCCTATTATCCTTCTTCAGTTTGCTTCCTGGAGTAGAAAGAAGTCCCGCTTCACCCAGCTTCCTGCCCTGGCAAGAGTTACAGTTACCATAAAGATCCATGTAAGCAGTTTACCTGATCAGGATGGATGTTATAAAGGATCTGCAACAAACAACAGGCAGACCAGGAGGACTCCTGAACGGTCCGCAGTCTCCTGCATGCACATAGTTCTCCATCGGTCTGAATCTAAATGGATTTATACTCTCAATAAATGTTCATTCTATTGTTTCAATACATATATGAGCTATTCTTAGAAAGATATCTTTGGTATTTAAAACACAATCTGAGAACCGTTTGACTATTTTTTGTTCCAATCTCAGCTTTATTGCCTAGAGAACATAAAAGTCAAATCGCTGTGTGGATCTATTATGCCTCTCTGAAGGGAAACGTTTGAATCTAACTTAATTATGCATGCGTTCAGCAGCAGATAATATTTTGTTATTGTTTCTTGGTAGACTTTTATCTAATTCTTTCCTCCAGTGTTTTATTTTTTTATTAAAATGGCTTTATTTTGAGATAAAATGCCTACACTCCTAGCCTAATGGAAAAAAATGCCTACACTCCTAGCCTAGCCTAATGGAAAAAAACTCCAGGACTGGGCAAACCATTGCAGAAGTTTATCCCAAGGTAATGGCTCCATTCTCATTCTCAGCAACTAGATTTCACTTAGAGCAGAAGTGGGTGCCAAGAGATAACACACATTAATCTTTCATGGACCAGACCGAAGCAGACACAGCAGTATCTTGGAGATTCTCCGCCTTTATTTTTAAGATGCTTGGAAACTGAAGGTACTATTCTGGTTCAAGAAGTAAATCCCTGCAAAAAGTTAGATTTTAAACTGTTGACTGTATTTGGCATGAAGTGAATGGATACTGGTCTGAAACTAGAATGCAGTAAATATTACATTCACCTCCTATTTATAAAAAACAAACAAAAAAACAGTTTTTTTTAAACATTAAACTTGAATAAAAAATATATGCCCACTGAACAAAACATGAAGTTTCAGGGGGTGATTAAAAAATACCAGGATTTTTACTAACAGCAGCAATATCATTATTTTCATTCACATACCATTTTAGTTAAAGTCATTCAGAAAATGGCAGAGTTTGTAGCAAAAGTCTGAACACAGGATTGACTCTCAGGCTCCAGATTGTAGAGGAGCTGTTGACTCTGCTGCATCTCTGGATTGTATCCACCTTGGTCTTCTTCTGGTGACTGCATTTCAGATGCAGGCTTGCATTATTTGGAGACATGCAGTGTTTGTTGTCTTCAGCTACCTGAAGTGTGGTTACAAAAAGGATGGAGCCTAACCCGTTCTCCGTGGCGGCAGGTGGACCAAAAAAGAGCAATGGTCTCCAGTTGTGGCAAGGGAAGGTTAGATTAGATATTAGGAAAAACTCTCTCACCAGGAGGGTAGTAAAACACTAGAACAGGTTACCCAGAGAGGTGGTGGAAGCTCCAACCTTGGAGGTATTTAAGACCCAGCTAGACAAAGCCCTGGCTGGGATGATGTAGTTGGGGCTGGTCCTGCTTTGAGCAGGGGGTTGGACTAGATGTGACCTCCTGAGGTCCCTTCCTCCCAAACTTCCTACAATTCTGTGGTATTGTTGAGGTGAAAGAAAGAGAGAGTTTTGCAATGCTTACATCAGTCTGTTCATGTAAAAACTGTAGCCTAACTTGCCACATCTCCGGTGTTCAGGTAACTGAAATTGTTGACGGGAAGGGCTTGGAGGCTTTGTGTTGTAATTCTGGAATTTCCAGGGGGAGTCGCTTTCTTTCTCAGACGTGTTCTGGATTTGTACAGCCCCAAGTACAATATGGGGGTGCAGGGAGGGGGGGCAGTACTGTTGATCCTAGACATTGGCAACATGTAGAGGATGCACGCATGTGCACGTGCAACCCTTGAGTGTGGCGGTGCACCTGCAGTGAAAAGGCACTGCCAACACTGCCGGTGACCCCTGTGGGTGGTCGCCACTCGCCAACCCCCACCCCCTTTGCCACCAACACCGCCAGTGGCATCTGTGGGCAGTCCACAATCGCCACTGGCCACCACTGACACTGCCAGAGGCATTTGTGGGTGGTTGCCAACCACCAGTCAGCACTTGCCACCACTCCCCGCCCTCCCCCCCGCCGCCGACAGCACCATGGCCACCTGCAGGAGCTCCCTGTTCAATGATAACAACAGCGCCATTGCCTGTGGGAGCTCGCCGTGCCTCCCTCCCACCCCCCCAGCCTCTGGGGGCACACGGCATTCATTATCCTAGACATTGCCAGAACACAAGCAATAGTTACTAGCAATCAACACTTACAAGTGTTCAGTACTGAATGTTCCCATCTGGCTTTGGGAGTCAGAACGTCTGTGCAATTATTATTATTATTCCAGTGCATTAAATTCACTGGGAGAAGGGAGCTCTTATCACCTTCCTGCCCAGAGGAGTTGCAGACAACAGAAAAACTCACTAGATTGCAAGAAAAGATGTACACGAGACATAGGTGACTCTCAAGAACGTGAGATGAGCTTCAATTGACTTGGGTGGGTCTGTCTGTATGTATAAGCATTACTGTTTGTAAGGCGCGGAGCACACGCCAACGTGTTTTCAGAACACCAGTTTGAGTGGATGGCCCTTGGGCTTCTGCCACTAGTGAAAAAGCAGACTGCACCTGTTTCTGTTCACAGAGCTTTCTATTGCTCATTTTCCCAGTACACTCAAGCACTCTTCTGTATACTTCTACCTGGGTATGGGTCAGGCAAGTTTTACTGAATCTTCCTCCTTACAGTGCAGAAGCATATAAAGCGCGTGATCATTTCATATAAAATCTCATGGGCTGCGAATCCCAGAAGAAAATGCTGAATTGTCTCATTAAATGCCTTCATCAGAATATCAATATCTTTACCTATATTACAGCTTGAAAGGGGAAAACCAAGACCAGATTCTAAGCCCTAAACTACAAGCTGAATCCATACATATCTTATTTAAATCTGTATCCCAGTTCTGAGTCACAAGACATAAAAGCAAATACTACCAGCAACTAATCCATACATCGCTCCAGTGAATCATGCTCCCGTATGGATAAATGAAGCTCACCACTTACTCATCAATTGCTATGCGCTCACAGGAATAGAAGTAAATACACGGTCAGAAGTGGCTCTATGTGATTTGAACTCATGATTTGTGTATTCAGGTCTGCCAGGTTTCTCTGCATGTTGAAGAAGCGGTGCCACCTCTGATTTCAACATCTTGGTTCATCCACACACTCACATGCAGGAAACAAAGAAGAGATTGCAAGGCTTTGGAAATCAAGTCCCAGAACACCCTTGAAAAATGCACACCAGGCTCCATGCTGACATCAGCTGCAAATCACACTTTCCAATTTCCCAAAGAAAGTGACTGAATTGAGAGTTTGGGCTTCAGATAGTTGACAAATGGTGTTCCTCTTTGAAACAGCGAGGATCTAGTCATCACAATCCTCCTGTCTCCTATAGTTGTTAAATAGACAGGGGCTATGCATCAGTGAATGGGACTGGTCTGAGAGTGAGGGGACCGGAAGTCTATCCCAAGCTCTGCCGCTGACCATGATCATGTCACTTTGGCCAGGTCATTTCACCTCTCTGTACTTCCCTTTCCCTTTTTACCCTTTGTCTGTATTGTCTCTTGAGCTTGGAAGGTGTTCAGGAAAGGGAGCCTCAATCAGTTTGTGCTTGTATAATCCCTAGCACAGTAGAGGCCAATTTTGGTTGGGACCTTTATGCACAGAATTACTAACCAGACTCCTCCACTCCTACTTGCGTTTAGTAGAAGTCTGTTCTGCAGCCGACTCCTTGAGCAAGTCATTACAGCCAAGATAAATTGTCAGATGTCAAGCCTACAGGCAGGCACCTGGAGAAATGGATTCATTTGAAGAAAAACCGAACCACAGTGTATTTTGCTAACAGATGACCTACACCAGAATGAAGACAGTCAATAAAGAGGATTTATGTGAATAAACCCTGAGATGGGCCCTTCACTTGGCTTCAGTTGAATGAAAATGGTAAACAAAAAAAGTGGGGCCATTGGTGTAATAAGGGAGTACTCAGCATGGGGAGGGTGAAGTAATCTTACCCCGTGTTTGACATTGTTAAACCTGTAAATCCCCAACCAGTGAAGCCAGGCTGTAAAAGAAAGAAAAACCAGTGACAAATAATCAATGCATAACTCAAACGAAGCAGCATTCCCTGATGGGCCCTATTTATTATATTAGGCTCATGCATCACTCAAAGTCAATTGCCATGCAGTAACAAAAACAGAGGTAAAATAAATCATCCAAAGTAGCTCCCAGTGATCAGGATTCATGCTTCAGGAATTCAGATCTGACATGTTCTACCTTGCAATTTGTTTTTCCTGTTGTAAGAGGTTTGTGGCGATCTTTGACCTAATAAATGTGCATGTAAATTATTGGACTCGTAATCATGCCTCTGGGCTGTCAGAAACACCAACAAGCACAAGGAGAAAGGCATAATGCTCCTATACTTGATCCAAGTCATATTTCAACAGTGTAGCTATTAAGTAATATGCTACAGCAATCATTAAGAAAAAAACGATTAAATATTGTGCAATAGATGTAGCAATTTTTCAAGCAGCAAGTACAGCGTTTGTCACGTCGCCTGTACTCATGGAAAGTGCCCAGTCATTATAGTCAGAAGGGCAGTCTGAAAACCTATAGAAAATAGGGGCACACCAGTCCCAATTCATAACACTGCCTTATGTTATTATTGCTCTGATTTGTTCATGGTACCCATGAAGTCATTTGTCCCGTTTCCAGTCATTCCAGTACTATACAACACAGATCTAGAAAAGCAGACTCTACCCCAAAGATATTAGTCTTACCTGGTTGTGTTGGACTACGTACTAGGATTTGTTCAGTTGTTATATTAGAAGAGAGCTTGCTGGATCAGGGCAGAGTGGTAGATTCAAATCTATCCCTATATCACTCAGTTTGCCATTTTTTTTCTCTCCGAGCAAACGCACACATGTGCACACACACATGCAGTCTACAAGGAATTTTGGTCACCAAACACCAACCCCTGCCAAGACATCTGCAGGCAGCAAGCTAGAGGAAGCACTGTTGGCAGAACTGGACTACAAGCGAAATGAAATGAAACTGAACGCTCTCCCCAAGTGGAGATTGGCTAGGACCATCCGAAACAAATTAAAATCAAAACAACTTTCAGCGGGAAACAATGGAACAGATGTAACAATATTTATAACTGGAAAGAGCTAAACATGCCAATTAATTTTAAAGGGACTTACAAGAACCAAACCTTTTTTAACTGACAAATATGAATGGGTCATGAGTCATAGTAATTCATTCAGCCATGTATGTACCTTTCCCGGGAGGGTGGTGTGGAAGCAACGAGAAACGTGAAAGGTCCAGAAGTGGACAATGACATGTCTGGGTTTTTTTCATTGTATTAATGCCAGGATTATGATCCCTAAACACATAATGGTTTTATAACCTTGAGGATGATGCCATCAGTTGCATCACCTGAACTCCTCAGAAGATCCCAGGATGAAAATGTGTCAGGTACCGGATGAAGAGCCCTTCCTGTTCTGCAGAGGAAAATCCGAGCGAGTGAGAGCTGAAGACTGAATCCTTAAGTTGCTTCTCCGTCACACACCGCGTACGGCATGTCCTTCCTGAATTGTTCATAGGACCGTTGCCTTTAAATTCCCTCTTAAAACACCACTGCCACTCTTTTATCAGGCACCTGATGATAGCTAGTTCAGCGGTGAATGCAGCCCAAATCACTTACAAATGTCAAACCCCATCTAGAAAAGCACACAATCGGTTGCATACCTTTACGCTTTTTAAATGACCCCAGAATTACTTAAATATTATAGTTATGGACATGTGTAAGTGTTTGATTAACTCAGACCTATTGCTAGCCTATGTATTACTACAGCTGGCTAGAAAGAGAAATCCTATCCCACAAAAGTGTATATGTTGGTTTGGGAAAAAAAATACACCCCAAGTTGAGGGATGAATTAAAAATTCTGTTTTTTTTCTTTTTGCGGGGGGGGCGGAGAAATGATTTTACAGAAAAATTCCAATTTAATTCCCCTAAAATGAATTGTTTCTATTTGCTGGAAGTTTGTCTGAAAGACTTTTGGCAATTTCACGAACTCCTTGAAGGCAGAAGGAAAAATGGGCAAGAACTGTCCCAGGTGAGCAACTTCATTCGTCCCGTTCTTCTATCCTTTTGACAAAATTGGGTTTTTTTTCCACAGAAAATGTTGATTTGAAAAGGAAGATTTCTACTGGAGAATCAGTCCAGTGGACATTTTTAACCAGCTGCACTTATCCCTGCTCCATTTATCTTCCCTCCTCTTTACATCACTTACCAAGTCTCAGTGACTATTAGCTATTATCTTGTAATTTCCTTCCCCCACATCATCATATTGTGGAGATACTATGGACATCCTTAGGATTGCAATTATTTAAATGTGCAGGAGATGTATTGCACAGCTATCTACTATATAGCAAATAATTGGAGGATGAATGATAAAGCCAAAGATAGATGTAAAACCCAAAGGCACATTTTATACTGGAAGCTGTAGAAGCAGAAAAAAATGTAAACAAAACCAAGACAAATTTGCTGTTTACTTAAGCAGACTTATTACTGTTGATTTTGGATTTGTCCATGCAAAAGACCAATTACTACATGATTACATGCCTTTGCTTTGTATGTTTTAGGATGTAGTTTTGACTTAAACAAGAAAGTCATTTCTATCCTTCCTAATGGCTGAAGGGTCAGGAAAATCTGGTTTGCTTGGTGCACTGATGTTTTTGTTTGCAAAGCTGAGAATTTGATCTTTCCACAAAATTCCCAAAAAGCGAAGATTCTGCCCTCTTTACTCATGCTGCCTGGCAACTCACCCTCGTGCATATTCACTGGGAGCTTTAGATCGGTGCAAGATCAGGCCCTTTATGCAAGGATATGAGTGTTTCAACATAGGAATAAGTTCAAAAGTTAAATAAAATGGTAGGCTATAACAGTGGTGACACAGAGGGGTGCATGTGCACCCCCTGAGAGTGCTGGTGCACCCCCTAACCAGCTGCGCTCCCCGCTTAGGTGATGGGCAGGGGGGGAGGCCCCCACTGTGAGCGCCAGCCAGGGAGTGAAAGTGCCAGATGTAGGCCACTTCTGGGAGCACTGCAGCCGCTTTTGGGAGCAGTGCACCACTCGGTACCCCCTCCCGGTTGACGCACGTGCCTCCCCTGACTCAGGTGGCACCAGTCACCCATAGGCTATAAGTAGATGAAGTTTTAGTATATTGCTGAGCTTTGCACTCCTCTTCCCTGCCCTTCCTGTCATTCATGCTACAGCAGGGACCTGGGATGATCAATTCCTCAGTTCACCTTACTCCACATTAAGAGTGTCCACATGGGCAGTTAGTACGGAGCAGCGACCGCACTGTAAATTCACAGCCCAGCTTACATTCTCATTGGGAGTCATGCTCTCTATGGGAGTCATTTCTCCCATAGAGGCAAGCGCTACATCTCAAATGTTGCCTTTACATCAGGGCTGCAACAAGAGACATCCTGCAAAGAGTTAAAAGCAGTCATGAGAAATGAATTGCCTCGGGGTGCTTCAGCTGCTGAGGTGCAGGTGTCAGTTATGGAGCCCTTGCAAAAAACAATATTTTCTCTACCACCGCTGGAAAGCCCGCAAGGAATTAATCTCACACTTCCAACCAGATGCTGCAATCGCTTGCTGCTGCGGAGAAAAAAGGACCCACCAGAACTCATATACTGGTTTTCCTAAGGCATAAGACATGTAGAGCCAAATTGTGCTCTCAGTGACACTGCTGCAAGTCTGGAGTCACTCTATTAGAGTCAATAAAGTTATTCTGGATTCATCCCAACAGAGCTGGGAGTAGACTTTGGCCGGCGGTCCACTGTTCACAGAAAGCAGGAGGCGATCTAACCATTTAGCTGCTCCGATAGGATTCGTCATGCAGTTGTATGTCTCCCGTACTTAGTTATTAACTCTAAATTCTTTGACAATGAGGACATCTTTCTAAAAAATATAGTTCAGTCACAAAAAACATGTATCCCTGTGCAATATAATCCCTAGTGGGGGGTATATATTGCATGATGCTTCTTTTTTCTAAGCAATGCCTTCATTTTCCTTTGTGTTGCTGTATGTGATGTATGAAAGCTTTAGTACATAACAAAAGGGCTTAAGTAACAAGTACCTCTAAGGGTTTTTAGGTAGCAAGCTTAGCAGTAGCGCTTGCAATTCCCACAGAGAAAAAATACCATTGCCCCTGTAGCAAGGTGGGGGTCCCCAACTAGCTACCATGCTAGTTTCCCCACCTGCCTCTGGGCACATTGCCCACCTGTCTCACCTGCCACACCTTGTTGTTGATTAGTTACATTGTTAATTAAGGCGGGAGGCTACACATTTTTTACACCTCGAAACTGGGGGGGCTATCCATGGCTCCGTTCCACCCCTACACCATGGCCCACACCTTGCAGATGGCATCTCGGGCAGTTGGCTCAACCGTCCCTTTTGCCCATTAGCTGCAGCCCCCAATCATGATACCTTCAGCTTCTATAAGCCCTGGCCCCATTTCAGGCCAATCGGGACCTCAAGCTTCTTTGCTTATCATGGGCATCCCTCGCAGTGGGCCCCTGGCCTTTTTGACCCCTCCAGTCCTGGTCCCAGCATTGATCAGTCGAGTGCCTCGGTTGGGTTTTCACCTCCTGCCTGCACTTAGGGATTGGGGTCCTCCACTCCCAGCTCAGGTGCTCCTGGAAGTGTGCCTGGCACTGCGGGGTCACTCCCCAGTAGGCTCAGGCACCTCCAGAAGCTTACCTGGCCTACCTTGCTCTGATGGTATTAATGGCCCACCCGAAGGTGAGGACTGAGATTAAGGCACCCCTACTTGCCTTACACCAGGGTGGTAACTGGCCTGGCATTTTCTGGGAGCTTCCGCACCACTAAGAACCCTATAGGCCACCCACTCCTGGAAGGGTGCAGTTTTAGGTCATGCCCAGGACCAGGAGCCTCCAAACCATCCGCTACAACTTCTACACTTACCTCCAGGATGTTGTGTTCAGCCTAGCAGCCAGGTAACATTACTGTCTGGCCTTCCAGCAGCGAGCTGCCCAGTTTATATAGGCAGCCATGGATCTAAAATGGCCGCCACAATTAAGCACTTGCTGGCCGCGTGGCTCGGCCCTTAAAGTGGCAGGCACCAACTCTGTCCTGCCACACCCCTGACTTAGAATGGTACTGTTCCTCCAGTTAGTTTCTCCATGGTGCACCAAAGGAATGCAACCACAATTTGGCTCCAAAAATGAAAGTTACTCTCACTAAATGCTAACTACAATATCTATATAATTTCTATTGGAAACAACTTGCATTAAGGAAACTCTGAGGATAACAAGTCATCACTTTGCAAATGAGGAAAGGTGATAAAGTTAAGAATTCATATTCAGTTGTGGGTCTCCCTCATAGCATTTTTTTTAACTATTTGGCAAAGATTCTAAGTCTATTTTCTCTCCATGGGACTAATCTTCACTTATTTCCTCAAGCCAAATTCCTACTGGACTCAACTGGACCTCTGCCTCAAAACTTCAAGATTTGTCCTCAGATTCTTATGTATTACATGTCAAATAATACATTATTTAATACAATACAAGCTGGGCTTTTTATATGAAGTTGGTGCCTTTAGTAGAGCCAATTAAAGTGTAAAAATCAAGCCACTTTCAAGAAAGCTGGTCCACGTTAAGTTTTCAACCACGTAAAAAATGGAATATTTGACTGCAAGTGTGGAAAACGAATGGTTTATATGCTCACAATTTTAAAAACACAGGCAGGCATTTCGTCAAGTGTGGTTAGAGACTTAAGATCTCTTCTCTATGTGCAACCTGCAGACAATGCACCAAACTGTAAATTTCGGGCTTCAGCTGTTCTGCTATTTTTTGGTTATGTCCATTATAAACATGCTAATTCAGCTTACTTAGGGAAACCACCACGTTTCTTTTCACACAATAAACTCGGAAGAAGCTGTACCAATTTAACTAAACCTTTCCCTCAAATTCTACCTTTAGGCTGAAACAGCAAGAAAAATTTCAGGAGAAAGGGAAGTGGATAGAAAAGGAGGAAACCTGCCATCAGTTTGCTAGAAATGAAGATAAAATTCAATCTTTCTCTACAATCCTCTGATCATGACCTGTATGGCAAAGATAGAGCTTCTTTGTTTGTAACCCAACAGACTCATTAATGAACATGTAGATGCTGTACAGAGACCTTAAAAAGGTCAAAGATCAAGAGGTCATAAAGGTCCTAGCAGCTCCTCAGGTTAGCATAGTTAAGGAACAGCAGTTTCTATAGCCAGCAGTGCCCAAGGCAACGATGTCTCTAACAACTCATCCAGCTGCTTTGGACCAGGTACCGCCGGGTCAAGTAGGGGCACTCGTCAGAAATGAGGATCAAAATCATGCTTATGGAGCTGTAGTGAGACGCACGAACAGCGCTTCCCCCTCCCCTCCATGAACACGGACCTGTCGAAAGTAAAAGAAATGAGTTGCATTCTTGGTTGGGGAATGACGACAAATGAGGGTCACAAAGGTTAGTGTTGAGAACACATGTATTTGCATAAAATGTCTTTGAGAACAGTGTTGTTTGAAAAGCGGCATAGCATGCAGAGGAGACTCAATACCGGGAAACAGCGTATTGCAATTACTCACCACGCAACTACGTTTCAATGTATCGGCAGATAAGTGGCTTATGTAAATATGCACAGAGCAATAACAAAATTACGTGGAAACAGGGAGGCGATTGCAGCTTATAAGGAAAGCCTGAGCAAGGGACAGACCAGGAACAGACTTCTTTGATTATCAAGGGTAATACACTAAAATCATTTGCATGGAGTTTGGCATTGGAACAAAATGTAAAACAGAATGAGATAAGCAAGATAACAGAGGCACAACAAATCCAGCTTCATTCGACCTTGAGTAGAGAGACCATATATTATTCCTCTGTACCCCCCAGGCCATTGGGCCAATGTGTGCCCTGATCACTTTGGTCATATTCTGTCATTTGCTAGACAGCGGTTCCCAATCTGTGGTACGCGTACCACCAGTGGTACACAGACAACGTGTCAGTGGTACGCATTAACAGATTTATTGCAACTACTTTATATGACAAAAACGCTGGTGGTACTTAATTAAGGTTATATCATTTTAAACTGGCGGTGCGCAATCTGTCCGAGTTTGGGAACTGTTGAGCTAGAGCCAATCACCTTTGTAATTACTTTGAGGAGCCCTGGTGCGTACATGAGAGTTGTAGCAGCTTTGCCTCACTGCAAACCCCAGTGTGGACTTTCCACCCCTTGCAGCCTCTGCCACCCTAGACTCTGGAATGAATTAGCAGCTCTAAAGCACATATAATACCTTGTTTAGGGGCACAGTCTGATGTTCGTAGGGAGGAGCAGATGCATATCTGTAGCCCTTAAAGTGGCAGGCACCAACACTGTCCTGCCACACCCCTGACTTAGAATGGTACTGTTCCTCCAGTTAGTTTCTCCATGGTGCACCAAAGGAATGCAACCACAATTTGGCTCCAAAAATGAAAGTTACTCTCACTAAATGCTAACTACAATATCTATATAATTTCTATTGGAAACAACTTGCATTAAGGAAACTCTGAGGATAACAAGTCATCACTTTGCAAATGAGGAAAGGTGATAAAGTTAAGAATTCATATTCAGTTGTGGGTCTCCCTCATAGCATTTTTTTTAACTATTTGGCAAAGATTCTAAGTCTATTTTCTCTCCATGGGACTAATCTTCACTTATTTCCTCAAGCCAAATTCCTACTGGACTCAACTGGACCTCTGCCTCAAAACTTCAAGATTTGTCCTCAGATTCTTATGTATTACATGTCAAATAATACATTATTTAATACAATACAAGCTGGGCTTTTTATATGAAGTTGGTGCCTTTAGTAGAGCCAATTAAAGTGTAAAAATCAAGCCACTTTCAAGAAAGCTGGTCCACGTTAAGTTTTCAACCACGTAAAAAATGGAATATTTGACTGCAAGTGTGGAAAACGAATGGTTTATATGCTCACAATTTTAAAAACACAGGCAGGCATTTCGTCAAGTGTGGTTAGAGACTTAAGATCTCTTCTCTATGTGCAACCTGCAGACAATGCACCAAACTGTAAATTTCGGGCTTCAGCTGTTCTGCTATTTTTTGGTTATGTCCATTATAAACATGCTAATTCAGCTTACTTAGGGAAACCACCACGTTTCTTTTCACACAATAAACTCGGAAGAAGCTGTACCAATTTAACTAAACCTTTCCCTCAAATTCTACCTTTAGGCTGAAACAGCAAGAAAAATTTCAGGAGAAAGGGAAGTGGATAGAAAAGGAGGAAACCTGCCATCAGTTTGCTAGAAATGAAGATAAAATTCAATCTTTCTCTACAATCCTCTGATCATGACCTGTATGGCAAAGATAGAGCTTCTTTGTTTGTAACCCAACAGACTCATTAATGAACATGTAGATGCTGTACAGAGACCTTAAAAAGGTCAAAGATCAAGAGGTCATAAAGGTCCTAGCAGCTCCTCAGGTTAGCATAGTTAAGGAACAGCAGTTTCTATAGCCAGCAGTGCCCAAGGCAACGATGTCTCTAACAACTCATCCAGCTGCTTTGGACCAGGTACCGCCGGGTCAAGTAGGGGCACTCGTCAGAAATGAGGATCAAAATCATGCTTATGGAGCTGTAGTGAGACGCACGAACAGCGCTTCCCCCTCCCCTCCATGAACACGGACCTGTCGAAAGTAAAAGAAATGAGTTGCATTCTTGGTTGGGGAATGACGACAAATGAGGGTCACAAAGGTTAGTGTTGAGAACACATGTATTTGCATAAAATGTCTTTGAGAACAGTGTTGTTTGAAAAGCGGCATAGCATGCAGAGGAGACTCAATACCGGGAAACAGCGTATTGCAATTACTCACCACGCAACTACGTTTCAATGTATCGGCAGATAAGTGGCTTATGTAAATATGCACAGAGCAATAACAAAATTACGTGGAAACAGGGAGGCGATTGCAGCTTATAAGGAAAGCCTGAGCAAGGGACAGACCAGGAACAGACTTCTTTGATTATCAAGGGTAATACACTAAAATCATTTGCATGGAGTTTGGCATTGGAACAAAATGTAAAACAGAATGAGATAAGCAAGATAACAGAGGCACAACAAATCCAGCTTCATTCGACCTTGAGTAGAGAGACCATATATTATTCCTCTGTACCCCCCAGGCCATTGGGCCAATGTGTGCCCTGATCACTTTGGTCATATTCTGTCATTTGCTAGACAGCGGTTCCCAATCTGTGGTACGCGTACCACCAGTGGTACACAGACAACGTGTCAGTGGTACGCATTAACAGATTTATTGCAACTACTTTATATGACAAAAACGCTGGTGGTACTTAATTAAGGTTATATCATTTTAAACTGGCGGTGCGCAATCTGTCCGAGTTTGGGAACTGTTGAGCTAGAGCCAATCACCTTTGTAATTACTTTGAGGAGCCCTGGTGCGTACATGAGAGTTGTAGCAGCTTTGCCTCACTGCAAACCCCAGTGTGGACTTTCCACCCCTTGCAGCCTCTGCCACCCTAGACTCTGGAATGAATTAGCAGCTCTAAAGCACATATAATACCTTGTTTAGGGGCACAGTCTGATGTTCGTAGGGAGGAGCAGATGCATATCTGTATCTTATCTAAAGGGTTACGGAGGCAGATTTCCCTGTGCTTACATGGGGTTTTATCCTTAATTTATGGAGTGCAACTTCCAGAAGCACAGAAGTAACTTCAGGGCATGGGTTCCATTGAAAGAAAACTGGATTTTAGCCCCTAAATCGCTTAGGCTCATTTAAAAATCCCACTTGTAGTGGCCAGGTCGTCTGAAGTTCTCTGACTAACAGGTGGCCAATGAGCTTGAAAACATTGATTAAAATATCATTAGCAAACTGTCTCCTGCTGGCTGAAAAGCCTCCAGTTCTCCATCCTTCTTTTGGTCACAGATCTCAAGGAATTGAGCCATGTTTCATACCCAGCGATTCCCACCAGAAATACCTGATTCTACCAGCCAACTCAAGTCACTGAGGAAAACATTAAAATGCCAAGAGGCATAAGAAAAGTAGCACCGATGCAATACTAATGTAGCTTAAACAAATAGCCAGAGAGACATGAAATCAATATATTTCCTTGGGAACACAGGCTGTGCATGTACAATAAATGAGGAATGTCATGGGGAAACCACATTTAACTCTCCAGACAAAAGGTTGATCTCAATAGATCGACACTGATTCATACCAGCTGGGGAGCTGGCCTCTAATAACTATAAAGGTATATTGACTACCAGGCAGATTCCCAGGCTGTATAATCAGCATCACTCTACTGAATTAATGGTGCTCTCAATGAAGGTGCATTGATTGACACCCGCTGGCCCTCCGTACTTCAAAACAGAGTTTTGTGAAGCAGGTGCTATCACAAAATAAGTGTTTACCTCCACTAAGAAAAGAAGTTTAACTTCTGTCATATGATAGTAATGTCTAACACTCTGATTGCTTGAAAGCCTCTTGCAGTCATTAAGTGATTAAACTTCAGGCCTCTAAGGTAATATTATTGCTCTTTTTACAAATGGGGAAAGTGAGACAAAAGACAATCCAGTGGCTTTCTCATTAAGTACCATTTAGAACAGGGCGGGCAAAATATGGCCCATGGGCCAGACGTGGCCCACCAGGAGATTTCATCTGGCCCACGGGTGGGTGATTACCAATTCATTGTATCCAGCCCCGTTGTGCTTGCATGGGGCTGAGTGCTGCTCACTCCTGAGTGCTGCACTCCCACCCTTACCCGTGGGACAGCCCTGACCCCATCCCCACAGGTAGGAAAGTTGCGGCAGTAGGTAGGGGAAGGGCAGCGGTGGGGGGAGCAGCAGCAGGCAGGGGAAGGGTGGCAGGTGGGAGTGGCAGCAGGTGGGCAGGAAGTGGTGGCAGACAGGGGTGGATGCAAGGGAAGGGCGGCAGTGGCAGTAGGTGGGCAGAGGGGAGTAGTGGGCAGGAGCACAGAGACAGCTGGGCAGGAGCACGGGGCCTGCACTGGTGCCCCAAGGCCAGGAGCAGCAGAGGCCCAGGGTGGCATGATAGAAGAACAAAGTCCAGGCCAGTGGGTATGTGGCGACCACCTGGCTCAATCATGCAGAGCTCCATGGGACTTGTGTGCATTTCCCAGTTTCTCTGCCTGATCTGCATGCCTCTGCGGGGAGGCCCACACAGTGGATCTGGCGGCCCAGCCGTGCTCACTTCCACGTGCAGGTCATGGGGAATGGTGGGGAGCTCTGCGCTACGGAGCTGGGCCAGCTCTGCCCCTCTCCCTGCTACCTCAGCTGTGCCCCATGACCTGCACCACTGGCTTCATTGCGTGGTGCTCCCCCCCATATTTACTGTGCAGTACAGGTGTGCACATGTAGACGTGTGCCCATACCACAACTGCGCAGTAAATGTGTACATGTAAAAGCGCCAAGTATTTAAGGGGTAACTTTACCTTGGATCTGAGCTATTTAGTACATAGTAGATCTGTGCGTCTTGTCTATTCTACTTTTATCATATAGTTGAGTCAATTAATTATACAGCAAATGAGTCCTGTGTCTGTACCCACACTTACTGCTCCATTAATTAACAGAATACTATTTAGCAGCTTCCAAGTTATATCAGCGGCTTTGTGCACTGCATAGAGGAAACGGTTTGGGAAAGCTGTAGAAGCTTTTAATATATGACAGAAAAGGAAGAAAAATGCAGCAAACATTGTGGAGGCTCTTCATGCAGGCTACATTAGAGTGGAAGGACAATCAGGTGGCAGAGGCAGGCAAAGGTAGGAAGTCGTCAATGAAACGAGGAAAGAGTTCTGAAAACGGACCCAGGGGTCTTTGCAGAAAAAGTCACTGCTGAGAGAACGTGAGCTGTCCAGATTGGTCTCCAGGACACTCAGCTGGGCAGAGAGCTTGATATAAACTTTAAAAAAAGATTGCTGCATAACACTGAAACCCTTAACTTGCAGTCAGTTAAGCTGCCTAACTAACCACCCACCACACTGCTCCAGCTGTAGCTACCAACCCTGCTTCAACATTTCCAATTCATAGTGAAGCAAACAGCAACTGGCACAAGATGCACAAGGAATACAGGAAAAGGCATCAAGTGTGTACAGGTATGTGGACGGTCAAACATTCTTCCTGCTTTTCTTTGTGTGCAGTACTGAGCTGCAGCATTTGGCTCTTTAATGCTTTGCACAAAACAGATCAGCGTGACATTTATCCCTGAGGCCAAGGGGGAAAAATTCCCCCTAAAGCCGGACAGTTTGGTTGATTTAATTACGACTGAGGATTGCTTTAATTGACAGCTAAGCAGCCAGTCCGGTAACCTAATAAACAAGGCAACAAAAGTGACCGCCAGATTTCTGACACTTTGTATGCTGTAGTGGTGGGACCAAACATAACTAAAACAGAAAAAAGAAAAAAATCATATCATCAGGTCCCTGTAACATTGCTTTGGCGCAAAATGCCTTTAAATAATTGCATCTTTGATCTGCTCAAGAGAGGCGTAATTTATGAAGGTGTTTAAGATTGCTGACATCTGTCTTATTTTGTAAAACATTTTCTAACAAATCACAGAACTCCACCCTAAGACGCAAGTCTTAGCATGAGAAGCTGAGCAATCCAAGGGAGGCTGCTTCCCTCAGGACTCAGACTGAACATACGTTAAGCCTGAGAGGTCTTGAAGAGATGATAGCCAGAATTATCCACAATCCACCCATTGTCATCACTGAGGTGTTGGGAGGATGGAGAGAGAAAGGAATGTAATTATCAAGTTAATTTCAATTTACCGTCCAAACTCTTTGCTGATTTATACTTTACACAGTTCCATTGAATTGAATGGAACTGTATGTGGTACAAACCAGCACAGAGTTTGGCCTATCAAGCCCTAGACATAAGAGGACCACATGGGACAGTGTGAAATCTGGGACAGGCAGAGACAGGGTTGGGGTGGCGTGGTGCAGCTCTGGTATTACTATTCAGGCAGGGAAGGAAGTCAATGAGTCATTAATGACCCATTGTTCTTTACTTCACAAGTGTTAACAATCATCCCCGGTTTTCAATGGTCATTCCACTAATCAAGCTAACCTAATTTAGGGCAATTTTGGTGTCTGGTAGGGCAGACTGGGACATATGGTCACCCTACCTCAGGGGTGGGCAAAATGTGGCCTGCGGGCTGGATGTGGCCCGCCAGGCCATTCTATCTGGCCCACAAACCCCCTAAAAAATTTTGAAAATTAATATTTATCTGCCCCTGACTGCCTGTCATGTGGCCCTCAATGGCTTGCCAAAACTCAGTAAGCAGCTCTCCGCCCAAAATAATTGCCCACCCCTGCCCTACCTATACATGTAAAAGATGAAGAAAAATCTGGACCAGGTCCTCAGCTCATTAAGTTACACTGATTTACACCACCAAAGGATGCGGCTTTGTCTACAGTCATCCAAGGCATCTAGGATGAACAATTATCTCAATACTGTAGCTATTTCAAGACCTCAAGTTCATCTCCGAACAGCCACTGAACTAATTGAGTAGAATCATAATTCATAAACTGAATTAGAATCCTACATTGAATTAAGAACTGAGTTTTGCTTTAGCTGTTTCCCATCTCACGTCTATCTACAGATTAGCAAACGGTTTCACTTTCAGTAATGGCACTACAATAAAAGTGAGCAATGTTTACCCAGAGTGCCACTGGAATTAATGAATACTTTCACTTCCACTGTTAGACTGATTCCAAGAGTTGCTCTTCCAAGAATCTGGAAAAGCGCAGGCCCAGGAGGGACCTGGTGGCTGCCTATAAGTACACAAGAGGTGTTCATCAGGATCTGGGAGAACGTCTGTTCACCAGAGTGCCCCAAGGGAAAACAAGGACCAACGGTCATAAACTCCTACAAGACCATTTTAGGCTGGACGTAAGAAAAAATGTCTTTACTGTCCAAGCCCCCAAGACCTGGAATAGGCTCCCTCCAGATGTGGTGCAGGCATCTACTCTGGACTTCTTCAAGAAATGCTTGGATGCTTATCTTGCAGGGATCCTTTGACCCTAGCTGACTTCCTGCGCCTGTGGCAGGGGGCTGGACTTGATGATCTTCGAGGTCCCTTCCAGCCCTAACTTCTATGAAATCTTGTTAGCTAGAAACATAAATTACACATAACGGGTATAAGTGATAGAAAACCAGTTTCAAATCTATAACACAATAAACATTCGGTGCATATAAACCACTTTCAAAAATGGCCGAAACCGGTTTAAGATAAACCTGGATGGATGTAATATCAGACTTAACTGATTTAGGTTAAATTGATTTATTGAACTTCTGTCCTAGATCCCCTCCAGATTCAAGTTAACTCACAGTCCCCTAGCATCCCAGGATGCTTTGCACCTCCCCTGCAAACCCCACCTCAGAGGGTGGGCAGGCTGTCTGCTCCAGCTGAGTAGGGAGGCATGCTTTAGCGCCCCCCAGCTTCCGGACTAAGCCGCTGCGGGCATGTGGCTGCATTTCTGGAATCAAAAGTGAATGTCTGTTCATTTGCTTATCAGTTCATTTTACACAGCTTAGACTAACCTGCAAAGACTGAACCAACTCAGCCTTCAGCTTTTTGACTGTCTGTACTTAATCATCCAGTCCAGGAAAAGAAACAGTACCACATGACCAAATATATATGCCTAACTGCAACTAACTGACATGGCCAGACCTCTGGATGTTGAGTTTTGGATAATGAAGTGTTTATGAAGAATCCACAAGTCGAAGATCGGTCACAGAAAATAGTTGGCGTATGCCTCTGAACAATAAATGCATTTAAGGATACTTTCATCTTCCCATGGAATAAAAAAGATGTTAGATTCATCACATAAATGATGCAGTTCATTTGCAAATCAAGCATGACTTTTACCCTTGTGGGAATGCATCCCAGCGGAGATTGCTGCGGCTGAAGTAGGACCTGTCTCAGTAGCCATCTGTACCAAAGACGGACTACAAGTCACTTGTCCCTGAGTCATGTGACAAATTATATGATTTTTTAAACACATCACGACATGCATTGTTGTAGGGAACAGGGGCAGCTTTGCAGCATGGGACCCTGAGCTCGTCTTCAGCATTAGCAGCCAGGAAGCTGACTAGCAACCACCAGGTTCACAGCTGTTGTAGTTTGACTGTTTAATAACCAATAGGAACCTGATACTGAACCATCTTGCAGGGCTCTGAGGGAATAAAACCCAGCTCGGCATCTCCTGAAATGTTTGTTTTTTACCTCTCTTTTCTGCTCTCACTCCCTCTCCTCTTGTTTTAGAAGACAGGAGGGGAATGCTAGTAAATAGCACGCGGGACAATTAAGCAGAAGGCAGGGCAAACACGTCCAAATCCTGCGTTCTGTTTTCTCATGACACCAGTGAATCTCTTAAATGCAGTTGTTAGAATCTGACCCCTGAAGCCTATCACCATTGTGCTAAGGATTAAAAAAACCCGATGTGCGAATAACTGCTGCCTCACCCTTGAAATTGTCTCCTCGCAGCAGAAAATAGAACATAAAGTATGTTAAAGACCTACTTGTTTTATCTTGCTTCAGTTCCTGATGGGTTTGTGGGACAGGGTCATAAATTATACCTCCAAATAATGGTTAGGCATTTGAAAAAAAAACAGATTTAGGCATCTCTTCTCCCATCTGGTCATCCGGCTAGATTCTCATTTCGGTGACATCAATGTTAACGCTGGAGGGAATTACACACAAGCCCAGGACTGGAAAATTCATTCTCCTGTGTCTAAAGTGTATTCCCTCATGCCCTTGTTCCTTGTCAGGGGGTGGACGGGAAGGTCAGAAGGAAGTTTCCTTTAGTTAACGACGGATGCTATCCCTCGCTGTGGAGTACAGGGGGCAGCTCTTACTGATGTCCAACTGTTCTGCTCCTTCAACCAATTGAGGAAGTCACAATCAGGGGAGGAGAAGTGCTCCAGCTATGCTGAGAACGGTACATCCTCCATGGTAGTCTCAGCTACGCCAGTGAGCTGATGGGCTGTGTAGTCTTAGCCAATGCAATGTTCATAGGGACAGAAATCGAAGGCCGGCCCTCCAGTAACTTACCCGCACTTCTGCAAGCTCGTACTTTATTGCCACTTCTGTATGTTTGATTTTGCCATTGTATGTAGGACAATCCTATTTGGTCTGCTCTCACATCTGCAGACAGGAAACAGGACTAAAATCCTGGCTACTCTGCAGGCAAAAATTGCGATTTCATTGCAAGTACCTAAATGGGTAGTAAGGAGAAAAAACAGATGAGATGCCAAAATACCCTTAAGCCTGTAACAGATAAGATTAACGGGATTTAGCCAAGGAGTTGCCAGATACTAATATGTCTATGACACAGGCAAGCAATGTACTTATTTCTCCCACTTTTGAGTCTCATCCAAACTCAAATGAAGTAACAGGAAGGCTCTAGTGATGTTAATGAGGCAGGCACTTCGTTCCTCTAAGGGATCTGACATTAACTGTCTCAATGCGCAGAGTGTGAAGCGCAGTTTTTCAATGAATTTGCCCAAAAAGAAAGAGACAGCATTCGGGGGATTGATACCATTCACAAATCCAGTTAATAGTGTGGCCAAAAAAACCCAAAACAAAACAAAAAAACAGGGAATATTTTTAAAATATCAGAACACTAAATTTGAACTGAAAAGTTTCATTGTGCAAATGCCAAATCCTTCATTTGGACAGTTTCAAACCAAAAGTTGTCAACTTTTCATTTTAACATGGCTTTTAATGTTGTTTAAGAGTTGTCCTACCTTTCAAAAAGCATTTTTTTTTAAAGTTAAATAACCTGAAAAAGAAACAAACCTTTTTGTGGGTGTTGAATTAAACTGCTTTTGACCCAAGCTGAACTTTTGTCAGCTTTTTTTTTTTTAAGCCAGAAAACCTACAAAAGAGTATTATTGCTTTGGTTTAATTTGAACTAAATTGTGTTTGTTTTTTTACTCCACTTGCCCACTAAACCATAAAAACCTCTCGTTTGTCTTTTCACCTCATGTAATCCTTTCACGTACTCACTTCTTGCATGAAAGCAATGCAGTAAAAGATGAATTATTTCTCCCGATCTGCCCAAATGATTTTTCTAAATATTGAAAAAGCAAAAGTTTAGCAGGAGGAGGTCCCATGTCACCAACTGCTTGGTGGGCTAGGATGTATGTACAAGATGTCATCAATGAATGAGGCTTTAGAAGTGATATTCCTGCAATGTACCAGTTGCATCTACTTGCATCAGGTTAAGAGTTCAGAAAAGAAACAAGAACCTCTGTAAAAAATAAATGATGGACACTTTGACTGTGAATGATCACGGGAAACAACCCGCTGCTTAGAGGGAATCTCTTTCAATCTCTTCCACAGCAGAACGTCCACTTGGGCAATGGGTATCAGTACCGGTTATCCCTCGCCTCCCCTATATAAAGAATTAAATGAAAAACTGTTGCCTGGTTTGATATGACTCCTCAGAGCAGAACATACAGAATATGAATATAAGGTAATTTAAGTAAGATATTGTCCCAGGAAAGGCAGAAATAATGCCTTTTCCCAACTTTTGCAGCCAATACTCCCAAATAATTTTCATTTCCAAACACTTACGTATAAGGGAAATTGTTTTCATGGTACAAATGTGCCTAAAGCTGTGTGGGCTGCATTCTTGCACTCAGTTAGGAATTGTTTCTTGATATTTAATCACAGGCACTATGTCAGAAGTCCATTTTCACATCCTGTCTGCACTTCAGAGGTGTTTTTCTTTTTGTTGAACTGCAACGACTGCACAAGAGGAACTTCTTTGAAGAACGAGCCAATGATTTCAATGTCTCTAGCAAAATCAAACAATCCCAGTGGATTATCACATGGAGCTTTTTAGGACTGCCATGGCCAATCTTGTTGGATGGTAGTCCTTGGCACAGCAGAGATGAAAGTAGGCAGTTCCTGATAAACAGCAGATCAGAAAATACAGTTATGTGAAGTGATGGTGCAAGCAGTGGGCAACAAGAAAGAACAAATATAGCCAGGAACACAAGTGGGAGGGGCACAGTGTGAGATACTGAGAATGGGCATCCTTTGCTGGTCTCCTTGGCTTGCAGACACAGGCTGAAGCATGACCTAAACTTTCTCCGGTTGTCTCGCACCTTTCTGAAGAATTTCAGCTCCAGTGAAGTTTTTAATGGCTATATTCTTCCAGAGTACTTCTTTATCCCTTTGTGTTGCTGGTGCTGGGTGTTCAGAAATCACTCAAAACCAAAGAGGATGAGAGTTGGAAGCATGGGCGACTGGTGCCACCTTAGTTGGGGGGGCACGTGCCCCCGCAGTGACCTGTCACTGACCGGGGAGGGGGTTCCCCCCGCAGCCAGTCTCGCCAACCAAGTGGTGGGGGGTCTCCCCATGGCTGATCATGCTGACCAGGAAGCAGCCACAGGGCTCCTGGAAGTGGCCACAGGGCTCCCAGAAGCAACCACAGCACTTCATCCAGCACTCCCACTCTCTGGCCAGTACTCACAGGGGGTGCACCAGTACTCCTACCTGCCCCCCCGCCCATCACCTAAATGGGGAGTGCGGCCTGTCAGGGGGTGCACCAGCGCTCTTAGAGGGTGCACGTGCACCCCTGTGCACCCCCTATGCATCACCACTGGTTGGAAGCGAGCTCAGGAGGTCCCATCTAGTCCACCCCCAAAGGAAAACCATCCCCAACTAGATCATCCCGGCCAAAGCTTTGCTTCAGTCCATGTTTGTGCAATGTGAGCATCTGTGGTGTTTCAAAGTGGCTTAGTCCCTCAGAGCAACAACCCTTGTGGGTATCATGGGCCAACTCACTGGGTCTAGATCTGTCTTGGGAAGCAGCAAAGCCACATTCACACATTGTTGCACTGGGACTAATCAGCTCACTGCTAATTCCCAGGCACAATAATCTTACTGAAAATTCATTGTCCTTTGTGTAGAACTAGATTGTATTAAAACTGAAGCCTCTTCCTTTAGCTCATAAACTCCTGGGGACTGGCATTTTCTTTGGTAAGGGCTAGATGACCACAAAAGGATCATATCCAGAGTGGTGTTGCGTACTAAGATTTCCCCTGTATCACTTTGTTTGTTCTGTCTTCTTCATTTTGGGTATTCCCAACACGCCATTTACCCAAATTATAATAGCCCTGGGAGCAGACCTGCAACAAGAGTCCCAGTTGCAGCACAGAGAGGGAGAAGGATAAGGCACACATGTTCTTTCTGAATTCCACCTTATACACGCTACAGAAATGCCTAGGCCATGGGGCAAGCAAGTGCCGTACTGGGGATGCACCCGGCTAGTAAATCCCTTTACAGCCATGGAGCAACTTAATTCCAGGTCGATTTGTTACAGTGACAGCAGGACCGAGACACCTCCCGATACGTTTTGACCGACGTGTTTCCAAATTGCTACAGCAACATTCACCTGCCTCCTTGGGAAGTAGCCAGCTGCTGGGGACAGGTTGCCAATGACCTTTGAAAATGGTTTGGGAGCCAGCTTTTTCCCCCAGGGAGAACAGGGGATAGAAGCAGGGGCAACTCAGTTGCTCCCAAAGAACAAAAGCTTGAGCCAGAAATCTCAGCTCATTCTTTGCAAGCGCCAATTCCT
>NW_005841875.1:1647261-1672003 GCF_000455745.1 Alligator sinensis
GGAGACCCACAACCTGCGAGCAGTTGTGCATTTTATAGCACTCTTATAATTGCACTGCCTCTTTCCAGAGCTGTTTTCTGTTTGCCTACCCCCTGGCAGTGTACATGATGTGCCCATCTCCTCTATGCTTGCTGTCCAATTTGGGTTTTTTTCCTGGCATTTTAGATTATGAGACAGTCACCCCAGGCTTATCTACACGGGCAAGTTACTGCACAGAAAGGTAGTGTGCAACTTAGCAGCAAAATACCTACTCCACATTCATTCCCTGTATCTTAGCAAAGTACAAGCTACTCCACTGGTGCTCCACTAACAGTGTCTGCACAGGGAAACAGTGTGCTATAAATTCACAGCCTAGCTTCCTCTGCACTAGTTCCCCGGTGTAGACAGGCCCTCTCTTTCGCTTCCGCAACCTGATCATCCTCAAGTCATGCCATTATGAACACGTGTGCAAAGCCACCAAAAGCAAACGGGGGTGCCCCTCTGTTTAACACGGGGCATTTGGACATGGCCTGAGGAATCTTGCTTGCTAGTGACAACATGGAGGAGGTGAAGGAGCTGTGCAGCTTGCCAACGTTCAAAGCGGGCACGGAGTTTGGAGCAACGCCATATGCGATCTGTAGCATCACAGTGACTACAACACCATTTTAAAGTGCTTGTTAGGTTTAGAAACACATTATGGTCACTGGCTTCAGAATATGACCAATGTTTCTTTTCATCTGCATGCAAAGCCGGTGCTGTTGATTAGATCGTCTTTTTTTAAAAATAGGTTTTAAATATGCTTTCCTGCCTAAGAGGAAAATGAGTGCATGAAACTCAGCATTCTTTACTAACAAATGCTTCAGTACCAGCAAAGTGGAGCTATGAAGCACCTATGCAGTCAAGGGGATTCAGGGTTTAATTAGCAATCTTCCAAAGGCTTATTAAAATACCAGAAGAGTACCGCCACAGAGCATTTTGCCAGTAATGAAAAATCCTTCCAGCGTTCATCGAAAGCTCTACCAAACTTCTTCACAAAGCGTGGAATTTGCTCCAATGCACAGGGCTAGTGCAAGCTGGTCTGGAAGTGTGTGTACATTTTTGTACTGGCCCTTGATGGGTGAATGGTATGTGTGTGTGTGTGTGTGTGTGTGTGTGTGTGTGTGTGTGTGTGTGTGTGAGTGAGAGAGAGAGAGAGTTTTGAGCACACTTGATGCAAAAATTCATCATGAGAGCGTTTGCTCGTTTCAACTGCCTAACATCACATGAGATGAAGTGAAGTGATTTATCTCCATACTTAACTACTCTAAATTATAGTAATTGTACCTAATTGCTTTAATACTTTGTTCTGTGGGTGTTTCATTGCCATGGTTACTAGTCAAGTGTAAACAGTTATCAATTATCCTTCAAACAGAATATACATTAAAAACCCCTCCAAGACTATAAAGTCGAGATGTTGTTGAACACTGAATTCACACATGCAAAAAAAAACCCCTTTCTTTTGTAATCTGAAACCACAATTCTGAAAAGCTGGCAGATGTCTGAACGTTAGGAAGTTATTGCATGGTGTGGGGGTGATACAGTGTAAGAGTAATAGAACTGGAAACCTAATCAGTATAGAAAGTGCAGAGAATGATTCAGATGTGAGGGCGACTGCACCAGAAAGGTCCACGATTGCAGGTATCATCATGCATGCAGTAAGCCAGCCACCCCCTGTGTGCACGTTTCTCTGAGAAGCTGCATCAGTAATGTTTTCTGTACCGTAATTCAATAGACAGAGAAGTGGTTCTGTATTGTTTTGGCTGACTCTTGCAGTTGATCACCAGAAGAAGCAAAATATCTGTTGGATGGAAGCCTACAAGATTTCCTTTAGTTTTCTTTCTAGCTATTTTGGGGGGGAAATAAGGAATAAATGATGGAGATAAAGAAAAGTAAATATTGGTATGGAATGCCATAAAACTCCAGTGAATAACAGGAGACAAAAAATGTTCCTGCTGCAACAGCACTGCCCAGTCGTGCATGCTGAGCAAGAAGTAGGCGCTCCCGACTGTATTTTTTTGTGAATGAACAGGCATGGCCCCTTGCTATTCAAGTGCAAGCACATCACATAGGGGCTGATTTGACTGCTGCTGGCCATGCACCTCACACTGTAAATAGCTCCATTAGGGAATGAAGTGTTACTTCATGTGGGTAAGGGTAGAGTAATCTGGTCCATGGGACTCTTCCAGATGGGCACCTCCTTCCCTGACCTCAAAAGCAAAAGCATGATTATCACCTCCATGCTCTGCAACATGTTACAGCCCTTTGCCCAGTTCTTTGAACTACCAAGAAACTCCAAACAACCATGCTTTGTATTAATTAAGCCTGACAGAAACCTGCAACATTCATGCCTAGAGCAGATCTGTTTTCTCTGCGTCTTGCACAGTAACGCTCATCCTCATCAAGGCACGCTAGGTTTTCATGTGATTTGCCCAAGGCTACACAGCAAGTCAATAGAAGAGGCAAGAATAGAGCAGCAGTCACGTTTGAGATTACGCCCTGCTTAGCTGGGAATAGTAGCGATGTCGGGAGTTCACTTTTCTGCATTAGGTGCATCATATTTTTTGCTGTTACATGTACCCCCTCCCTCTCTCTATGAACCTGGTCTTGGATTTTTAACATATCGTGAGCCTTTTCAAAATGTAGAGGGCATATTTAAGATGAGCAAAGGCTCCTCCTTCTTTTTAAAGGGAATTGGCATTATTCGATGTAGAAAGAGGCAGGCTGTAGTGAATTAGACCCAAGATTGCCCAATTCCCGATAGAAATGCTAAACCATCATCATTTGAAAAGTTTAAAGGGCCATTGCATAAACACGCCACAAAACCTTGAACAGCAAAACGTGAAGTCATTTGCCAGAGTCCCGGTGGCGTCAGTGCAGTTTTGGTCCATGTTTACAATCTTCCCTTTGAATGGTGCCTTCTGTCCCACATCTCCTGGAAATGCAGGTGCTAGCTCTGCAGACGGTCTCCAGGAGAAAATGGATGTCGGTGTATTTGAGGCAGAACAAGAATTTAGCTGCACATCGGAAATAGCCTCCTCTTCAGTCTTGCAGAACCTCAGATGTATTGGTGATGTCCATCCGTCTTTGGAAGACCAATATCTAAATCATGTGCAGCACTTGTGGACCTGACGCTGCTTAGGATTCACGCTGGCCGTGTCAGCAGAGAAGACAAAGAAAAAAAAACTGAACCGTAGATCACTGCCATCCTAAGGGAACCCCGCTTACATGTCTTCCACCTTCTTTCCCTTAGACGTGACTCTTCCTGAAAAGCGGTGTCTCTAGGGAAAAGGTTTCCTATTTCCGGTTAGCCTTTCAATCCCAATCAGACTTGTTTTCAGGGTTTAGCACAAAATGAAAGCCAACGGCCAGTCCAAAACTCAATATCCATTTCCAGGAGCATTATGTCAAGTAGGGACTGCACTCCTGGGTGAAAGTTCCTGATAAAGTTCGAGTGTGCAACGAAGTGGAGAGGTCAACAGCAGAAAAAGCACGCTTTTCCAGTACAGCAGCTGCTGGAAGAACTAATTATGATGGCTATACCAAGATCTTTCTCCGATCACTGGTAGCGATTCAGCACCCTACTCTGCCACACTATTATGAGCCAGACTTAATCATTTAGAAGGAACAGCTTCAAGGACTGGTCTGAGATACATCACACCGTGCTGATTTGGGAACTACTCCTTCTGAGTGCACTACAGACAACCCTTCCTGGTGAATAATTTAAGTCTATGAAGAGAGATGTCCTAAATAGCTCCCAAGGGAAGAGAGCAGTGTCTAGAATTTAATCTCACAATGGAAAAAAAAAAATCAAAAGAAAGCAATGGCTGCAAAAATAATACAACCCAATATTACAAAATGTAGCCATTGTGAAACCTTTACTGAAGGGAACACAGATGTTTTCCTTAAAATATGTTTCACGTTTCCAGAGGCAGAGAGATGAAATCCAAAACTCAGATTTCAACTTAGAATAGTTCAACTCAAGACATAACGACACAGTAACTATTAAGATCTATGGAAAGCAAGGCCATTTGGAGTAAAAGATAAAAGCGCCGAGACTGCTGACTGAAGGCCATTCGCTCGCTGCTTGGAGCTCAGGAAGGAGTTTTGTGATGTTGGTTTTCTCAGGGACAAAGACCAAATTCTTGCAGTCTCAAAAAAAGAGAAGTAAAGACTGTACGAGGGAGGGCACGGCACATCTCCTCTGCCACGGGCGGCACCCGAAGATGAACACATCACTGCTGCCTCCAGCAGACAGCAACAGCCATCGACACTTGCAGTGCAAGACCCAGGAAAAAGAGTGGACAGCTACAACCGGCACCAAGAAGACTTTTCAACCTTACTACTGAATTTCCTAGCACTTGCTTGGTTCTGACTCTCATCACAGGCAAGGATTTTTAAACATCTAATTTACTCCTTAGCATGTTGATCTGGATATAATTAAATGGGGACAAGCTGGTCCCTCTATATTGCTGTCACAGCAGTAAATAAATCCCAATGGCATTGCCATTTTTACAAATATAACTCGCGTATCAACTGGCCTCAGGCATTCACTGCCATTTTGTCTCAGCTGACTATTACAGGTTGAATATTAAATCTTAAAGGCCAGTTAGTCTTCCTCCAAACCCTATATCCAAAATAACCGTAAATATCAGAAGCCAGTCATGCTTCAATAATATATTTTGATAACCGCTTCCCTTAGCAGCCTAAGGCCTAAGGGAACTACCTTTTTCTTCCATAACTGAGGCCAAGCAGAAAAGACACAGCAGCCTGCACTTCTTGGCAAACTTTCACTGGGGTCCCAGCCTCTTGTGAAGTCCTTGCAAATCCCTCCAGGTGCTTCCCCATCCTCAGCATGATTTCACCTCCTCAGAAGCATAATCAAGCCCTACGTTCAGGATCACTCCTTAAATGCTAACTCATCCAAGCAGAGCGCCTTTTCTCTACTCCTGCCAAAGTCAGAACGCATCCCATTGTAAGGGCCACTTGTATAAAGAAGCGCTGCAGGATATTTTCTCAGGATCCTTTGAAATTCAGGCCTACCTCTATCCTGAGTGACCGAGTAAGGTAATGAAGTCACCTAGCAAACACTTAAGAGGCCATCTCTCAAGCAAAATGTCTCCTAAGGCTACCCCGCCGGTTCGCAAGCCCTAGCCGCACCTACCCAGAAACCAGCCAGCAGCCCATTCCCTAAATTTCTCTGCCTCCTTTATGCTGTTTCTGGTGGCTTCATCTTAGGTTAAGTTGACAGCACATTACAAAAAGACATGCCATAAAAGGTTTTTTAGGGGCTTGAAGAGGATGCAATGGGATGGCAATGAAGCACCCCACTGGTACAGTAGGATCTGATCCTAAGCCTGCAACTAAGATTGGCAATTGCCAAATATTGCATGAAGGCCTGTATCACTGACTACTCAGCAGACCCCAAGTCCCAGGGACAGATTGTGTGCTCAGTTGTATTAGTGCCAGTCTGGACTAACTGCTCTGTTGTTAAGGATTTTACTGTTGATGGAGTTTGATCCAGCCTACGGATCACAAAGGGTGTTGATGTGAGGAAGAAGGGAAGGGTTTGCATAAGGAGCTGGGCATTTTCTCTTCCCAGGAAATCTTTTGCAAGACCTGCTGTCTAGTGCAGGGTGATTTATTCCATTAAGGGTTGACTCCTCCAAAATGCAGTCGCCCTTACTCTCGTCGTCATTGTGTGTGCCAGGATGCAAATCCATGGGCCTACAGCGGCAAACTGTAGTTGACCTCTTCAGTGCCTCTGCTTTCACCATCAGATGCTAAGCCCTGCCATTACTCCATTTGCCAGGGAGATTAGGACACTGAAAAGAATATTTAATTACATTAAATGAGAGGCCTGTCATCAGTGACAATGCCCCTCTAATTAGCTCCAATAAGAGTGTAATATGCTACCAGTAAAGATATTAATATGCTCCCTGAGCCATTGTCAATAATACGTCCACAGATGTTAATACAAGTCACATATGCAAGACAGAGAGCAGTAGATGTCTCTTGGTCGTTATGGTATGAGTTTTATAATATCCCCTTCATAGGGGGCCCAAACATGGGCTTAGTTGATCAGCCTTGCTCAGACAACCTTATCATGATTTGGGGGGCGCAAGGGGTACGTTGAGTTTCATCACCTCCCACCCCTCCCCACCCCCTGCCCCTCAGGGTGGTTTAGACCATGGCAGGAGGATTCCCTGTGCAACCAGAACTAGTTTTACAGAGACAACTTTGCTGCTATGCTGAGCATTGTAGCATCTTCGCTTTCAGTTGCCCTGCCCCATATCGGATGCCTATGCTCCTCATAACTAACTAGAGCAGCTGGGAGAGGCAGTGGCAATGTCCTTCCACACCATATCCCACTAGTTAGGACACATCTGGGATGTGGGGGAGACAGTTTCAAATTTCTTCTTTGCGTGAACGGACTGAAACCCACATCTCCAACCCCCTCCACCCCACCGCCCTTCCCCTCCCGAGAGAACGCCCTGCCCACCACGCTCTAGGACCCTGGTGGAGACTAGTTTCCCCATAGCCTGGATGAGTAACCTGCTGGGCTAAAAGTGCTTTCATTTCCAGCTTCGCAAAAAGCATCCCTGTAGCCAGTATAACCAAGAGCTCCTCAACAACCATGGAAAATACCATCTACTCATAAAAAATGTGTGTATTCCCGAAGGCGTAACTGCTCTTTTGGAGCCGTAGACGAAAGACACGTGAAACCACAATCAACATGTTTTTCATGCTCGGTTTGGCAATTGTTTGCACAGAGGAACTGAATCTAACCAAGTAGTTCTGGAGCTGCCTGCCACATTTTATTACAATGCAGATGCCACAATGAGTCTTTTAATATTGAAAAGTATGTAGTCATTGTTATCTTTTTTCCCTTTGGCAAATCCAACAGATAACCCACCTTGGTCAGGATATCTTGCCCAGGCTCTCCGAGGTGACATGCTTTCCCCAGAGGATCACAGACACAATCCAATCAAAGTGCAAGAAAATGTTCCCCCTTGCCAGGGTGCTAATTCCCAGGGCTCTTGATAATCAGAGATTCACCCCTTCCTCTGTTTCCTCGCAATCACGTTACGATGACATGAAACTGTTTATACAATCTGCCCCTTTCTAACATGCCTTCCTATGGAGACTACTAGGTGTCAGACATCCTAGTGCTATAATACCAGCATTTCCCTCCCAGCCTTTAGCAAACAGGGGTGGTTAACTCAGCCCTTCATGCTGAACATCCCATCTTAGGCCCTGAAGAGAAGCAATTGGGTCAGTTTTGCTCTCCTTGCCAAGACTTCTTCCTCCTCAGGGACGGACTTCCTTGTATACAAGCAGGTCTTTAGTATTAATCTTTGGAAGGAAGATGGGGTGGGCATTAAGGTTTACGGTTGACAGCCCAGTGGCCACGAGTTTGAGGCCATAGCAGAAACACTCATAGTGCAGCCCTTTCAGAGTCCAACAACTCCATGAATTATGCTAATACCAGGACATGGAAAGGAAGGAAGGAATCATTGGAAAGGGGAGGGTCTAGACTCCTAGAGAGTTGTAAATGGCCAAACATGCTCTGTTATACAAAGGAAAAGTCACCTTAGTGCTACCTAAGATAGACATTAGCAAGACAGGCCTCAAGAACAGTGCTAGGGGATGACATGGACCATAGCAATCCCCTCAATGCCAGAAGAGGCATGTCACCTAGTGGGCACACACATCAATGAGCTCAGTTCTTCCAAACCCACCAGAAATCATACAAGAGCAGGAGATTCGCTCACTCTCAGCAACCCGCAAGCACCGCTTTCAAATGCCACCCTGCCTCTGTACTAAATTGACTGGTCCAAGCCCTGTTTACCAAAGCTCTTGCAAAACATTTATGAGTTGAGCTGGGTGGGAAAAGGTTTTCCTGTCCCATATGTTCCCCCTTTCCTTATTGCAATGAAACCACGGGTATGTTTGGCCAGCTTCCACGACACTGTCAGAAGTATTGTTGCTCTTAAGACCAAAACCAGAGTGATGGCAAGGTGCCCTCAGGGCAGCTTTGCTTCCTCATTTCTAGGGTTGGGATGTGAAGAGTGACAGTGGGTAGTGCTCCTGTGAGGAACTCTTGGGAGTACTGTGGAAGTGATACAGAAAGATCTCAAGACCCTTCAAAATGCCGAGAGGGAGACCGGCTGACCACTACATCGTCCTACTGGCTACAGCAGTCACATAAGATGTGGCAGACTCAGGGTCAAGTGCCTGCTCCTCTTGACCAGGGATGTGAACATCAGGCTCCTGTATCTGCTGACTGCCAAGCTAGAGAAGCTATTTATTTTAGTTTAAATAATTAAATATTCATTGGGGTGTTGCTCCCACACCCCAGGTGTGCACCAGAAGCACCAGGCTAGAGTCTCACTTTCTCTCTTTTGCCCAATGAATATTTAATTATCTACACAAACTAGATCAGCTCCAATAGGAGAGACTAAGGGAGACAAAGACTGATATTATAACCTACTGGCCACCCCTGAGCAAACGCGTAATCAACATATTGATAGTTCCTGATCCAAAAAAAACAACCCAGTAACATTGGAAAATTCCCAACCAGCTCTAGTTATTTGTTGAGTGTGAGCTGTAGCAAACAAGGGCTATCTATCAAGGGGCTGGGTGTTTCGTCTTGAGAGATCTCTTCCATATTCCTCAGCCGACATGGGTTCGGTGTCTCATACACACACACACACGTGCCCAGATACACTCCATTGTCTATAGGCAGCTGCTCTTAGAAAGGAAGTAAAAGGAGGCATTTGCATTAGCAAGCCTGCCGGAGATTCAGAACGTTCCAGCCGTGTCAGCACGTCTCACATGAAAAGCAACACAGAACAAAATTACTGCCTTGTGCTCAACGTGCAGTGTGTGTGTGGCATGGATGTACTCCTCGACTTGCCAACGCCCGAATGTGAAACAGACTCCAAATGAGGGACGCAGGAATAATAACAATGCAGGCAACTTGAAATGAAATGAGATAACATCAGATTGAGGAATACGTGGGTTTGGAATCAAGGACGTTACTGGCACGTTCCTGTCTGGATTAGGCATTGCAGCCTGATCAAGTCGGTTTTAACGTTCATGACGATCGTTACACGGTATGGTTCAAGCCGTCTGACTCGGAGCGAGCACACGTTTGCTACTTTGCTACTTTGCAAGAAGTGGCCTCTAAAGGGGCTGAATAAAAAGAATCATATATAAAAATACTGGTAGTTGGGCAGTGTGTGTGTGTGTGCGTGTGTGTGTAAAGTCTGGTGTGAATGACGTGAACTGAAGATCAGGGGAGGCATTCATTACAAAGCCCAGAACTTTGCATTTAAAATACATTTATGATCAGGGAGCCTGTGCACCTAACTCTGATCGTAGCGCATCTCATTTCCATCTCCAGAGTTATTCTGCTGATTTTAAAGAAGTTATTGCGAGATCACAAAGGTGTATCAGAGACTGAAAACTGGTCTTGCAGAGAGAATGCACAGCGGGTGTGCGGAGAGTAAGCGGTATATTGCTCAAATGTGCCAAAATATGGAGAAATTTCTACCCCCAAAAGCCTTCCTATCAGAAATATGCCATATTTAAACCCTGTACCCCTTCAGTGATTATTTTATTCATTTAAAGCATTGAATGTCACTTAAAATGTGGCAACCTGGTACAAAGGAGACACTACTTCAAGGAAGAAAAACTTACATGTCTGCCCCAAACTTTCCCCGAAGCCTCTTATTCCTCACCGTCTTCTCATTACCAGTGGGAGTTTCTGAGCACAGCTCCCATCTCTACCACTTGTTTGTGTCTTATAAACCATGAAAAATGTAACTCAGGCCATCCCCAGTAGTGTACCATTGCCCATGCAGTGCCAGGGAATGCCTCCCAAGGGTGCTCATGCCACCTGCCGAGGGAAAAAGAGCCTTGCCTGGTTGGCAAATGCACAGACAACCTGGTTCCCTCACCTTCCACCCTCCCTGCTCAAATGTAATATCGGATTTTCTCTCCCCTTTCCTACTCTCCAGAATAAATCCATCAGTTCTCTTAGGCAGGCTCGGTCTCTGTAAGCCTCTGTCCCCTCCCTCCCTCCTTTGTGTTGAGAAATTGCAGTGAGTCGTTGAGTCGCTCTGCATATTAATGAGTTCGTAGCAAGGGCAGCAGGAGCTGTTTTAAAAGAGGACAAGAGAAGGAAGGCAGCAGAGCTCAGACAGGAGCTGTGCCTGAGCAGGCGGCAGCAGCCGCGACAGAGAGGAGCCCAGGCACCCTCTGAAGTTCCTCCCCTGGCAGTATCCAGCCCCAGCATCAGTGAACCCGATCAAAGCCCAGAAGCAAGAAAGCACACGAGTGAGATCTCTCTGACAGCTCTCTAGGTACCTGAGGTCCTGCCATGAAGCTCCTGACAGCAGCTTTGCTCCTGCTGTTCCTGGCAATGTACTTAGCTAGCACAGAAGGTAAGTTTGCCTATTAATGTCTCTCCCCCATTTAAAATTATTTCAAACGAATTTCCTTCTCGGTACTTTTGGCTCACTCCCTGAAATACTTGTAATGAGGAGTATTGCTCCCCTCAGTCAGTCAGGACAAGGATTTGATATGCTGAATCTTTAAGGGGTGCAATATTGGTGGGGGGTGGTTTAACGGTGCCAGCTGGGGTAAAACATATAGGGCAAAGTTCTGCCTTGCGTTGAACTGAATCTATCATCCGACTCGATGATCTGTTGAGGTCCCTTCCGATCCTAGCATCTATGAATAACCCAGAGGACCACTTTCTGCTCTGTGATTCAGGAGCCTATCGGGAGTAACAGCTTTCAGATGCAGCTATCCCTGATTTTTCACTGGTAAAGCGAGGAGAATTTAGCTCAGTGTGGTAGTGTGGATTTAGCTGAGAGCAGAAACCAGGTAAATGGATTTTCTGGTTTTGCCTGAAAACGATCGGTACAAATTTTGTCAGGCTCTGAATGAGCCTTTCTGGATTTGTGCGAGTGAATTCAAGTGCAAGTGCCTTTCTGCCGACTTCTGCTTCTAAGTTTCCCAAAAGTAGAGCGAGACAGTGACAAAGATGTGCATTCAGCCCTAAACCAGATGGTGACTTTTTTCCTTTTGCATGTAGTTTAATCATAGCAGGTGCATTTTAAAAAGTCAGCATTAGCTATGCTGCAGTCTATTTACCGTAGCACGGCATCTGCCATACTTTCCTGTATATTTCTCGGGGAGTTATTAAACTTTTCTCGGGTAAATCTGAAGGACAAAGTGACCCTCTTAACCTCCGCAGGTCTTTGAAGCTTAACTTTTTTCTATAGGTTTTTAAAACCTTGACTTCCAGCTTGTACTAGCTAACAAGAATAGAAAAGTTTAGCTGCATGCCGGCAGCAGTAAGCTTTGTACACACACGAGTAAATCCTTTCTCTTGTAGGATCAAAGTGCAAATGCTCAAGGAAGGGTCCTAAGATAAGATTCTCTGATGTGCAGAAGGTGGAAATCAAACCAAAGTATCCGTTTTGTGAGGAAAAAGTCATCATGTAAGTTTTTGTCTGTTCTTTTCTACTGTGTTTCATTATACCACTTGAACTGCATCCCTCTCGTTCACTTGTGTTTTAACCTCCTTCTTTGCTAGGTTTTATTTTTATGATTTCCTGGTACACCGATTTCCAGCATGTTTGGCGCAATAAACTATGTAGCGGCTTGAACAAAGCCCCATCTATAATTTTTCAATATAGAAGAATCTGCTTGTTCCAATACATTTCTAAAGAACGGTATTGCCTAGGAGGGTAATTATTAGTTTAACAAGAGACGGGGATAAATTCGACTCTCAGATGCATTGATGTAAATCCAGAAGACTATACTCAGGTTACTCTGGATTTACCTAGGGAGCGACAAATGAGAACAGAATTAGGTACACAAGTGTTTCAGCAGCAAATAGTCATCCAAATCCATTGGCTCAGATTTTGGTCTCAGTTACATCCAGGCAATCCCTTTGTCTTCAGTGGGGTAGCCTGGGTAGGAACAGACGGCAGAATTTTGTAATAAAACACGACCAGCATCCAGCTTGATTGCAGTGCATTGACCAGTGCTGCAATGAAATGTCAACTAAAACTATGAATGGGAAAGCGCAGAGGGCTGTGGGCGTCCATCTCTCTCGGGATCAGGTCAATAGCATGTAGTTCAGTTTCAAAAGATTGGCGTTTCTCAGGTTTTACACATCTGGTCTTGCATATTGCAAAAGCTTTGAATAGATGCTGCACAACACAAATCAGGATATGTGACTGCATAAGGCCTGGGAAGTCAGAATAGCTGAAAGACCTGTTCTATCCCAGGGAAGAGAGGCAACATTTACACATCTCCACCACAAAGGCCAGGTGTCTGCTATCTGGCATTGGTTCTTTATCAGCAAATGTGACCAAATCCACTTCCTTAGAAAGCTGCTTCAGTAGATCATGATGTGGTAGGGACCTGACTCTTCACCACGATGGAGCAAATCCTTCTCTCGGTTGCACCAATGCAAACTGGAGACCAAATTGCATGCAGTTATGTAGATTAGGAGTAGGTTCATTGGCTCCAATCTTGCCTGCCTTGAAATCAGCATCCAAACGGCCAGCTGGATGGACAAGGAAAGGATCCAGGCTCTTGATTTCATTGGAGTTACTCCAGATTTACGTCAGTGTAATATTTAATCCAGTGTAAATTGCACACCTCTATCTTCAGACAGAAACTGGTCTCTGCTGCCCAGACTAATGCGTTTATATTTAGCTGATCCTTGCTGGAGCTGTTCTCTCTTCAGTGTTTAAACTGCAAAAGGGTGGCATGCGGCAAGTGGCAAAGTCAACTTTCAGGTTCCCGATTAGTCATTGGAAATAAATGTGTCATGCAAATGTTTTAAAAAAGCCATCCTTTGAACTCTGGGAGGGATTAAATAAACAGCACTGACTTCTCAGAGGGGAAGAAGCCTCTGGAATAATCTCTATAATCAACTTGTCCTCCACCCAGGAATAAGCCCTCATTTCTCACTCAGCTGTTGCAAACATTTATTTCTATTTTATGTCAATCACCCCGGGGCTAACAAAAAGATGAGTGCAGCAGCATTCAAAGCTGCCAGAGAACTTCAGTCTGAGCCTACGAGTTTTGATTGCCAGCTAGGAAAGCAAGCAGCAATGTGCTTTCCCTGAGGCGGGCTGCCTGCGGAAGCTGCAGGGTGTCAGGAAAACAAAACCAAGCTTTTCTAGGATAAGGCCACAAGAAACATCTGCTCCAAAGCCCTGGAAGCACAAGCCACAAGTAGCAGAAAAGGGGAGAGAGGAAAGCAATACATATAACGTAGATCTCATTCATGCAACTTTTCACCTGCAGTAAGAATGCTAGGGAAACGTTCAAATTACTCCGTGATTTTGCTAAAACGTATTGCAAGGGGGGGCAAACTTTCAAGTGGGCACTGATCATCCGGAAATCAGGCACATTTGGAATAACCCCATTTAAATCCTGGGAGTTTGGAAGTTACTCTGGGTTTGCATCCATGTGCTGTGACACACTTGGCTGAGGGAGGCTCTCAGGCTTCGGTGAAGTGCCTTCCAATTTATACCAGTGTGGGAAGAGAAGGCCCACGTGTTGTAAATAGTTCATTTGCTCTCTACCTCCTTGCGGTCTGAAAGTCAGAGCAGACAGGAGTGGAAGGCTGCAGCAAGACGCACAGCGATGGATACTGGCATTTCACAACAAGGGGCTGAAAAGTCAGATTGCTGGAGATGGCTTTGGCGGGGCGGCAGCGGGGGTGGCCCCTTCCTTTTCAAACAGGTCCGGAGGAGAAACTGCTTCCCTCTTCCCCACTAAGGAAGTAGTTCAGTGATTAAAGGACTGAACCCAGATGTGTGAAACTCATTTAGTTCCCTCCTAGGCTCGAGGGGGCCCAAACCCACATCTCCCACCTTCCAGAAAGCTGTCCTAACCACCAGCAGAAAGCTAGGTGGTGTACCCTACCATTACAGTGGGTGAGAAATAATTCATTGGGCTAGATGGAGAGAGTAAGCAAGAATGAGTCTCTTCTTCTGAAGTAGATCCACTTTCTATCAAATACATAGCCATTGAGGCAGAGACCGAATGACTCAATAGCTTAGTGTTGAGGATGCTCCCATGTCCCAGACCATGAGCTGATAAGCATACAGTTTTATGCAACATCACACAGCTTTTAGCAGGAGAAAAATCTACTTCAGAAGACGCTGGTGCCCCATGAGTAGGCCTCTAGCCATGGAGATGGGAAGATCTATGCTCAAATCCCTCTTCCAAATAAGGCAGAGGAGGGGTTTGAACCTGGACCTCCCATGCAGATGGTGCCCCAAGGGAATAAGGAGGTGTAGTGCCCTGTCCAGCATGAGGCCTGATCTGGTAGCTGCGTTCTGAGAAGGCTACCCTGTAATTGAGGCAGGCAGAGGAACGTCTTGCTTGTGACTCTGTCCAGGCCCCTGATGCTTGAGGAGCTCAGTGACATCAGACACAAAGTGGTGGCCATGTGAACACATAGCAGCCTAAACTAAGACACCTTTACCAGTGCACACATTGGCACTCCATAAGACAGCTTCCTAGGCTGTAGAGCATAAGGGGGGACAAGGCCCATTTGTTCATCCTGTGTTTTGTGCAGGAAAGGGCTGACCTGGGACCTAACTCCAAGAGATAGCCTATGGCTGCGAATCCTAAGAGAAGGGAGACGCTTCCATTCCTAATAAGCTTTGGCTCTCTGACCTCCCCTCTCCTGGCATTACCTCCTGGGCAGCTCTGCACTCAGCATACTGGATCCTATTCCTAGGTACCAAAGGGTATGTCTACACAGCAAAATGAAGGTGTGGTTGAGACACATGCTAGTCTACCCGTAGTGGCTTCATCTAGTTAGTAGAGGTACAGACAGCAGTGCAGGCTTCAGCATTTGTTAGCGACCAAGCTGCAAACTCTCCAGAGTCCATATATTGGTTGCTAGATCATGCTAAAGCCTGTGCTGCCCCATCTTTACTGCTATCCGTAACATATACTCCAGCCACACCTCCATTTTGCTGTGTAGGCATGCCTAATAACAAGGTGTCACAATGCACAGCCTATGTAGCCTTTCCAAATACAGGGCTTTGGCCCTGGGTTTACAAAGCCCTAAGACACCATATAGGAAAAAAGACAGCTCGATTTATCTGAGAGCCATTTGGGATTATGTGCAGTGATTGTGTTCCCGATCTGTACAGGCTGAGTCGGATTCAAAGCTGTGCTATCCAGTTCATCTAGACTAAAGGCTAGAGGATGGCTTGGACCTTCTTCTCATGGTCCCAGTTCTGAGGTGGGCAAAGCAGCTAGAAGCTGCAGCCACCTAGGATCTCCCTTAAGGTAAACTCCTAAGAGCAGTAGAGGTAGCACATTTCCCTGTTCATTGTGCTTATATAGGGGTGGACATGCACCCCGGCTGTTCTTGACTACCAAGTCTTGGAGCCATAGTCAGTCAAGCGTACGTTAGGGCAGTCGACTAGTCCCTGCCCAACCTCAGAATCCTGTGCGTCATCTACCCTGTTTGTCCAGCACCTCTCCACCTTCAGGGTGGTACGTGGGCATCAGACTCATTGCAAAACTGTCTTGAAGTGAATGTTCCAGTACATACGTAGAGACCTCCAACTGAGAGGCACGTAGCTAGCTCTGTTCGCACAGGCTTAGTCATAAAGGCAACACCTATTTGACTACACTGGTAGAGGTGTTGCCTACACAACAGCAATGATCCACCTTGCTGTGCCAGGACTCGCACACACCAAGAAGAGGTAAAGCTGCAGGACAGAAGCAGTTCTGCTCCTTGATGAAACCTGTGTTTGTGTCTACCTCCAGCTTACAGTCATCAGAGGTGTAAAGAGCAGTATCTAAGCACATCTGCCACAAAATGGGTAACACTCCAAAAACAAACTAGTGCATCCAAGTATATTTTGATCTTATGGCATTACCCAAATGTCTTGTACAAGAACTGATTCGTAAAAATAAAGATTAGCCTTCAAGATTATTTGTTGTCCAGCACAAAGTTAAGGCGGTGTAACTCCAAGCAATAGAGTCCACATTTGTTATAAAGCAGTGTATCTTAGTCTTAAAAATCCTTCTGTTAATCTAGGTGGCCAGATAATTTTGCTATGGATGTTAATGCAGTTTGGTAATAAAGTTCAATACAATTGTCCTTAGTCATTTTTTGAAGCACAATTTGACTCTGTTGGTATTCAGAGGCATTGTTCATCTTCTTGTTTAGCCAATGATTTGGTATGAATACGTATGGTACTTCAGAAAAGTATAATGAGCCATGTTCATACATACAACCCCAAAACCACAGCCAAGATGGCAGCTGCTGGATGAAATACTGTGCTCCCGATCTTGACACCCTCTACAGGCCCTCAAACAAGGGCTTAAACCTGTCCTTGCCTAAGTTAGTAGGAAATTGTCCCATATCCTCAATACAAGGAATCTGAGTTGTGGAGAAAGACATTCCCTGAAAGACAATGTCTAATGCTTTTGTATTATTTTATACCTGCTTGGTATAAGAGAAACTCTGCAAAATTTAGCCATATCCCGTTACAGGTTGAGGAAAAATATATTTAGCCCCTTGGCTCAGGGGGCAACTCCAACCCAAAATCAGCCCAATAGCTATAGGCGACAAGTCATATTTCCCCCAGCGCTGATTTATAGAATAAATCAAACATTTCTTGCATGAAAGGTTCCCCATGCCCCTGTCCAGAAGGGTCCAGTTTGGGGAGGAAATATTGTGCAAGAGAAAAACCCGGCATTCTCAGAATGTTCTGATTTACTGTCATATTTTCACAGGAATTTCATATTTTTTAAATCAATTCAAACTGCTTTAGTTTACCTGCAAGCAACATGTTCCTGCTACAAGTCTTATTTCTGGAAAATAGGAAATCTCTATAAGAAACAGGAAACATAATATAGCTTGAAGAATGGGAAATCAGTCCCTTTCAAACTCCTAGAAATTAAAACTTTGAATTGTAAAGAGACATGAATCCTTGTTGGAGAGATATTTTAGTGGACCAGCTGCATAATTGGGATAGACTGAAACAAGCTTTTGGGTATCACAGTACTCTCTCTCAAATCTCTGCTATGTTATGCTATGCTATGGATATGCTATGCGATGAATTTTCACACATTTCTAGAAGGAGCTTCTCCTGGTTTTGACCTGCTTCAGTAGTTGGTCAGTCAAATGTTAATCTCAGCAGCTTTGTGATGGGTTGCTGAAAGTTAAATGCTTAACATTCAGACAAAGGGCAGAGTAGGAGGAAATCACACAGGGCAGAAAGTCCTGGCTTCCCTGCCTGTCTAGTTCCAGGATGAGGTGACATCAGTCCTTGCGTGTTATCCCTCTGGTCCTACCACTAGCAAGGCTGAGCTGATAAGGCTGGAGGTAGCCCTAGGTGACAGCTTGTCTTGCACATAGCTTACCTTTTTGGGGTATCCAGAAGCTTGAAAAGCCCCAAGATACTATTACATAAATATTACGGTGGACAATATCAGTGATCCAGATCTAATCCATGCATGTGTTGTCTTCAGTGGGACTGTTTGCATGGGCAAGGAATGGTCATTTGGCTAACAGTCAACAGGCTAATAGTGGAGTAAAACCACTGATTCAAGCTAACATGCAAAGCCTCAGTTGGTATGAATTCGTTTAGTTCCCCTGATGGTCATAGAGCTACATTGATTTTTCAGCAGCTGAGGGTTTGGCCAACCATTACTGCTGTGAATTGAAACACACCCCATAGACTATAAATCATTATTATCCTTCCAGTGCCTATTTAAAAGTTTCATTAATCCTGGCACTGGATTCACAACCCAGCCCCAATACCTTGCTCCAGGTGAGCACTTTCAGACAGATCACAACTCCTCCAGTTGATACTAGGCGAATTTTATTCATATGCAGCAATAGGAAATAAAAGCAATGGAGGCAAAGCAAGATTACAACATACATTACCCAAATTCCCCAGTGCCCAGCATATGCACAAGGCAAGTAGTGTGTCTGGCTGGTACATAAATGCTACCTTGAGTTTCTTTGCTTGAATGTCTGATGTCAGCAAACTTGGAGGTCAGGGGTCAATGCCAATTTGCTGTTGTGAAAACTCCTCCTTTTGAATTCTTTCTCCTCTGATGACTCTTCATTTCCAGGTATCGCTGATTGGTTTCCTTGGGGCCATCATACTGTCCATGTTCTGTTTTACCAGCCAAAATCCTATCTTCATAAACCTATCACATGCACACACCTTAATTTGGTCATTTTATTTCAAACTGGATATCCCAAGAGTTTTTGCAAAGTAGGCACCATAGGCCTGGAGCCAGGCTTATCTCTATTATGAAAATAAGTTTGGATGCTTTCAGTTTCCCAGGATGTGTATGTCCATTGTCCTTGAACACCCTGTCTGCCTTAAAGGTTGTGAACCTGTGTGACAAACAGGCTTTTAGAAATCAATTAACCCTTGCCATTCCCTTAAACCATTGTTCTAATACAATATCTCCTTTACCTACAAGCCAATTCCTAAAAGCAAACCTGTAAATATCATTTTCTAGCCATCAAGTAGCATCCATGCAATTTACCTACAGACCAAGCAAGACAGGTCTACTTGTTTCTTATGCAAATTAAAATGACAACAAATGCAAGTTATTTGTGATCTTTCCATTTCAGTGTAACAACGATTTCACGGTCCAGAAGTGGACAGTACTGCCTGCATCCCAAACTCCAGAGCACAAAGAGATTACTTAAATGGTTCAAAATGTGGAGGGACAAAGGCAGGTAGGTATTAAGCACACTCAGCAGGAGATCCTTTGGTTTCCTGCAGGAAAGGAAGTGATGTCGGGTTTGATACATGGAAGCAGAGAAAAGTAAGGTGGATTAGTACCTGCACCCTTCTCTCCAGAAATACAGCTCAAATGCCAATCAGACTGACTCAGCTGAATTGACTTGTTACAGAGAGTATATTACTTGCTGACTGGGAGCATTTTTTAAAGCATCACAACTTGCAGGTGAAAAATAAGGTACCAGATTAGACTATTAATAGAAGATTGAGATTATTACTTCTCCTGTGAACAATGAATTCAACACACCAGAGTCACTGGATAACAAAATTTCATCTATAAATAGATGTTCTGGATGCAGCTTTTCCCTTAGTTTAGAATTAGGCTCCTGAATGTCAGTACTGGTTATTCACAGTCAAGGGCTTTTTTCTATAATGTCCCCAAGGCTCTTTACAGATGAACACCACCTTTCACAGGGAAAGCAGATCAGGCCAGTAAAGGCTATACTTGCCCAAGGTCATACCCAAAATCCCGGGCAGAGCTGGGAATAAAACTGAGGTCTCCTGGTCCTCGTTCTTAAGCAGTAAGCACATTTTCAACAGCCTTTGGTTCACAATATAATAGTCCATGCCTTGGCTGTAGGACATGCTCCCTTTCTGCACTCCCATCTGGATTTTTCAAAAGCCGAGTCATCACGTTTCAACAGAAAATAAACACAGATTATCACTGTCCCTTGGACAATGTTGTCTGTATGAATAATTAAAGGGAATTATTAATTATCCAGCTGCCTGACTCCCTGTGACTTCCAAAGGCAGCAAGTTGTGTCCTTGCCCTCTGTGCCTTGAATAATCTTCCCCTAGGTAAGTAGGTCCAATGAATCCTTGGAGCAGATTAGCAGCAGAGGAGTGGAGTCAAGCTCTCTCTGAACTTCAGAGAATATCCCCCTCCCCAATGTCTTTTGGCTGGAAAGGAGTATAAGAGGAAGGGGGTGGTCTATCAGAGCAAGGAATAATCCTGAGAGGGGAAAAATCAAAGTCCTCCCTACCACACCTTCCAACCACTGTACCCCTCAGCTCAAGCACTATTGGACTAAATTCAGTCGTTGCTGAAGGACCACATAACCCGAAAGCACCACCATGTGTGGGACGTGGGCATGTCCCTTCAACTCTGGCATGATAGCAGAGGTTGATTGCATGGGATCTTAATAGGAGCACGTGGGGAAGAGCAATGAGATGCATGCCGAACCCCCAACACTGGGTTCTGGAGCAACAGCAGTAGGCTGACCCATGAACAACCACACTTGGAATTGCACCAAGCCCTGACCTCAGGATTAGTTTCCCTCTCTTCTCACCACATAATTCCTTGTACAGATCCTGTTTGCTCAGGTGACGTGGAGGCAAGAGAGAGAACCGCACTCTACCTGTGTAGGCCGCTCCATATCCCGAACTACCCTAAACTGTCTACAAAAACATTATTATATGTGTGCAATGGGACATCAAGCAGTAACATATCCTGCCTTATCTCGTTTGCTGTTTCCATTATAAATCTGCAGCTCTAAGGATACCCATTTTTTCAAGGCAAAGGGTTAAAGCACGTTAGCAAAGAAAAGTGACCCTCATCTGATTGTCTGTCTTTTTAACACTCAAGATTAGAGTCTTCCTGCCCTTTGAACCACCAGGTCTCTACATGCAAATCATCCCCGACCGCACAGAGGGCCCTTAGTTAAAAGTTCCATTTCTTTGCGGCCTGAAAACTATCAGCAATATCTTTAATCTCGCAAAATTGGCAGAAAAGGAATCAGAATGAAAACGTAAAGCTTAATAGCATGTAAAGATTTAAAGAGCGGCAGATTATTTTCATAACAGCTGGTTAATACAGTCTCCGGGGAAAGAGCAACTGGAGAGCATGAATGAAAGTGCGTGACAACAGATATCAGATGAAATGTAGAGTAAGTCAAGTGCAATGAATGGCTTAGTCATTTAGCAAAGGTATGGCATGCAGAGACTCCATGGGCTTTGAGTTAGGCGCGTCTGTGTAGAAACTCCCCGCCTCTTAAGCAGCAATGTTGCAGAGCCAAATCCTGATCCTATTTGAATCCATGAGTTCTCTTTCTGTCTTCCATGTGAACAGTCCTGAGCTCACAGTACAGTCAAGCAAAGTTACCCCCATAATCTAGTTCCCTGAGCCAAGGCCAAATGTAAGCTCTTGCTCAGCAATCCCCTGTTTCTGGATGGCCAGCTTGCTACCGCAGGGGGCAGATAGCCAAGCTGAAGAAAGCAGCAGTGAATGTAAGGGACATCCCTCTATGGTGATTTTTCTGCCTGACTACCTGCCAAGCTCTGCCTGAGCTGTTTATGGGCCAGTAAGTAAGCAGTGTGCATCATGAAATGCCAACTTTCTACTTACTTCCCCCCCACCCCAAAGGCCAGCATTAAAACAATTAATGAGTTGTGCATTCTGCCCTCACACTTACAAAAAAGAAAGCACATTCAAACTAAGCCTGCCAGAGGTGCTACAACTAACTCAGGAGGTTTGCCTCATTGTGATCAAGCCACCATGCATTGCCATAATCACACTGCATGTCTGAGGTTTTTCAGCACTTTCCAGGGACGCTAGCAACATATTTGAGATATTAGCTAGGGATTTTCCAATGGCAAATACATAGTGTTGGGTGCGGGTGCCCTACTATTAAATGTCCTAGTAATCCTTTCAGTGGCAGATCTTTCTCTTCCCAAAATGCTTAATGGAAGGCAGAAGCGTCAAGTCGTAGATCTATATTCTGATTTATCTTGCACTCATACACATCTCGTGGGGCTCCTCCTGATTCACCTGAAATCCAGACTTTGTCTTCTAGCATTTTATTGTCCTGAGGGTGAGGGGAGAAGGGCTGTTTCTTCTGTAACCAAAGAGATTGAAGTATTTTGCTCCCTCTTTTATTTTTCAGAGTTTACGAAGAATAAGAGGCAAAAGCTCAGTGGCAAGAATGGAATAGGCTCTGCAAAAGATTCTCTCTCTCACACAGACATAAGACACAAATCTATATTATTATAAAGCACTTTTTACCAAGGGTCAGTTTTTACATTTTATAGCTGTCTGTGCAAAAGGCTTCCAGATTTCATAAGCGTCTCTTGCACTTCCGATTTCATACCTGTCTGCTTTGTACTGAGAACGGGAAAACTCATGCTTTTCATTTTAAAGAGATTTTTTTTGTATCGGTTCATACGTCACTATGATTGCAATCGAGCTTTATAAGCTCATTAGATGAACAATAATATTTGTAAGCGGTATTATACCATGGTGTCCCTCGTCCTCTTGCATTGGGAAAGCTTTAGTGCCGTGGGTAGGGTTACTAGTAGTGTGCAGCTTCCACTGTTATAGGGCTATGTAGGGACTTGCTGTGTGCCTCTGAAATGTAGTGGGGTATGAGTGCAGTAGTGAGGCTCCTTAACAGCTCTCATCCACTGGGAACCAACATTGCTCTGGACCTCTTTAACAAATCGAGGTTTTGCTGCAGGGTGAGATGTGCAACATGTCCCATGTAATATTTTCATATACTAGAAACCATTTCTAGAGCAATTTTATTACTAAGGAACGGCTTCTTCTTCTTCTTTTTTTTTTTTTTCAAGAAAAATTTGCAGCTTCAGTACTGAAATATTTTAAGCTTCAAGAATCCTGTGTATGATTTCCTAGATTTGTAGCAAAATTCTTTAAATGGTACCTTTTTATGACAAATCTGGTAGGGCAAGCATATAAAACCTATATCTGTGTTTTAGTCACAAAGCAACATATTCATTATTTTGAATGTAATACTCCAATGTTAAGCAGTGCATTCCTCTTTTTAAAAATGAAATAACAAAACTACCTTCTCATGTGTAAATATACTACAGGAAATCTCCCTATATTATCTTTCTGTATAATGTATTGTACTGCTAAATTATCATATGCTATTTAAATGTTTGAAATATTTAGAAAGTTGCATGCGGATTTCATATTTCTTTCTAAGACAAATGGAAAAATAAGTAATAAAATATATTTAAAAATGCTGAAGGCTGTGCTTCAACTTCATTAAGACTTTACGAAATGCAACCTGCCTCTAATGTGTCAGGTTTGGTTTTTTTCCAATTGAGGTCACACTGGAGCTGAAAAAAGCATAACCAAGTAAGTGAATGAAGATTAATAGACAAGACAGAGCAGTAACACTGTGGGTAACCTGAAAATGTCACTCACTGTCCAATCTAACTCCCATAATCTTTGTTGGAATTAGACTCAGCCAAAAGTGATTTACATTCCTTGTTCATATAGCCGCTGGTCCAGACACTATGAAGGTCTTAGCGAGTAGGATGTTTCAGGATCAAGCAGCCAAACTCAGATAATACTGCACAATAGTGTAAATGTAGAAGGTTTTTTTCCTCTGATTGGAAAGCAGACTGTTCACAAAATCTACATGCAAGTCAGGCTTTGACCATAGTCAAGAAACATGTAAAATAGCAAGCAGCTACAGCACAGTCCCATGCTTCCACCGAGGTCATTACCGCCTGGCTTTCTCATGCATTGATTTCCATCTAAGAGAATCGCACGAGTAAGGCAAGCAGGAGCAACCTTGCTACAACAAAGCAAACATTTGGGTTTTCCAATGTTAGGTGCAAAAGGATCACAGCACAAGGGAAAATCCTATTCCCCATTGAAGTCAATGGCCAATGATCTCACCCAGCCTCACCTCTAGCCTGGAGGTTTGGGCATGCTCCAGAGATGGAAGATCCAACCCATTAGGGTGTCAGCAGTTGCTATGTGCCAAGCTACTCAGGCCAGGGCACTTCTGGGTGTGCTCACACAGCAGAGCTATGGGTCCTAAGGACCTGAAGGTGAAACAGGGAAGTGCTTATTGAGCCTGGTAGATATCTCTGGGGTTATACAGCAGCATAGGCTTGAACAAAAAGGAGGCTCTGCAAAAGATTCACGAGCATATCGAATTATAACAGAAATATCAGAAAAGAAGGATCATGGGCTTGGACTTGAACACCTTACGTGTGTTTCGATTCTTTTCCAGATAAAGCCAATAAACCTTTTCTCTTCTGAACCAAGCCAAAAAAAGCCAACACACGTGCACTACATGACAAGCTCTGTACCTAGAGAACAGCATATGTCATAGATACCTTCTAGGCTACTTTAGTGGTGTGGGGGTATACCTTTTTATCAAGCATGCAACAAATTAGACCCGTGCCATCCCCATGTACCACTCTGATCTCCTTTCCCTGCCCAATCTTCTGCTCTGCTTCCTGCTCTCAGCCCTGTGCTCCCTGCCTGATCTGCTGCTTTGCTTTCTGCTTCCTGCACTGTCTGCCACTGTGCTGCCTGTCCGCTTGCTGCTCCGCCACATGCCAAACACAGAGGCTGCCTGTCCCAGCTGTGCCATAGGTTGGCCCCCCCTGTGCTACTTTATTGCATCAGCTGTGCTTCTGCAGGGGTAGCTACATCCAAGCTCATTTTCAAACAAGCTGAGAAGGCCCTATATAACAAGCCTGTTAAGCATGGATGTTTCACAGTGCAACACCTGAAGTACCTGACGCTACATCTGAAGTACTTGTGCAACCCCAGGAACGCTCTGCGGTGCAGAAAGCAAGGAGATGAATTGCTGCAGACCCTGTGGAAACACATTCTGGAAAATACAACCCTTCTAAAATGCTTGTTTAAGTAACAGCAATTTGAATGGGCTCGGGTGCAATCACAAGGTGATTTTCTCCATAGAGTCATGGTTTTCTAAGGCCACGAGTGCCTGTTAGATCATTTCCACTCATCTCCTCTATAACAGACGCCGTAGAAATTTACCCTTTCCCTCCATATCCAGGTCTGCAATGGGTTTTACAGCTCTATCAGAATGTATCTGGTCCTGGTTTAAGACTTCAAAACCTCTCCTGGTAGTCTGTCCTGATATTTCATCTTCCTGCTG
>NW_005841875.1:1672013-1683925 GCF_000455745.1 Alligator sinensis
GAGCGTGACAAATTTCCACTTTGAAATTGGCTGCCTTGAACTTTTCTATCCGCAATTCAGTTTGCTTTTATTTTAGCAGCAATTCTATATGCTCGTGCTGTTTTCAAAACGTGCTTCGGATGATCCTGTCTAGCAATATGTTGAATAGTCTCCAACCTATGGTGCCAAGCTCACTTTGATAAACAGAAGCCAAGAGTGCGCAATGACAAAAACCAAGCAAACTCCCAACCACATACCCTGAACATGATGTTTTTAATGTTCATCCTTCCCTCTCCACCCTTCCACTTGGCATCAGGTATCAGTGGGCTACATTCATTGAGCAATTATGCTATCAGGTTCTGTTTTAATACGAGTACCAAGGTACATCTAGCAGCTGCACTGAAAGCACATGACAATAGAGGAAAGACTTTGCCTTCTTTTTTCCAGCCTGTGCACTACATGGGATTAGTAATGTTATACAGGGCCTTTCACCACTTGCATTTCACTTGTTCATATATGGTCCAGGGCAGTGATGGCCAAAAGTTTATTAACAAGTGATAGCTGTTCAGTGACCTGTGTTAAATGAGTTGGTGCTCTCAGTCCAGGTCTTTGTCTCCAGATGTCTGCTATGCCCCTAGTTACTCCGGAGCTCCCTAAATCAAACCACAACTCCCTAGTGAGGTCTATAAACAAGGAGATTTACTGACCACGTTCAAGCTGCGTGAATATTCCCACAGTATTAACTAAATTTCCAGAGTGCTGTCAGAGCGAACACTGGTCTCAGTGTTAAACTAGGCCTGAGATCTCAAGGGACAATCTTTTAATTGGTTATTCTAAAATCCTGGTTAAGAATCTGGAGGCAGTATCACCAGGAAATAAGTATAAACACCACTTTCTTGGGAAACCCAGCCATGCGGTTTAGGAGGGACTGTGGACAGAGACCAAATTACCTTCCCACCCGTGAGCTTATCCTGCCAAGATGCAATCACGTCTAATTGGCAGGGCCGTCCAAGGAAGCAGACTCTGACACTCAATATGCCGTGTCTCTTACTGGGCCCTAAAGTTTAAACTGTTTTGAAGCATCGATTGTCCTCATTTAGGATGTGCATCCTCCAAAAGGGTTTTCCTAGTGGGTTCTAAAATGTGGAATCTAAGTAAATACTGGCCACTTTTTTTTTTCCAAACCTAGACCTCTTAATCCTGAAATACCCATTGCACTTTGAATACGAAGCCATTTATAGTGAGTCAGCTAAGCACAGATTTCAAGAGCTTAACCTTAGGCGACCAGCTTTGGAAATTCTGGCTTCACTTCCCACCTTCCACCCATCTCAGCGGGACATCCACTGGTATGGGTTGTTCACTACAAGGGGTCGTTGCGTGTGGTCAAGGTGAAACGCATACATATTTCCCCCTGATTTCGTAGAGCTGTGTTTATGGGTCTTGTTGAACATCCATACCAGGATCTATGATTCAGGCATTTCTGCACAAGTTCAAACCTGCAAAATATGAAGTGGTCCCTCGGAAGGTGCTTGAAGGGCTGGACCTTGTGTGCACGTAGATATTTTTATAATGTGCCTCCTCCTTGAAAGTCACCCTGGACTGTGTGTAATATCTTTACCAAATAGGCCGCAGGCCAGAATAGGACCAGTGATTGCCATTATCTGAGGAATAAACAGCCAGCAGCTGTCAATGCAAGCTCCAAACATCTTCGCCCCAGCACATATGACCGCGCTAGGCAATATTTCTTGTAATCGCCCACAGGTCTACTATCCTATTCCTAGCTAGCTGGCAATAATGCGCGGTGTCATTTTGCACAGGAGGCTGCAGGGCTCTGCAGCATGCAGCTGCTTTCCAGCTCGCTCAGGCTGGTGACACTGTGCCGCGGAGTCTGCTTCCCAGCCTGCCGGAGCAAGGAGCCACTTCCAAGGCCCGAAGACCTGCTGCTGAACGAACCTGAGAAGCAACTGTTAAAACAGGGGCGTTATGGTTAATTGATGCAGAAATGCAGTGTAGGTAATTGCTTTCTAGTGCCAATTAAATGACAGCAAATGACAGCAGCGTCAGTTCTAGGCCCAGCTTCCACAAGCTTATGAAGTTTTCTGCTCGGTCTGCAAAGCGCAGTAAGGGAAGCACCGCATGTCAGTTCTGCGCTCATGAACCCCAGAGATGAAGGCAATGGAAATGCTCCAGAGCAGCCCTGGGCGCACCCCGATGGATTCTCCATCTCAGGGGTACTTACTGCCACGTGCCCACTTCTGCTCTAAAGCAGTCGCATGGCATTCACTACTGGGTCAGACGCACATAGAGTCGGCGGGCGTCATTGGGGCATCCTTTAGCTCCGTCTGGACACGATCTCGGTGGACTGGATTTCTAAAGGTGTATAGGCTCCCATTAAAATCAAGGAGAGGTTCCGTTTAAAATTCAGCCTTCTGTGCCTCTGTTGCTCCATATGCAAACTGAAGATGATAACACATCCTTTTCCTGCCATTTTGCCTATTAGCGTGTGTTTTCTGAGGCAAGGACTATGGCTGCCTCTAGGTTTGTACAACTCCTAGTCTGACGTGCCACTGAACCCAGGCAGAGCTCGGAGGCGCCACCATAATAGTAATAAATGTCCTGTGACTTATTATTCTCATGACTTTATCAAATCCTTAAATCCCTGACCTCTAGTACAGACCCGCAACCTCACTTTCTACCTTCTTTTTAAAGACCATATATTTAGCATTCGTATGAACTAGTGTAGCATGATGCCAAGGAGCTGGGGATGACAAGGAATACGTACAAAGGGAACTCTCAAGTCCCCGGGTCCACTGATCTCTAGCCCCTCTATTATGGCATCCCAGTTTATTAAATCCCAAATCATCTCTTTATTGCAACGCACAAGCTCCAGGGCTGAAGACCCCTCTCCCATTTTTCATGTCATTAAACAGGCTGGCTGGCAGCCAACATATTTCTCCAATTAATAGGTCTGAAGAAGTGGGGTACGTGATGACAGAAGGAAGAGCAAAAGGGACATCTAGCGGTGACTATAAATGCCTGCATCATTCCAGGAAAGGTTTTCGGGTCCTTTCGGCTATTGTTCTTTATCAGCTGCTGGACTATCAATCTGTGGTCCATGGATCCCTGGGTCACAGACTGTGTCTGAGGGGTCCTTGAGAGATGACTATGAAAAGAAAGTTTCAGATCCCAGAAACCGCACCTGAGCCTCTGGAAGGACCTGCCAGTGTTTGCCATGGGCCGATCGTTCCAGGCCCAGCTCTGGTTTGTTCCAGTTGTAAACCCCGGAGAGTGAAATGGTTCCCAAAGTCTGCAAGCGCTGTTGGATGACAGAAGTAAAACCCAGCTCGAATTGCCCTTCTTTGTGGCATTTAATTAAGGATTCTGAAGCAACCGATCTTTGTGTCTTTTCATGGTTAGAAATCCACATGGAAAAGAAATCTCTCTGAACAGCCACCAATCGATGCTTTGTTAGGTTACTAGGCACTAAATGTGCTACATCTGAACACTTAGCACTTCAAGAGAAAGAGGCTTACTAAAAGGAAAGGAAACAACAGGCTTTTTTTCACTAGGCCCTGGCAATTTTGAGCTCACTTTTAATCCCCGGAAGAAACATGTTTTCCCTTTATCCTTCAGTATTTTTGCTTTCTTACTGCCCGTTCCATAGGAGTTTATAGAAATACCTCTTCATTTCTGTTACATTCACAGTGGGCACGTCTACACAAGACACTTACTGCGCAATAGCTTAATAACATGGCGCAGCAGCGAGCCGGTCAAAACCCATGCTAGCACGCTACCGCGCAGTTATTAGGCTATTGCACAGTAAGCGTCACCCAAAAAAACCCATGCCGGCGTTACTGCGCAGTATCTGTAATTTAATTAGTATGTCATTAAGCTAGTGCTAAACTAAATGCGCAGTAACTACTTCACATTAATGAGCGTGTAGACGTGCCCCATTGCACCTTATGGCCACATCCAGACAAGCACGGCTGTGCAGTGTGTGGCACCGCAGACATGTCTATGGTGCCACAAACCACATGTTCAGCTGTTCTTGGCACTGCAAGCACAGGGGATTTTTTTTGACTCCTGGATATCCAGGAGACCCCCCAAGACCTCAGGTAAGGCTTCTGGGGCCAGTCCAATGCTGGCCCCAGCCTCCCCTACCCCACCTGGGGTAACTTGCTGCATGCCAGCAGGCGCATGGCACAGGCGTTCCCTGGGGACAACTAGCAGCGGTGCCCCGAGGAACCAAATGTCCACACTCGTGTAGGCGTGGCTTATGTTTTTTTCCTTGGAGTTGATTTCAGCTTGGTTTTTAAGCCCATAAATCTGACCACTTTGCCAATGCAGTAGGAAAAACAAACCAACCCACAACTAACTAAGTACAATGGTAGGCAGCCGACTCGAAAGACTCGAGAAAGATGTTCAAGCGTGGCATTACTCTGTAGAAATACCATCAGGAGTCTCTATGGTAACAGCATCCGTTCCTTCCCCATTAGGTGCTTTGTTGATCAATAAAAAGCTGCTTGCTAAGTCTCAAATTCAACCTATACGTCCATAATCAATCCGGTTTCTCTCCTGCCTCTTCATCAATACTAGCCAGAAGAGCTCTGCAAGGCAATTCTGGTCCCTGGTGCACCCATTAATATTCACTGTCTTCAAGTCATGCCCTCAGGGACATCTGTGAGTGCACCAGATTTCTACAGGTGTAAGTGCCTGGCGTGTGATGGCCGATGCTTTTCATAAAGCACGTGGAGGTGTACAATCTTGCCCTATAGCTGCTTTGACTTTGCAAGAGTAAAGGGAATAAAAAATCTGTAAAAATAACTGAGCATGTGAGACTATATGGACACTGTTATATGGTCTCCCTGCAGAGAAGGGCTGTACTTTGGAGCAGAAGCAGCTGAGTGATCACAGATTCAGAAAACCATAGGCCTAGCTAGGCAAAGCAGTGACCCAGAATGGCATGTGGCACTGTCTAGAGATATGTGATGGGGAGAAGCGGCGGAGGTGGACAGGAACAATACGGGCAGCAGATTCAGGAGCGGCGGTAAAATGGGGAGCATCGAGACAAGACGGAGCAAGAGAAAATTTACGATGAGAATCTAGTCAAAGCCCTGGCAGCAAGAGCTGGAAAGCAATGAAGCGGTCTTCCAAGGGTGAGAGGCCCATCATTTGATATGTCGAAATGATATCCCAGCAAATATATCAACAGGAATAATGTTCTGGAGAAGGAAAATACCTAACAGAAGTCAACTCTATGATCCTTTGAGTCGTACTGGACTTGTCCCGAATAGATTGACCTTTGAGATCAGGATTGGAAAAGAGAAGAAACAAGAAAAAGAAAAACAGTAAAAAATGCACAAGGAAGAGAAGAAAACGGTCACATTCCCATTGGCTCCAATATTATCAGACAGAGAAATGTAGGACAAACCAACTTTTAGTGCAATTCAGGTCCCAGCTCTAAATCCCATCCTAATCCCCACCGCCAGCTGGCCTGGGACACAGCACTGCAGAGGCAAATGTGCCAGATCTCTCCCCTCCACTCCCCCCACCAGCAACAAATGCTGGGGAAGGTCATCACATGTGGCTGGTTACATGATTATGTCTTGCAAATGAATCTGGATACCAGCCAGCTCTGAAATCCACTCCGACTATTAGGAGTTGAAAGATGTGACCTTTCGTTGGAACGGTAATTTTCTCTGTATTTGCCTGGACCTATGCCCTCAATCATGGTCATTCAGTTAGTTGTTATTAAATTAGAGGACTAGGTTATCGGTCTACAGAGTATCTGCAACCGCTGTGACAGAAAGGATGGCTGTTTGGTTAATAGATCACACAGGGCTATTGGTTGATCCCCAGTTTTGCTACAGACCTCTCAAACAACTCCGGCCAAATCGCTCAGGCTTGGCCATTGCAAAGACTTAAGCATATTATTAATCTGATGTACTGAATAGCTCCATTCCTTTCCCTCTGTAGCACAGGTCCCTGCCTATGAACTGGGAATGATACTACCTCCTTTCTTCCCATCTTATCTGTCTTATCTTCTTAGGGAATAATCTCTCTGACACAGACAGTTTCTTACCCCATGCATGAGGAGGACCTAACATACTGAGGGCCTGATCCCAGCTGGAGCTGCAAGGGAGTGTGGTACTACCAGTAAACCCAGGCCTATATAATCCAGTAAATTAAGACCAGGAAACAATCGACTGTCAAAACTCTGACACAAGCTAAAGGATTTTCATTCTTAGTGTAAGCAACATGCCAGGATTTGGGATCTAGTGCTCTACAGATGCTGAACCATGACCCCATCAGGTATGGGAGCTGACACTGCTGTCTGCTTAAGGACAGTAGGATGTGTTTGATAATGTCTTTTTTAATGGGATGGCTCTATAGTTGGGAGAGAGGTTAGACAAGTGTTTGGACCCCAAATGCCCTTAGGCTGTACTGGCACCTCTCTTCTGTGACAAAGGCAAACACCAGGTAAAGCACTGATTTTTGTTTCACCCCACGTTGTAAATGAAAGTGGAGCCTTCCAAAGGGCAGCGAGCCTGTGGAGCAAAGAGAAGTCAGCAGAAGTAATTGCAGACCAGGTGAAAGAAGGGTTGAGACAGATAAACCTGGTTCTGCAAATGCATTTATATAGGCAACCTTCCATCCTCTGGATCGTGGTGTACAGATATGAAGCGTAGTTGATGCCTGATGAATCTGCCTGTGACTGCCAAGCCCAATTTGAGAGCCACACAGCTTGTTACGAGTTTCACAGATCCACGTGTTGTGCGAGTTGGAGACCAAGTTTGCAGCATGCTGCTTTCTTCTTTCTCGCTCTGCTTCCATCCTCTGGATCAAAGCCACGTTGTGTCGAGCTGCATCCTGGGCCAGATGTTCCCTCAGGACCAGATAGGATCCTGCACGCTCCTCCCAGCTTTCTGCACGGACGCTGACGGACTTCATACCATTTCTGCACATGTTGTGGTACCACCACAGAGGGAGACCCTGCTTTCTAAAATCCCACTATGCAAAATATTCTTGGGGGAAAGTCTTCCAAATGAATACCTGCCATTCAAAAGGAAAGAGGCCCATTAATACCTGGAGAGCACAGAGGGGTTAGGGGAGGGCCAGGTACCTTGTAAGAGAGCCATAAAATGCTTAACAGACATACTATTTCAGATTGATGGCAAGGGCTGCCACCTCGTGGCTTCTTATGTTATCTGCTAGTGGCCGGTTCAGAGCTAAATAAGTAAACTCCTGAACAGGTGGGACAGCTACAACCCACCTAGGAGCCAGCAGGATTGCTTGAGGGATGGGGGAAGTTTTTTAACTGCTACTTATATGATGCTTATGTGGGGCCCCCTGCTAAATCCAGACCACTGCCAAGAGCCAGGCCCTGTCCACTCGCACACAAGCGTGACAATTCGGTGGAGTCGCTTGTATTTCAGCAAGGCTCTCAGGCTTTCCACTGGTGTCCGATAACTGTCCTCTCATGAACTGCAGAGTGAACTGATGAACAGTTTGATCCCGAGCTCACAAGAGTCAATGCAAAGATCTCCAGTGACTTCAACAGCTGTTGGATCTGGTCTCTGCTCTCTTCTACTTGCACTTTTGACTACAATGAGGGTGTTTGGGGCTTTTTTGAAGAATAGCCAATTCTGCAAAAAAAAAAAAAGAATGGAGTTTTAGAGAAGCCAGAACTATTTGTGAGTTTGAGTTAAACTTGGCACAAAGCTACCGCAGGATCTGTTTAAAATGGCAAAATATTTGATGTTTTAGTTTATCGTTTTCATTTAAAACAGCCCTAAATTTAAAAAATAAATAGATGTTTTCACAAAGGGGTAAATAGCTCAAAAATGGAACCAAACGACTCCTTTCCAATTGAATTACATATTTGAGATTGAATCAAAATGGGAAGATAAGCATTTTTAATTATTATTATTTTTAATCTGCATCTGTTCAGCCTGAGCAATAATCCTCCCCCAATTTTTCAGCTTGGCCACTAACCTGAAAAAAAATTCACCCAGGTCTGTTTTCAGTTGCCTCCAGCACCCCATCCACAAGCCTTCCTTTGTGGGAACTAGGGCTAATAAATCATTGATCTGAGCAATTCCAATGAACCAGCTTATTTTTTAAGCCACAAGCAGCCAGGAAAAGCTTCCTTTTCTTCTCTCAGCCATGAACATTTCCCCTTCCTCACATATTGACTTCAGGCCCTCCGTAGCAATATTCAATTATGGGCCAAAGAGAAGCTTTAAATCCAATATCTAATCAATGCCAAGAGCGCTTTCCAAAGGATATGCCACATTTGCACTTGCTCCCCATGTCCTGCACTCCATGATCACATTACTATACACAGAACTGCTATTTGAGGGTGTCTAAAATGTATTTGCTTTTTTCTCCCTTTCTCTCTGAGGTCTTTATGGCTGGACTCATGAAAACTAGGTCTGACATAATTTATCGGTGTAACTATGTCGCTAAGCGATGCCTGCATAGCTATGCCATTGGAAGCCCTCAGGTGAATCCAGTTATACCGAGGCATTTTATCCTGCTCTAAAAGATTTCATTTGGCTGAATAAGTTTGACTACCACAAGCACTTTTGTGTTGATACAACTAGATCTATGGTGGATAAGAGAGTGCCATGTTAAAGCAGCAAAAAAAAAAAACCGCAGGGAAGGCCTATGGATTTGCAATATGATGCCTTGGGATGAAACCCCAGCCCCTTTTATCTGCAGGACAGCCGAAGAAATGCATCAAAATATCCCCTTCATTTTTGGTTGCAATGCGCAATGGGATTTCTCCCTGGCACCTCTGCATCCCATCTGTTAAAATAGTGTCAAGGTTATATAGAGGGAGCTGTTTATTTTAACTTTTACTGCTCACTGTTAAGAGCCCGTCTCTGCATCTTCCCTGCTGTTCACAGGCTCATGGAACATACCCAGGTGTCTGTAGCTCAGCATCCAGTTTTGATGTCTCCTTCTGAGTGAATACACCTGGTTTTAGGATACCGCCATACCATCTTCCTGGCAGCTGCCCAGGTTGGGAGCAGAGCTCTTTCGAACCCTTGCAGACCCTGAACATGCTCGGCGACTCTCTGTTTACAGCAGGGAGTTTAAAGAGCCCGGCGCCACGCAAAGAGAAGTTAAACAGCACACCATTGCTAATCTTAACCCCATTTTAACAGTTGGGCTGCGCCTCCATCCCCCAGACGGGGGGTTTCAACTTGTGACATGCACCCACGTTGAACTCAACACCTCTGCAAAAGGCAAGCTGGTTATTTAGGACTAAAAGTGTGTTTTGCACCAATACGGATTCACCAGTTTTGACTTTATTTTCAACGTCACGTCAAATTCTCTCTCGCTGATATGAAAGAGCTTCTTTTGACGTGAAGACACTAGACATTATGTACAGACGTCTTTGTGCAGCGCAATGTAGAAAGTGCCAAAAAAGCACAACTCGCCTGGAACAGAAGTTTACAGGTGAATGGTTGTAAGGAACAGCCTCAATTTAGAAATATTAAAGCCATCGCAACTTATTTTTAAAGAATATAATATGTAGCATGCAGAAGACTGGGTGCTGTGGGATAGCAATATGCCAATACTTTATTAAAAGGTGGAATGATCTGACTAAATCATTTGGTTTCATTATTTGTCCACTCTCTCTGTAAGCACATATGTATCAAAAGGCATATGCAGGCGTATTAGTATTGTTATTAACTAGCTGTACTTTAATTGGTACTAGCTGTACCATAATCCTTTGGGCACTAGTCAGGGACCAGAAGCTTATTGTGTTCAATGCTGTACTAACACAGAACAGAGACACATCGCTTGAGAGGTTGATCTTGAAAATTATAGTTAAAATTACTTTCCAAATGTATTTGTACTGTTTACGTGGTGCATATTAGAATCTAGTTTTTTGAACGATAGTTCATAAATTAACTATTTTGCTTAAATAAAAGGCTCTGATATTTGGACAGGTTGTTTCTTTCCACTCTCCTGGTACAATCCCTGCTGTCTCAAAGCCAGATGCCAAGTGAAATGGTCTTTTCCTCGGCACACATTTGGTGATAAGATTATCTTCATCAAGGAATTGTTAACTGTGTAAAGTGTGTGTAGTCCAAAGTTTCAGCTGTCTAAAGACTGGCTCTTACAGGCCCAGTCAGACACCTGCATAAAAGCAACCTGATTTTCTAAAGTGCTGAGGCTTTCTAGCAATCGAGAACTTCAAAAGAAGCTGGAGGTGTTGGGCACTTGTAAAAAAAAAAAAAAAAAAATCAGGCCACTTTTATTTCGTTGATTTAGGAACCGGTCTGTAAGCAGCCAAGTTGTGTTCTTAAATGACTGTCGCAGGCTTGTGCTTCTCAAACCAGCTGGAATAAAGGTCTATTAAATATAGCCTAGTTACTAAAGCTATTTCTCAGCAGTTTGGTGAGCCTTAACTTTCCTGTTCTTGAAGAAAGCTTGAAAAGTCCTGGACAGCGTTTGCTAATTCGCAACTCATGACACACCAAGAGATGGCGCCGTTTTCTACGGTTAGTTCCCTGGAGAAACTCCACTCCAATAAACTCACTGAAGTAAAATCCCCAGGACTGAAAAGGCACAGTATTAAGTGGAACAGCTGCTTTCGCTGTTGTCCAATACAAGTATCTAGTAGGATTAAAGAAATAATCAGGTTCTAGGAGGAGAAAAACGAAAAAGCCAGGGTGACTTCAGGCATGCATTAAGAGGGAACTTGTCATTTTATCCCCAGAATAGCAAGACTCCATCGCCTTCTCTCACTCCAGTCCCTGCTGAATACGTAAAGCTGGAGTCTTGCATGAAAGCAGAGAGGAATCTGACCCAATGTTTCTAACTGTCTTTGAGGTTTCAGATCAATTCGTTTATGCCCACTTCTTGATGGGAAAAAAAAACCAAGCACTGCCCGGAGAGAGGGTATGGTGGGTCTGGTTTGCAAAGCAGTAAAGGGTTCCCCAAGGTGGGAAGATCCACCCAGAGGAGACCAGATGCTGACAGCAAACTCCCGAATGTGACTGCAGCGAGTTGCATTCGTTCTGCTGCCTTCTGCTTTAATGTCATGCTAATTGTTTGTGTCATTCTCCTTCCCTCTGTCCGTGCCTCCCCTGGAAGAGGTGAGTTAAGCAGCATCTGACCAGGTAGAGAGACGAGGGCAGCAGGCGGCTAGCTACCAGCACTTGGCTGTGGGACCATGCGTGGGAAGAATAGGGCAGGGCACACAGGCCACAGAGCTGGGTGTGCAAGTGTCAGGGTGTGTGGTCATATGAGTGTTGTAGTGTAAGAGCAGTGTGCGTGTGTGTGTACTGTAGGGGGCACAGAACATGTGCGTGTGTGCATGCGCGCACAGGGGCCACAGAAGCTGTGTGTGTGTCTGCATCCACGTGCATGCGCATGTGCGTGGAGGGGAGGAGAGGACACAAAATGTGTGCGTGTTTATGTTGTATGCACACAGAGGACACAGAATTTGTGTGTGCACCTGCATGCACAGGAGACACAGAACTTGTGTGTGTGTGTGTGTGTGTGTGTGCATACATGCATGCAGGGCACACAGAACCTGTGCATTTCTGTGTGTAGGGGACACACAACGTGTGTGTGTGCATGAGTATGCAGGGGACACAGAATGTGTGTGTGCGTGCGTGCACAAGCACATGGGACACAGAAGCTGTGCGTGTGTGTGTGTGCACACAGAGGACACACTTGTATGTATGTGTACGTGTGTATGTAGGGGACACAGAACCTGTGTGTGTGTGTGTAGGGGAGGACACAGCATATATGTGTTTGCATGAGTGTGCAGGGGCTACAGAACCTGTGTGTATGTGTGTGTGTGCACGCATGCAGGGGACACAGAACCTGTATGTGCATGTGTGTGTGTGTGTGTGTGTGTGTGTGTGTGTGTGTGTGTGTGTGTGTGACACGCGCACTCCCACGCA
>NW_005841875.1:1684308-1693073 GCF_000455745.1 Alligator sinensis
AAGCCTCGCCCCCATTTCCAAAGGATCCCAGGCCTTGGCGGATCCCGTGCCACGCGAGCCCGGCTGGATCCCGGCGAGCTCCCGCCCCGGCAGCCGCAAAGGCCCCGGTTTCCATCGCTGTTGCAAGCACGAGCTGTTCCCTGCCCAGGCAGGACGCAGGGGAGCCCCGAGAGCTGCGCCCTGAAGTCAGGCATTCATTATCATCCGTCACAAGTCACCCCCCTCCCCTTTTTTTTTTTTTTTTTAATTTTGGCTTGACCCGATTTTTTCCTCCTTTAAAAACCAGTAGAAGAAAATAAGAAAATCTCTTGTGGCTGCAATACTTGTACGTACAAAGCCAAGGGAAGGGATTATACCAGGGATTAACATTTTAAACTCCCTTACCAGACTTTCTGACTCAAAAGATGCTTGGGCCAGTAATCGTATTACTGTCTTCGGGATTATGGCTTTACCAGAGCCGAGCCTTATTTCAAACCAAATGGGAAGAAAGTTGTGGTGGCTTCTTTTTTTCCCACCTCCTTCTCCAAAATGAGCAGAGGATGATTTGGGGGGTGAAGGGGTGTAGCTGGGTCCCCCTTCCTGGTTTTGTTGAAATAGAAACGGCCTCTTCGCTTCTTCCCTCCCCAACTAGGCTGGAAGAAGACTGCACAAGTGCCTTTTCTTGTCCCCTGCCTTCTCCTAATTCCTGGTCATTTATCCCGTATTAAAACTTCTTTAAGTAAGAATAGGCCAGATTCAAGCACCTGCTATGCAAATGGCAGCAAATCCATCCCTTCTTCTGCTGGGGGGAGAAGGGGGGAGAAAGCGGAGCAGCCCTGGAAGCAATGTGCATTCACCCAGCTCTAAGTGTAGGGTGAGCTGGCTGTTCATATGTAAACGTCTTTGCAGCCCTGACAGATTGCTAAATGTTACACAAGATGCTGATATTCAAAGAAATTCTCCAGCACTGGACCTCAGTCATCCCATCCCAGCAGCGGTTCCCTTCTCCAGCACCATCTTATTCCACATCTGGGACGCAACGATGCTTTCATGCCATAGACTTCCTCAAAAAAAAAAAATACAAGCTTATTTATATCCCAAGATCAGCACTTGAAACAAAGCTTGAAGGGAATCCTTTTTTTCTCCCTCTGCCACATTCATAGAGTGCCCGTCCTTGCTAGTCCACAAGAGGCATTTTAAAATAAATCCGTATATTTTGTAAAAGTATTTTCTGGAGGGAGGGTTGTCAATAAAAGGGGGGAGATGGATGAAAGAGAAAAAAAAATCTATTAAAAACAACCCCATTTGATTCATGCATGTCTTTTTTAAAAAGCACAAATAGTCTCATCTGAATTTCTCCAAGGCTTATGAGAGCTGGGGCAGGCGGGTTGGGGGCACAGATAACGCTGCTAAGGAGAGAGTGGGTTTTTTTTTTCTCCCCTTTCTTTTCCCCCTGGCTGTTGGATAACACGGATTAGTTTTGTGGCAACTTTAGAGCAAGTTTCATTTTCTCACGTGGCTTCCTCCTGAACTGCAGTCCTCTCTCGTGCAGGTCTAATCCCATCAGGTATTCTGCTCGGAGACTCCTGTGTCGGGCACTTTTATCCCCAGACAAGAGGGCTTCTTGCACGCTGCCATCCATCCCTCTGAAAGCTAAATCAGCTTGTCACAAATGTTATTTTCCCCACTTTTGGGGGGGGAAGAAGGTTAAATTGGTGTGGATTCCCATTGCAACTGCCCACCCCCCACAAAACCCTCCCCTCAAACCTGATCCTGATTTTCCAATGCCCTTTCCTATGAGCATGTATGTCCAGACCCCATGCCGGAGTGACGCTGATGCTCTTATTTGGAGACAGACGCTTTTGGACTGAAAATGCATTGTTTGGGTTGCTCTAAAAAAGAAACAAGTTACATGCCAATTCTACCGAATGCACAAATCTAGATATATAAAGCCCCGGATCCCATAAACCCAATGGGGCAGAGGATGATTTTGAAGAATGATGCTTGGCATTATAAATAAATGGTGCTGGATCCTCTCCCCTCTGCCCTAAAACCACAGAAAGTGAGACTTTTTTTTTCCCCTCTCTCCTCTTGAACACGGGAGCATAATGCCCCGTGAGCTCTAATAATTGATGTAGGTTATAATTCTTCATTGTCCCATCAGTAGTCTGGGAAAAGCGGAAGAAAAGAAAATGCCAGAAAGTTATGGTAAAACTTCAGATGCGACAGAAGTAGCTTTCTTTGCTCACGCTGGGAGTGTTTGAATAAGAAGAATGCCCCTGCACTGTAACAAGCTAAAAGAATGAAGAAGACAAAGGATTTCAAGAAAAAGGTTTAGATAGAAGACAAGGCAAGGGAAGCTGAAAGGAAGGGGGAAAAACCCATTTACAATGGAACAATGCATGTACTAATCGCTTTGATATATTATACAAACCCAAAGACCCAAAACATTGTGTAATTATTTATAAATGACTTCTCCACTCCTGTGCATAATACCGCAGAAAGAATAAAACTGCAGGCTCCTCTCTAAACTATTTCTAAATAGACCCTGGCTCAAAAGGAAGCAGAAGTGTTTGAAAAAAAAATAATTAATGGTTGATTTTATGGTTGTCTCATTAAAACATTTTAATTACAACAAACAAAATGCATTAGTGCTCGCAGGGAGCAATCATTTCCCTACCACTCTCCCCCTCCCTTTAAAAGAAAAAAAAGTTAAGTCGCATTTTTCTTTAAGTCTGGAAAGAAAGATTTCTCGGTATTTCTGCCTAATACTATGGGGAAAGTATTGATTCTAAAGTACATAATGGGCTCAAATGCAGATGTTTAACAGGTATTTCTGAATGGATTTAGCTCCTGGTATGAAAATCCTGAATACACCAGCCTTAAGATTTGTGCTGTCAGGAACAGGCTTTGAAAAGGATCGGAGCGCTCTTGACATTTCAAATAGGATCATGGGATCGTGCCTTCCAAATATGATCCTTAGCAGAGCTGCTTCCAAAGGACAAGAAAAACTGCTTTAGAAAGAGCTGCAGGTGCATTTTGTGCCCAGTTTTCTCTCTGGACTCTCAAGATGGTCCATTAAGGACCGTTCAAGCCCATTCATAGCCTCTGGCTGCTGAACTGGAAGCTGACTCCAAGGAGGTGGGGGTGTCCTCTGGGGAAAGCACCTTATGCCCATGATTAACTTGTACAATTCTGAGTGACTACCCGACGGTACAAAAGGCATTTTATACCTCCTCTGCAAGGATTTAAACACTGGCCACAAGCCTTTCACCCTCCCTGCATCAGGGTACACAGCAGCAGGGCAATGTCATGTGCTGTGCAATTGTCTTCTGGGTTACCTACCAGGAGTCCATTCACAAATCCCAGCATTTGCTAGCAACCTGTCATGTTCTCCTCCCTCTTCCCCACAACATTGCAGCCAGATATTCAGCTGTGAAGATGTGTTGTTCTTCCCCATCCAGCTCTCCACTCAGTTGACATCTAGTATCTGCTGTATCACCCTCTTGCTACTTGAGGGGAAGCAGCTGGATGATCATGGACCTGATCCAAAATCCACAGAAGTTAATGAAAAGGCTCCCCCTGACTTTAAATGGGCATTGGATCATGTCCTTTGTTCCTGGGGATGGTTTAGGAAAATGGCTATATCCTCAAAAATAAAAAATAAAAGCATTCCCTAGATAGAGCCATCCCCCATGGAGAGGTTGAAAAAAAAGTAGCAGCTCTCATTTTGACGCTCAGCCACAAACCTCTCTTAAGTCTTCACATATCTGAACTCACAGGTCTTTTTTTTAACATGGATAATGTATACCATGTACTGACATTTGCATAGGGAACTCTCTAAGGCAAAGTCCCACATTACTTGGCTGATTTTATTGTTAATTAACTATTTTCATAAGAGAGAGGAAACATTTAAACTTGCTTCAGAGATGTAGCTTGTTCTTGTCATTGAGAAAAAGGAAACGAGATTGTTTGTCAACTGAATATGCTTCCTTTCATGATGTTATCTCATCTGTGCGTGAATGTCATCTGTTTGGTTCTTAATCTTTTGCATGCCAGGAAAGAGGTATTCAGAGGTCAATGATGCTGTGATAAAGTGCCAAAGCAGGGAAAGGAGTACACTGAAATACAAAAATTACAAAACACCTTTAAAGGAAAACAGAAAAGGTTGGGAGGTAACAAGGGTCTGATTTGTAGGGACTCTCAGTGAGAGGTTAGATAATTAGCACCTGCAGCAAACACACCTAAGATACAGTGTTACAGGGGTGTAGGTTGTAGCCGTGTTGGTCTAAGGACATAGGCAGGCAAGGTTCTTTGGGTGAATCTGATCTCTTTTATTGTTGGTTTAATAAAAGATACCAGATTCACCCAAAGAACCTCGTCTGCCTAAGATACAGTGTGAATTTCCTGGAGTATCCCATGTATTCACAGATCCATTCTTTGAATCACATGATTGCAAACATATATAAAGGGTGTGCATCTGGAACAGTTAGAACATCTATTCACCAGGGCACCCCGAGGGAAGACGAGGTCTAATGGTCACAAACTGCTGGAAGACTGTTTCAGACTGGACATTAGGAAAAACTACTTTACCGTCCAAGTCCCCAGAGTCTGGAATAGACTCCCCCCAGAAGTGGTGCAAGCACCTACTCTGGGTACCTTTAAGAAACGCTTGGATGCTTGTCTTGCTGGGGTGATCGGACCCCCGCTGACTTCCCGCCCCTTGGGCAGGGGGCTGGACCCGATGATCGTGCGAGGTCCCTTCCAGCCCTAATGTCTATGAAATCTGTGAAATCCGTTATTAGTCTTCTGGTTGTACCATTCCAAAATCCCACGCTGTGATTCGCAGTGCCGTGCTGTGATCCCCGTTCTTTCCCAAAACAGTCTCATCTTTCCATGGTACTATTTATTGATACATTTCTAGAATACACTCAGAAAACACTCTCGGTTATACTATTGAGAAGCCAACCACACAGCGTGCCAGCCACTGTTAGCATCAGAACAGAGCCTGTTTGCGTGGGGCCTGAGTCCACTGAATAGAAAAACTCACTAAGCAAGGACACTTCCCATCAATTTTACAGGACTTTGAATGAGCCCTTCAAGCTTGCGGCACACATCATCGGTCAGTTGTCTTTGCTGCAGATTCAAACCAAGTCCTTTTGCTGATAGACTCCACATACAGTGCTAAAAGATCTTGAGGCACAACGTAACCCATCTTTTTGGGAGTGGCACCAGAGTTTAGTGACTAGAATCACTGTGCAGTGGATTGAAATGGAGCGTTCCCAAACCATTCTTGGTACTGATATACAAGTCAAGCTAGACAACTTCAGCTGTGCTTCCACAATCTGCACATCCAAAGAAGCATCACAAATAATGTTTGGTACGTGGAATGAGGTGTACCAAGGCAAGGCATCCAAATTAGGTTTGTGTGCTTCTTAAGAAGATAATGTAGAAATGAATATATATATATATATATATATATATGCACATATATTCTGAGTCCATCTGCATTTAAATGAGAAGAGTCAAACAATATGCCAGAACCATGTTTGGTATATAGTTTCATCAAATTCAAGGCTTCTTTCCTGGATCCTAGAAAGGTCAATGAGACTTTTGCAAGTGACTTCTATGGGAGCAGGCCCCAAAGATGGGAGAGTGCAGTTATCTTTGTTGACCGAATGAGTTATCTGCAAAATTAGTAGAGTGCATAGATAGAATTGGTTGAATTATTCATTGGGAATAAATTATCCAAGAAATGTAGCACTTCTCTCTGTTTGCAAATGGTTTGTGAGCCAATTTGGATTCTGTGAATACATTGGTTATTCATAAGTATTCAGTGAATAGATTATGCAAACAAATTTCAGCCTCTGGGCTGTTTGTGAAACCTTCTCTTCAACGATTTGCTATTCACGGTGTGTGACTGATCACACAAGGCACATGGGTTTTCTCCCTATTCCCTGATTGGATGACAAACTTTTTAAACGAGAGAATAACAAATGACAAACTGCAAATGATGGATAAAGATTGATGAATAAATGCACTTCCACTGCAACCAGTCAGACAAACGATCAACTGTGCTACAAATTTGTGAAACTTGTGGGGGTCATAAGTACTTTAATGAATAAACCAGTGGTCATTTGAAGGCACAGAAACAAAAAAAACCCCAATAACAATGGACTCTGCAACACTGGAATAAATGGAGTATGTTTAGCAGCAAAAATGAAGACTATGTAGAGATTTTTTTTTGAATAATCACCTCTAGTCCTTCTCCTGCCTATGCTGGAAAACACTGTTAAAGGTATCTGACTCGTAGCTACTCCTGCAAACACGTAACAAGATGAGTGTAACTCAATGTTACTTCTGAAAGTAAGGGCTTGCAGGACAGGAGCCTAACATGGTCATTTGGATTGTAAATCTCATCATTAAAAAATGAGCTGTGTTCCTCAGCATGGCAATTCCATCCACTTCATTTTATGTATCTAGAGTCTATCTGAGTGAAAAGCAAATACTAATCCAGCTAGTCTGTTGTACGTGAAAAGACTTCTATAAATTTAAGGCAGTGAGTACTCGTCACCTAAGGTTTTCCTTCCACTTTAAAGAATACGTTCTGTGACTTTTGGAAGTTGTCCTTGATCATCTCAAAGGAAAGAGCAAAGAGAAAAGGCAGAAGGAACGGCCCTGCAAGCAACATTAATGGTCTTTCATCTTGGAACTAGAAATGTTTGCTATGAACATCCAACGATAGAAAATAATGTTGGTCTGTCATTTTTTCCTGCTTTTCAACAGCATTTTAAAAAAAAAAAGAACCATGTAGAAAAAGAGTCTAAATTTTAAAGAGGGGGCAAGGATTATCCTGTACACAAATAAGACAAATTTAGACTTAACCAAGGCCTAAAAGCAAGTAAAATGAAAAGCCTTGAAAGGGATTGATTTCTTGTCCTCTGACAATGAGGTCTCCTTCAGATAATTAAATGAAGCACCCAAAATAAGGATGCACATACATTTGCAAGTCACTCGCAAAAAGGTAGACACTACAGTGCACATGTTAGATTTTAAAAATGGTATTTAATAAATGTGAATAGTGTAAAAGGGCTTAACTGGGTGCATCTACATGTGCATTAATGGGCTTTTCCTAATGTGCCTTAAATTTAGCACCTCCAATATGAGGTACTAAATAAACGTGCACTAGGCTGCGCTAATGTGCAGTAGTGCAAGCACATGCTTTTTTGGTGACGCTTAAATGTGCCTATTATACTGGGCATCAGTGTATGAGCATGGTTTTTTATGTGCTCTTTTAATGCACAGTAAAATAAGCTACTGCGCATTAAAGCACATGTGTAGATGTACCCATTAGAAACTAAAAAAACTCCTACTAAGATACTGTGGTAAAAGCAGCAATATCATTCATTCTTCCCAGTCAGAAAACAAATAGAATGACTGGTATATATGAAGTTTATAAGACAAAACCTGAAATAGTCAACACTGAACTTCTGAAAACTTTAGCTGAATACTGGACCATAAAGGGAAAATATAAAATCATCAGCAGAGCAGAAGGGAGGGGACTACTCAGAGCTCCTCAAGCGATCATCACCTCACATGTGCACTGGATGGGAGCTGGAGGAAGAGAAGGCCACGCGCTGCTTCTGCACAGGAACATCTTCAACAGACAAAAAAGGCCTCCCCAAACTGCTAACAAGTGTTTGGAGTGCTAAATAAATGCCTCATCTGCACTGGAGGTATTAAATGTAACATACATTAGGAAAAGAGCATTAATGCACGCATAGATGCCCCCAGTTAGACCCTTTTGCACTATTCACATTTATTAAATTCCACTTTTTTAAACCTAACACATGTACTTTAGGGTCTACCTTTTCACGAGTGCTTGTCAGATGGAAACCTGCCTCTGGGGCTGCACCAAGTGAATCTCTTCACCTCTGAGGCACCTCCAAGCTTGTCTTTCAGCTGGCTCTTTGCCGTTAACTTTACACCAAGCCCCCAGCCCAGGGGCCGCGTCCCATGCGGTGTTTCAAGGGAAGAGCAAAGACTCCCTATGCCTGATTGCTCCCGAAAGCTTGCTAAGAACTTTTTTCCAGCGACTCTGTCGGCCTATGAAAAGCTATCACATCGACTCAGACTGCCTTGCCCGTGTTGCAAGAGAGGGAGCCGACCCAGTGGCATGTGCCTAGGCCGTTCCACCCCTTTGTCCCTTCTCCTTCTCATGGAGAGAGGCAAAGTTCGGTCTGGCGGAGCTGGACTCCTCCGTTTCCCCTCGGGCTTTGTCTGGCTGCCCTGGCTCTTATTCCCATGCGTGAGGGCAAGAGAGGGGGAAGCATAAGCCTCAAGGCAGCAGGGCTGGGGACAGTCTTCAATGTCCTGGCACAGGATGTCTGCACCAGGCGGCGGCAGCTCCCCCACCATCCCTAAAAGACTCTGCCCCTAAGGCTAATCACTTTGTGTGCCCCCCCCCCTTCTTTTTCTTTCTTTTTTTTTTTTAAATAGACTAATGAAGCTCAAACAAGTCGGCTTAGCCCGGTGATAGCTCACGTGTGGCAGATGCAGCCATTGGCCGCCCGTAATTATAGGCACGCTCCGGGGCCCCCGAGCAGCATTATGCAAATGTGGCCGTGCAGCACGGGGCAGACCTGCCGCCTGGCTTCATTCATCCCGCCAGCCCCGGGGGGGAGCGAGCCCGGCTATTGTGTCCCAGGGTATATAAGGTGTCCTGAGGCCCGTCGTGTGCCAAACTCGCGGCTCACACGAGCTGATCGCGGCGGAGATCACTTCAA